>NC_087215.1:56055789-56065789 GCF_015104395.2 Macrobrachium nipponense | reverse complement strand
CCTGTTGGGGCCGGCACTGAGTTGGGCTGATTTGCTTTACTTTGGGTTTGCCCAGGTTCGATTGAGCAATGTTCTGTCATGCGTATATTTGCTAAGATAACATTTTATATCTGCGGGTTCAATAATGACGCGAGATGGGTGCTCTCTTTTCTTGACTCACATTTTTTAAAGGTTCTTTTATATACATATATATATATACAATATATATATATATATATATATATATATATATATATTATATATATATATATAGGTATTATGCATTCATTCGGTTTTCCTTTTAATAGATTCAATACTCCCTTTAGATGGTGGGTGACAATGAAAAATTGTGAAAATATCAAATGTGCAATATATTTTACAAATACTTTGCAGATATAATACTATATATATTATATTATGTTGCGCCATATTTTCTTGTTCAAAATTTTACCATAATTGGACGTGAATTCATTTCCTGTAGATCGTCCCTGTTACATACACATACAAAAATGAACATGGATTCACATTGCTTTTTATTTAGGATTTATGCTTTGATGTCAGTTTCCATTAGTTTTGTTTTGGTTATGCCCTATGATATGATGAACGCAAATTGGAAATGATGTCTAATTTCAAGAGAGAGAGAGAGAGAGAGATATCGCATGGGCATGGAAAGTTATTTTCTTCCTGACTAGACGCCGTATCATTAGAAGCATTGCACTTACGTCGGTTGTGATGTATGTAGATATCTAGCATGCTTAGAGATGAACAAACTGGTTCTATAAAATGTCTTCGTTACCGAAATCAACAGTTGTGCAATGAAATACTGCGCAGCGCTCTCTAGGCATAAGGTCCCAGGAGTGAGGTCTCCCCAGAAAAAAAAAAAACAAAAAAACTTTTGACTCATTTACGTCAATGGCCACCTTTAATTGGCTCGTGTTCACCCACGAGCGAGGAAATGGTATGGAATACGAAATTTAGGCCAAAGACCAAGCTCTGGGACCTATGAGGCCATTCAGCGCTCAAAGGGAAATTGAGAGTAAAGGTGGTTTGAAAGGTGTAACAGGAGGAAAACCTCAAGGCAGTTGCACTATGCAACAAGTAAGATGGTAGAAAGAGAGTATGAAGGGAAGCGTAGTGAACGGGATGAAGCTAGGGGCCTAAGGGTCGCCTCAAAGAACCTTAAAAAATGTCTACAGTACACCGTGTGGGGTGCTCTGACGGCGTTACCCCCATAAAAGAGACTACCGTAGGGAGGTAGTGCCGCCAGTGCACCTCATAGGGCACAATGAAGGCATCACTAAAGGTTCTTTGCAATGTCCCTTCTGCCACGAGTTGCATCCCCTTTGATTTTTTTTTTACTGTACATCTTTTCAAATTGTTTCTTTTCCGTCTTGCTATCCACCATCTCCTAACTATTATTTCGAAGTGCAACATTCAGAACCTATACTCTGTTTTTTCCATCTGTCCACCCGCCTGTGATGTTTGCGTATGGTAACACTGCGTCCCGGGCTTTAGATAGTTACATTCAGCTTACACTCAACAATAATAACAATGTCCTGTTTCGAATATTAACGGTATAATTCGCATACAGTAAATTATTAAAACACTTTTCAGTTGCAATTGTACACCCAGATATCCTTTTATTTACCTAAACTTACACATAGCGTAACTATCTCAAGCCCGGGACGCAGTGTTACCATACGCAAACACCACAGGCGGGTGGACAGATGAAAAAAAAAAAAACAGAGTATACCTACCCTCAATTTCTTCTCCAGCGCTGAATAACCTCATAGGTTCCAGTGTTTTGCCTTTGACTTAAACCAGTGGTTCCCAAACTTGACCATACCAAAGACCCCCAGATATGACGTGCCCCAACCGAGGACCCCAGCCAATCAAAAGTTATCACCATACCCGGATATCCAGTACAACTTAGTACAGGGTTGTCCGAAAGTCTTGTTACCTCTACCAAAAAGTACCAAAAATAGAGGTACAAGTATTGCAATAATACAAAATACATATCCTGGATCAGTTTATTCACTTTAAGAACCATAGAACGAAATAAGAACTTTGAAGCAGTAGAAGAACAAGTAATATAGTAATAGAGAGGAATGTGTACTGGATTCAGTTTATTTGCTTTCAGCCATCTGAAAAAAAAAAAAAACAATATTAGGACAAAAAATCGTGAAAATTAAAATAATACTTAGGGGTAACAAGAATAAACTGAATTCAGGATATGTATTTTGTATTATTGCAATACTTATACCGCTATTGTTTATACATTTAATATTTGCTTATTCCTGCACAAAGTAAGTATAAGTAAATATATAAAATATTTTCAACATTTCTTATTGCTTTAAATTAATTTCAAATTAAAACTGGTGAAAACAGCCACAAAATTTTTTTTTTCCGGACTTGAAAAAAAATAAACTTTTTCATTGTGTAGCTGGCCCCCTAGGCCTAGGGCCTTCTCCTGGATCCCAGGGGTCCGCTGACTCCAGTTTGGGAACCACTGGCTCAAACTATTCCATTTCCTTACGGGAGAGATGGGTCTACTTATAACAGGTTCCCTTTATCTTCTCCCACGTCCTTTGAAACTCTAACTCTCTCAGCCTAGCTTGATCCTGACGGTTCTACTTTCTTAATCTTCTTGGAATTTTGCTCGCTGCCTCGATTATCAATTCTGGACGAACCAGACGGGAATTTTGTAAAGTTTTTTTTTTCTTTTTAATTTTTTTTAACCTTTTCAACCAACAAGACTTCCTTCGCGTTCTCGTGATTTGTAATGTTCCCTTCCACCTTGTCTATCATTTGAAACTTTTCTTCTCCTTCGGTCAATATGGATCTTGATAGCATCCCGAGCTGCAAATTCCAGAGATGTCTACCAGTATTGCACCGGCCCCGATTTTTTTTTGCCATGCCCGTAGGTTAGGTTAGGTTAGTTCATATACATCTGCACTTATGGCTTGAGTGTGGGAAACATAATGAAATTATTTTCAAGAAGATTCTATGTTTAGTTTTTAAAATATGGCGTCCCGCTTTGTCAGGGAAGGTTCGGTACTCGGTTACAGTTTGGGAATATGCTCCCGGGCTAAGCCAAAGGGAATTTGGTGTGGCCAAGTGTTTCCATGATAACTGATTTTATTTTATATTTGCGCTTAAAATACACTTAGATTTTCAAAAATGTTAAATTATTGAAATGGTCACTCCCTCATACCCAATAATATTTCCGGCTTACAGGGACATATTAATTAGTAGAAATAGATGAGCTTTGTAAAATTTGTCGAATATCCTTTCTCTCCCCACAGTGCCAGGCGTTGGAACTCTTCCTCTTGCTTCCGTGTTCTTTGAATCTGGCAATCTTCCAGTTTGTAGGAGGCTATCTATCGCTACCTCCGTTTTTTCCTATTTACACACACACACACACACACACACACACACATATATATATATATATATACATATATATATATATATATATATATATATATATATATATCTACACACTATTTTCACTATATGGCATTTCTTTTAGAGTGCGGTGGTTTTGAATGGTGGCAGCCGTCTTGATCTTAGCAAGATCTTTTGGGATGGGGTTGCCGTCCCTACGCCATTCTTCATCTAGATAGTATGTCACTTCAGTTATCTAACTATAGTCTCATAATTCCGGTCTTTCCTAGATAGTGACCCCCAGGGATTTTAACTCGGTATGTATCCACCTTTGCTGCGTGTTTAGTGCAAGGCCGCTGGGGATGCCCGTAAAAGCATAAACAAAAGACTGTCAGTATCGTAGAGATAATGACCCCCCACGATAATATATATGTATTAGTCCTGGTGGTCACTATCAAGGAAAGATCCTGTTCATCTTACGATTCCATAAGAGCTTCGATCTCGTGTTAAACGCTGCCGTCTAAGAGAGAGAAAGAGAGAGAAGATCGCGTTCCGTGATTCAAGAACCATCGAATCTTTCGATTCTATCTCGGGCTCCACATTGTTAAAAGAAGATAGCATCTCAGCTGTGAAAAGTAGAAGAAAAAGAGGAACGAAAACGCAACGCTTGATCTAAAACTAGGTGATGACGCAACAGGTTTCGGCAATAATGTTCTAAGAATAACTGTAACAGCTGTTCGGTGTTTTTATATTTATTGCCTTGTCGGTCGTTTGGCGCTGCAATGATAGACGAACTATGAGGGAAAGCAAATATTTATATCAGTAGCCAAAAGAGTGATATTGATAATAATGATAGTTCATATATAAGAGTTAATGTAATATATTCCAATAGTGATTTCGTAATCAGGGGGCACTATATATATATATATATATATATATAGATAGATATATATATATATATAATCTATATATATATCATATATATATATACATATACATACATATATATATAATATCTATATATATATATATATATATATATAATATTATATATATATATATATATATATATATACACACACACATAACAAGACAATGTGGCACGAAGGAACACGTGCTTGAGACTACCCTTAAATTCACGGTAGAAGGTGGGTGAAACTGGGACTAAGAACATGTACTTTCGTAATGTATTTCTACATTTTCAAATGAACTTGAAAATGTAGACTACGAAAGTACGTGTTTAAAGTCCCAGTTTTACTCACGTTCGACCGTGGATTTAAGGTTATATATATATATATATATATATATATATATATATATATATATATATATATATTTATATATATATTACGTATATATATATATATATATATATATATATGTGTGTGTGTGTGTGTGTGTCTATTGACTACGGAATCACTATGAAAGATTTTACATTAATCTCGGTCGGTATATGCGAGCTATTATTATTATTACTACTGAGAATATTATTTGCTTTCACTCATAGTTTGCCCATCATAGCAGTGCCAGACAGCAAGGCAACTATATATATATATATATATATATATATATATATATATATATATATATATATATAGTTATATATGACATATATATACATATATACATATATATATATGTATATATGAATTAAGCTACAAATGTCCTTTAATATCCGATTCGCTCTACCTGGGAATTAATATATTTACATAGTATATGTTAACCGAAGGGGCATTTTTTAGTTGATAATGATGTCGTCCTTCCTTGGATTCGAACCAGCGGACAAAAAGAGGAGAAATCAGGACAGCAGTGACTTTATCAACTCGGCCAACAAGTGAGATTATAAGTCGATACCGATTCCGACCTTACAAATCTCTGTTGCACTTAGGTATTAGAGATCCAAGGTAGAGCGAATAGAGATCCAAGGTAGAGCGAATTGGATATTAAAAGATATCGATTCTAATTACAAATACCTGAGTTCGACAGAGATTTGTAAGGTCGGAATCGGTATCAACTTATAACCTCACTTATTGGCCGAGTCGATAATGTCACTGCAGTCCTGATTTCTACTCTGTCTGTCCGCTGGTTCGAATCCACGGAAGGACGAAATTATTATCAACTAAGAAAATTCCCACCTCGGTTAACATATGAAAATATATTAATTCCGACTTAGAACGAATTGGATATTAAAGGACATTTGCTATTCAATGCATGTATATGAATCACGGTGATGTGATAAGAATTCATATATATAGGTATGGTATGTATATATATATATATATATATATATATATATATATATATATATATATATATTATGAATATTGCACACGCACACACATACTACATATATAAATACATACTGCTAACAAATGCACAGTTCAAAGAATCAAGCTGACTTATGAGACACACACGTGTTACCTGTCGTTACAAATCACCGAGCCTCCTACTTAACGAGCCGCGATGACGATATCACGGTGGGCGACAGACAGTTCCCAGGTGTTTGTTGAAAGAAGGATTCCCGTTGATTGCTGAGACGGACGACTCCGCCATGATATACATAGATCTTATAATAGATCTGGTTCTCTGGTGGATCAGTGGTGTCAGATTCATCGATGGAAGATGAATTATGATGATGTGACGATGACAAAGCTGGTCGGCGTTTACTCTGGAGAGGCAGCGAGCGAACCTACGATTTATTGGAGAAATACGTTCGGTGAGGTTCGCTCTCTCCTAAATGTATATGTACTATATAAATATATATGTATATATATAAAGAGCACACATGCATGAGTAATAGGCACATTCTCACTAATGTGCAGTATACTTTATATATATATATATATATAATATATATATATATATATATAGATATATATATATATATATATATATATATATATATATATATCATATTATATAATAACTGAATCATGAAAGTTTGGAACGTGATAAATGTATATATATATATATATATATATATATATATATATATATATATATATAGAGTAACTTCTCTATTTTTCTTATGAAAGTCTTCTCAAGGGTGCTTAAACTAGCAAGCAACATGCCGAAAGGGGTTGTCAAAATCTATGAATTTGTCATAGTCTTGTTTATTATACATATACAATTTCTCTCTCTCTCTTCTTATATATATATATATATATATATATATATATATATATATATATATGTATATATATATATATATATATATATATATATATATATAAAGTAGGTATCAGAGTCCAACAAAGCTATCGAAAGAAAAGAAACTATTAAATAATTTTCAGATTTCACCAGGTCACGCCTCCTCCTCTGCTCCCAAGATTATTAACTGTTACCTGCGATAAAGAAGATACCTATGGTGGTCTGCTCATCGACTGATGTTCTGTGTTACAAAAGGTGTCGGAAAGTGCTTTGATAACCGTTAATCCCAAACGCAATATAACGGTCGTCGGCGGTTTGTAAACACAGTGAACGAGGACTAAAAACTATCTGGCATCGTATGTCCGAAGGTTAGTTATGCTATCTGTTACGTGAATTGTGAAATTTAAAGCTCACTAAAACTTAAGGAATTAAACGATAAATGGTTAATAAATAATTTAAAAAAAAAACGTTTACGAAGACTAGCTTTTGATATCAGCTCGAAAATGTCAGCAGGTCTTATCGAAGATTCTTGGTCAGGAAGCTCCTGGTAGCCTAGAGGCCGTTTCACACAGGATGCGATACTAAGCACGCCACGCTATGGTAGCCATTCTGCGGCACGTGGCTTTTAATTGCTGGCATTGTTTTAACGAAGCGTTCACACAGATTGCAGAGCTACCTAGCTTCCAAGATTGGTCGGCGCGCGATTTTTGTGGCTGTAGCTCGCCTTGCGCATGCGCTCTTGGGTCTCTCGGCAGATATTCCCCCCTCAAGGCTTAAATCTAGATATACTGTAAGCGTTATGTTAACCTAAACAAATGTATCAAAGTAAAATTTTATTTCCAGTAGTGCATGGTCAAATTCTATTATTATTATTATTATTATTATTATTATTATTATTATTATTATTATTATTATATAATAGAAGTAGTATTAGTAGAAGTAACAGTAGTTGAAGAAGATGCATTAAGGCAACCGATCACTTAGGTTAGGGATAGTTGTGGAGATGAGGAAGACGCATGGTTGGGCTTGAATTTTTTTAAAGATCTAAGTTACTTGATGTTTCATCTACCTTGTTTGAGACAGAGCAGCTTTCTTATATGGCACAGATGTTCCTCCGTTTTTCTGGTGATGGAGGGGAGAGGGAAGAAGGTCTCCATCTTTTTCATTTTAAAGGGCGGAGTGGTTATTAGTCTAGAATCTTTTATCCCTGACTGATGAATCCAATGGCTTTCTGGTGAAGGGATTTTCCTGCTTCATGCCAACACGTTGCCTGAAATGACAACCTGGAGCTGCACATGACAGAAGATTCAGCAGAGGAGAAAAGGACACTTAACACTCAGGGACAGTGGTTCCATGCCACTACGAGGGGACTCGCCTGAAGAAAAGTCCTACTAGACCGTTGCGTATATTTCTTGTCCGCTCTGAGTAGTGTTGTATTTCCATGATGTCCGATCCATTTTATTTGGTAGAGCTTTAACGTAAGTCTTAATATTGCTCTGAGGTTTTAACTTGATTCTGAGGTCCACGTATTGTTTTGTACACCAACCATCTTGACGAAAATTGTTATGAATTATATCACAGAATGTTTGGTTAACCTCAGAATTCTGAAATGTTGTAGCTTTCAATCAAAATTTCTTAATGTTTATCAAAATAAACCCTCCTTGAAATTCATCTGCATATATTTCTAATGTTATTTCATAAGTCTAAAATTTTGTCATCATTATGGTTTCACAGTTGCGGTCTACAGGGATTTAGCAAATATGAAGAATTCAGACACTTAAGCACACCAATACTTTTATGTGTTTTACTAGAAGCCCATTGTGTTAAGTCTCCTGAACCTTCTGTTCGATTTGAGTTCACAGAAGCCAAATGGTTGCCAAGACTGACAACAGATTCCGTTACTTCGAATTAGGCTGGAATTTTTCTGTTGCGTCAGATGTTTCCGTTACAGATTCAGAAGAAAATTGAGTTGGGAAGCCATCATGGTGTCCAGGATTGCATAAACCATTGCCATTTTTCCATGTGTGATTTAAAGAAAAACCTGTCAGAAAATCTTTAAAAAAAAATCCCCATTAGCCATTTACCTACTTGAAGAGGACCGTGACCGTTAACATATATAAGCCATCTTGCTTGGAAAACTGGGCAGAATGCCCAGTCTTGTCCCCAAAACTTACCCATCCATGGAATTCATGGGGCAGTTTTCAAGGATTGTTCCATCCCTTAGATATCATTATGAGGATTCTAGATCAAGGGTTCCCAAACTGTGGGTCAAGACCCCCAAAGGGGTCATGAGCCTTTTTCTGGGAATCATGAAGGATCCAAGATTTTTGGGAAAATTTTTATGATATTTAAGGATTTTTTGTTAGTTTGTTTATATTTACTTTTTGTCGTACGAATATCTTCGTTCCTAATGCTTGATAATTTGTTTTGCAGATGTCGAAGAACCATTAATAGGCATTGTTGTTATTGCTCCCTCTGCTGTGATTAATCTTTAATTTAATGTTTAAAATGTATAAGCGCCATTGCAAATGAGTACATTTTCAGAGGGCTTTTCAAGGGTCACAGTGGGTTTGGTAATACTGAAAGGGGTCACGTACTGCAAAAGTTTATTAAGAACCACTGGTCCAGATGATGAAACTTAGGTCCAAACTTGATCAGGTGGTGATGCAATGATCGTAGACTGCATGCAATGATCTGACCTACTCGTTGCTTCGCAGACTTTCTTTAATTAGTTTGGTATGTAAAGCAAAATAACATTACTACTGATATTAATAATGATATGAAGCCGTTGGGTAATAGCGGTATCCTACACTCTTATGCTATTACTGCAGATACTGATGATAATTACAGCTGTAAAAGCAATTACAACCAATGATAACAATAATAAACAAGTAAAGAACGCGATGAAGAAAAACAATAAAACTCTTAGTCGTGGCCCATGAAACTCAGGTACGGTCCGGTGGTGGGGGCCTATGTTGTTGGTACATATAGGGCTGCAAGCGCCTTAGTGGCGTGGTCGGTATGGTCTTGGCCTGCCACCTCGGTGGCAGCTAGTTCGATTCTCGGGCATGCCATTGAAGTGTGAGAAATGTGTATTTCTGGTGATAGAAGTTCACTCTCGACATCGTTCGGAGGTCACGTAAAGCCGTTGGCCCCGTTGCTGGATAACCACTGGTTCCATGCAACGTAAAAACTCCATATAAACAAACATATAGCGCTGTCAGAAGTACGATTAAGGCCAACTTTAACCTTAAATAAAATCAAAACTACTGAGGCTAGAGTGTTGCAGTTTGGAATGTTTGATGATTGGAGGGTGGGTGATCAACATACCAACTTGCAGCCCTCTATGGCTTGGCGTTTAAAGATCTGCCCTGTGTGACAGACCTCTGAATGTCTTTGAGACAAACCCCGAGGCTATAATTATATAATTATAAGATTAAAGGGGCTTTTCATTTCCAGGTATTTTGATCTCCCTCCTATTCCG
>NC_087215.1:55988289-56045789 GCF_015104395.2 Macrobrachium nipponense | reverse complement strand
TTTTCTCTTTATTGAACGAAACTTTAAGAGCTTTCCATGAAGAAAACTACTCTCCTTTTCTTCAATAATAGGAGGAATTATGTGTAACTCTGCGTGAAATTGCCTTTTGCAGTTTCTACTGTGATTTTACTTTCCTAGGAACACAAAACTATTCAAAATTATGCATTTGTATCAGTGGCAGATGGATTGCAAATAATGAATTTCAAGACGAGGCTTTGATGAGATGAATTAGACATTTATTTTATGAGATTTAGGCTGTTAAGATAAGAACTGAGACATTCAGCCATTTGGCGCTTGAGACAGTGACCAGAGGGAGTTGGCTAGAGGGAGTTGGCTAGAGTGGTTGGGCAACAAAATAAAGAGATCCAGAAAACAAAGGAAATGAAGTTGGGGATTTAAAGGTGGAAGTGGGATAATAAGAGTTAGAGACTATGGACAGGAATTTTAAAGGAAGGAAGTGGGAATGGAAGTGAAGAAAAACGCTAAAAAGTGGCTGCAGCTAACGACCGGAGGCAAATTTCCTTAGTTTAAGTAGGTGATGTTGAGTTGGGTTAGATTAGATCAAAAACTCATTTGCGCGGGTAATTGGGTGTGGTGAAAATAATGGGATTATTTTTCAGAAGATTCTATGGTTAGTTTTTAAAATATGGCGTCCCAAATTTTTCAGAGACGGTCCGGGACTCGGTTTCCGTTCGTGAGTGACGCTGCAGACGCCCTTTAATAACGCGTACAGTGCACCACATGAGGCGAACTGACTGCACCACTATCCTCCTACGGGGATGAATAATCATTGTGTATTCATAAAAAGAGTTAGATAAGACGCCAAATAGATTTTCATGAGGCGTTGATAAGACTAGACACAGATTGTGTATTAAATAAGGAAACTGTTATTTACCAAAGAATCAAAGGAGCCGACACTGCAAATACGGACAGATATCTATGAAGAGGCGAAGATTTTAAGCTGCGTAATACAGACGCCGAAAGACTCGTAAAACAGAATGATACGCTGGGTCTGGGCTGTTGACACGTACAATTCGCCAAGGTCTAAAGAATATTCTTTAGACCTGGCAATTCGCGTTAGAAACGAGTTAATCACCGTCACATCTGGCGTTATATGGGTGAAATAAAGTCTCCTTTCACCACCTGCCTGCTGCGTCTGTCATCAAGTCAGGTCCGGTTTTAGAGAACCCATGAGCGTCGCACCTCTGTTAAGCAGTCCTGACAACAGTAGTCATTAAAAGAAGAAAAAAAATCTTAGGAGCGTGCGCAGTGGCGGATCTATAAATCTTTCATAGGAGGTGTAGTGGGGTTGGCACTTAGAATTATCATATTCATATGTAACATGTACATACATACACGGTACATATATATCGATATTTATAATGTTGTAGTACACACATACGGTACCTACATATATATCAATATTTATATATGTATGCACACATATAGTATATACACAGTAGTTGTTGTTTTTACTTATTTTGTTGTTGTTGAAATACTCATTAACTATGCAAATGTTTTCTACTAATGATTTATTGCTGAAAGAAAATTCTCCTTGATTCATATCCATGGGGCGGGGGGAGGGGGGCCACTGACCGGGTGGCCCCCACCCCTTAAATCCGCCACCGAGCATGCGTCTCAAACGGGGAAACAAATCCACAGTCATGTATCGGTACATATATTAATTAAGAAATAAATCTCTACGGAAAGCTTTCGAATAGATTCCCGAAAGCTCACTGCAGAGATTTATTTATAAATGTATGTAGTACTCATACACAACTGTGGATTTATTTCTCCGGTGAGTATCATCATTATCTATCATCAACGCAGTCATTGTCGTTATGAGTAAGTAATTCTATAAGTTAATGTTCTCTGCAAAATTTTAATCTAGCCTTTTCACAAACGCTCTCAGTCTCTCTCAGGAAAAAACACGTGGAATTTGTAAGAAGTTTCATATAACCACTTCAATTGATTGTACCTTTCAGCATTCCCTCGCTCAGTGACTATACCAACTAAGTTGAATAGCATTGACACAAACATTGTTTTCAATGCACTAATCATAGCCTTTTGGGAAGCAGTTTCTGTTTAGTACTGTGTCCATGGTATGCAGGGTGGCTTACATTAAAACGTACGATCAAAAGGTTTTAAATCTCGGAGAGAGAGAGAGAGAGAGAGAGAGAGAGAGAGAGAGAGAGAGGGGGGGCTCAGATTCGTAATCTCTAACCGGACATACAGACAGACAGACAGTCTGAGAAGTATTACTTATGATAGGTTATTAAACTTCAGTACAATACAGTATTATTAACAATTTCTCTATCAATCGATCGATCGATCGAGAGAGACTGACAAACAGTCCTAACAATTGCTTGCGTATATTTAATAAACAAATGAATTAAGAAAATTTTCTTTGATATTAATTGATTTCCACTCCAGTATCTATGGCAGTTTATTGAAGGTTATTGCTCCTGTTAATCCATCTCAAAACATAAAGCTCATCTTAGCACACGAATTACTGAATGATTACTACGCCTGTTTGAGTAGAGGTTACTGAAAACAATAATTTTCTTCTTTCTCTTCTTTTGTTCCTCTGTGTTTTCATACTTGGCAGTATGGAAACTTATGCCTGAGACATTATGAAAATCAATACTGTTGGTCATTCATTCTTCACTGAAAGTCAAGATGCATAAGCTGTCAAAACTCTAGGGGAATTGCACACAAACGATGACGATTGGGGAAAAGGGGTGAATGTATGCCAAGTGATGTTACTGGTACCATAAATAATAAGATTGCTCTCTCTCTCTCTCTCTCTCTCTCTCTCTCTCTCTCTCTCTCTCTCTCTCCTCTAGCCTCTTTTCTCTACCCCTCCCCCAAAATTTCTGTTCCTTTTCCAACTGAAGATATAAAAAAGAAAGGGTGTATTGCATTTTGTTTATTGCCTAATATTACCCAGCATGTTTATTGCCACTCAAAAGTGAATGTATAGCGAGAGACAAGCTCATGAAGTATTCATAAGACAACGGCTTCCTATTACTCTTTATAATTACAGGTACTCCAGATGGTCAACGAATAAACAATAAGCGTTTTAGGCTGCTTGTTAATGCGATTTAGTATTGCGACACTCCCTACATCACAGCCTTTGTACCTAAGCCTGTCTCTCTTCATGGAGGGAAAGTCTTGCATCACCCAATAAAACATGATAAGACCAACCCACACTTCTGTCTGTCTGTCTCAGTCTCTTCAAGATTGCAGGTAACTGCCAGGACGTTTAAACACGACTTACCAGGTCAGACATGATCATTGTGACGTGATTTCGAATAGGCTCTACCAGCTTTTTCCTCAAACAAAGGTAGACCACAGAGACTTAATTCACGACATCCATTCTTCAATCACGCTCCTTTCGCAATTTTTGTCGTGCTCTTTAAGATTTCGAACAGCGAGGCTGTGCACCTCACCAAGAAAGGGGTATTACGCATCTCCCCGTACGTGGGGATTAACTCGTTTTTTTTTTTTTTTTTGTCATTTTTGAATAAAGGTACTTACGTGTTTCTCCTTACAAAAGGATTTCCTTGTTTTGATTTTTTTTCATGTTTCTTGAAGCAGTTTCTCTCTTTTACCCAAATGCTCACTATACTATACCTTTCTTATCCATTACTTTACCCTGATCTGCTAACTTAGTACAGTTTGTTTATTTGCCTAATGTAAATGGATTTTTTCCTCTTCTTCTTACTGGTCAAATAAAATCTAAACTTATATTCAATGACTATTACCTGTAGTAGTGTTTTGGATCTTAACTTTTCTCTCCTGCTGGCTGAAGTGGTCTGGTTTAATTGAAAAACTAGTCATGAATTTGTCTTAAATATTTCTGTGGAGCTTTTATGCTGATATCTTCTCTACCCATGTAGCAGATAACTTCATTCTTTTATTGTACTAAGCATAAGTTACTTGTTTCTTCTTTTTTGTAAGTTTTGGGAATTCTAGCAACAAGTTCAAAATACCTTCTGTCCCCTGTTCATTAGCTCATGTGCCAGAGCTTCCAATTATGAAATTTCTATATGGTTAGCTGGCCTCCTTTCCCCTTTCTTAGGCACTTTTTTTCCCAGTCACATTAAACATTCGGAAGATTTTTGTCGCAAATTCAGAGAAGCACATATACCACTTCACAACATAAAACTTTTGAGCCTTGATATAGATTCCCTATTCACAAAAGAACCAGTAAAGGACGTTCTACAGTTTTTGAGAGAAAAATTAGCCCCCTATTCAGATCGCTTCCTACTGGCTCTTGACTAAATGACAAAGTTAGTTGAATTATGTGTTTCTAGTAACGTATTTTCATTCGGGTAGTCATTCTAAGAGCGAAAATTCGGGTGTAGCATGGGTAGTCCTTTAAGTCCTGTTTTAGCTAATCTATACATGGAAGACTTTGAAACTATAATAACAAATGCAATAAAACCCGAAAACATGCAGTTCATGAGATATGTAGATGATATTCTAACATTTTTGGATAATAGACGGGGCAATTTCAAAAAATTCCTTTCAAAATTAAATGCATTAGTGCCTACCATCAAACTTAAAGTGGAATGGGAAACAGACAACAAAATTCCTTTTCTTGATGTTTTAATAATTAGAGACACGACAGAATACAAATTTACCATATACAGAAAACCAACGTTCTCACCTTCATACATTCATTACTTTAGTTATCATAACATTTCTATTAAGATAGGCGTAGCCAGCAACCTATTCTTAAGAGCCTTACGAATTTGTTCTCCAGATTTCCTGGAAAAAGAATTTGAACTAATTCGCAAGCAGCTTTCGTCTTTAAGGTATCCTGACCATATAATTGAGAAAGCAATTCATAAAGCGAACGTAATTTTCTACCGACCCCTCATGACAAAACCAGAGAGACACCGAACACTAAAATGAAAATTCCACACATGGACAGGATTAAGACGGTGACCCAGACTCTCAGAAAACTTAACCCTTTTGCCTTTACCTACCTAAATACCTCAGCCAAAACTCTGATTAAAGTCCAACAAAAGACGATCCCCTAGGACACAGGAGTATCTGAAATCCCATGCCTAGACTGACCAATCTTACGTCGGTTTTACAGGAAAATCACTTCCTCAGAGATTAATACAACATAAATGGTCAGTTAGGTATGGACAACAGACCTCAGCTATTTTTAATCATCTAAATAAGCATAACCACAGAATAAACTGGAATTTGTCACATATAGTTTATAGCAAGTCGGTACAAAAGCCAGATGACAGAGTCAGACTTGATTAAACAAAGACAGGTAATGAGCATCTCAAAGGGCGCCTGGGATTCAGATATCATAGATATCTTCCTTCAACCAATGCTTAAGAAGATTAAAGAGGAATTATCAACCGCGGTGACCTAAAATGGCTACCTGTGGATGGATCTCTTGGTATAAATGCTGCTTTTTCTGTAACTTTACTCATTCATTACTTACCTGAAGAGAGAGAAAGCAGTCTCTGAAATATAGTACCTACTTACTTTCTGGCATTTTTATGGGCTCCTTTTATTAGATGGAATTCTGTTGTAATACATTTTACCAGTCATATATATATATATATATATATATATATATATATATATATATATATATATGTATGTGTATATATTATATATATATATATATATATATATATATATATATATATATGATAGAGAAGCCACGAAGAAGAGTGAAACAATTGAATACCACTGCGAGATCTTTTGACTCAAGGTCCTTTACTTAGCTAAGTAAAGGACCTTGAGTCAAAAGATCTCGCAGCTGTACTCCATTGCTTCATTTTCCTATGTGGCTTTTGCCTTTATTTATATATTCATCATGTTCCAATTTTGCATGATTCAGTTATATATATAGTATACACACACACACACACACACACACACACACATATATATATATATATGTATATATATATATATATATATATATATGTATATTGCTAGGATTTAAGCAAGAACTAAGGCAAAATAACTAATTTTAGAAGGATATTCAGACATTTTCCAGTTGCCCCTCTTCACCAGCCTCCATTCTCTTTGAATCTCTCTTGTCCTTTCCAATTGGCTACCTTTGAAATTAATCCCTGCAGGAATGCAGCAGGGCCTCGTGATTCAGGCTTTGGGTAGGGCTTATATGGAAAGGAGAAAGTGGACGACCTTGAACAGAGCATGTTGGGAAGAGAGAGCATAAGCGAGGTTATAAAACCAAGAGACAACTGATGATCGATCTTAGAACATCTCCAGTTACCAAGCCCTTCACTCCTCTCCCCCCTCTTTCTCCCTCCACCTCTGGGGAGCCCCACATGTTTATTGACTACCCATAGTGCTATCCCCTGATCACCAATTTGGAAGAAAACAAGACCATGAATACCCAGGTATGGTAATGGAGTAATTTCGAGTGCAGTCAGTTACTGTTTTTCGCTTCTTGTCTGTACTTCCATTCTTTCAAAGTCTACCTCCCCCCTATGGGCTCAGCATCGCAGTTTGTATTTTTGGTTACCATAACGCAGTTCCCCATTGCTACCATTGATGCTGTAAATAATTCCCCTTGTGATGCAAGTAGTGATAATGAATGTAATTGTGATATTCCTACTTAGGCTAGTGTCTGCTACATTGGGAAGTAATGTTGTTGTTTCATACTAAACATTCCCTAGTTAATTAAAGTACATAGTATCCTTTTCTGCATAAGCTCCCTGTCATTCTATGTCCCTGTGAGTGAACTTTGATGTGAAATAATTAGAGAGAGTCATGTTTAACGTTCCCCACGTGTCTATTGCCTTAGTGCTGATCCTAGAATGCAGTCTCTTTGCTGACACAAATATCTTGCCTAGTTGTGAGAGGAAATTTGGAATCCCTTGGAGGCAGCAAAAGGACTATTCAGCAAAACGCTGTGCGCAAACCTTATGTCTGTGCCTGGATCATTTCTCAGCCATGTGTCCCAGATGACCTGCAATCAACCACCTTCCATTTAATTTCTGGACCCATTCGAGTCCCTGTCACCCTTAAAGTGTAAATTGCTTACTCACATAATTTAGTGTAAATATATTTCAGTTAAACTAGATCTCTAGAGTTTTATATAAATTTTTCCCCCCATTGACACCGGCCTTCAGCCGTAGATTGTTTATTATCGTTCTGTTCTCTTGCAAAGCCTTTTGGGCGTGCCAGAAAGTCACTTCCACAGTTCTTCAGAGTCCAAGAACGATAATTTGTAATAATATATAAACATCTAGTTTTCTTACTTTAAAACCTTGTCACTCCTTCAGTCTCCAACATCACAGGGGTAAATGAAACTTTAATGTAATATAATTTTGTTTACACTCATAAGGTGAATTGCAATTATATAACATTTTACAAAGTAAAGAAATATGAAGAATATGTATATATATCATGTCTAAGGGACGAAGCATCTCATGTACCACTTCCTGGTTAATTTGATGCCTCTACTTCCCTCGATTCTTTTCGATGTGAAGGTCTTACATATTTTATCTATCTTCTTGTTCACCATCCCTTTCGTTGCATCTGGACAGTTTTCTTTTAGTTTCTGAATTAACGGCTGATAAGCTGCATTTCTTTTGTGCTTTCAGAACACTAGCAAACTTACCCATCTACAATGGGTGATAAAATACGGGTGCAGAAGTGAAAAATTTATATGTACTATTTGTTCAGTAATATTAAAATAAGGGCGATTTTTAACATACCTACTACAGAACCTCTTTGTACACAATATTATCAGTTTGTCCACAACTTAATTTCAAGTTGGCAGAGTCAGTTGCTCTGCTCATCGCCACATACAGTTGGCCATGCGTGAATATGGGTGACAGCAGAAACACACCAACACGATCCAAAGTCTGGCCCTGCGACTTGTTTGCAGTGAATGAGAAGGCCAGGTTGATGGGAAACTGCCTGCGCCGTAACTGGAACGGAAACTGGTTGTCCGTAGGCATCAGAGGAATCTGGGGGATGAACAGACGTTTGCCGGTGTGAGGGCCCTTTGCTATCACTGCTTCGATTACGTGGGAGTTTAGCTCCATAACGGTGTACCTCGTTCCGTTGCAATGTCCATTGGCAGGATCGAAATTCCGAAGCAACATTACCAGGCAGTACTTCTTCAACGTTATTTTGTGCACTGGCAGTCCTGATGGATTTAAGTTATTAAAAAAATCTTGCGGATATTGATGATAATTTTCATCTTCTATTGTGTCCGAGCTGAAATATTCGTGACTTTCTCCAGGGAAGTTGTACAGAAATTATGTATGAAAAATCGTAACATAAATAAGTCTAGGGGAATAACCAGCCTCGTTTCACGGCCAGAAACAGCTCCGTTTCAGGGAATCCCTTCTCACCCCCACCCCCTACAAAGGAGGGGGGTAGGCTGGATGAAACCCCATTACAAACCATCTTAGGTGTCTCCACCATAACCCTGCCAAGTTTCATGCCCATCTGACCACCCGTTTGGCCGTGATTGAATGACAGACAGACAGACATTATGCCCATTATAGTATGATTCTTTCAACTAATATTCCACGGACGTTGTTGCGACTTATGAATCTGGAGGAACCCCGTCCATACTCCATATCTACCCAAACGTCTGATATGTTGAACTATATCGATACTCCCCTATGCCGTTTCATGGTACATGAATCTCTTAGTTCATTAAACCTGATCGAAGATTCTACCCACGGACAATCTATCAGTTCTGAACGACTTAATCTCAAACACTCCTATTTGACTGTCATGTCGGACCGTGAATTTCTCTACTGTCAGGTTTGTCGATCCCGTCTGACTTCCAGGCTTGATCAGATCAGGTTTGATAAAAAAAACACCTTAGGTGGGCCACTCACAGTCGATCTGGTCTTACGATGAGAACTGAGTGGGAGGAGACTCCGAAAAAATGACTGCAAACTCACGTTACTGCCCGGTCTGAACAAAGTAATCAGTCATAAGTTGGCAGCCACACAGTTCGGACGTGGCGGAGGGAATTCTGATAATGAACCATATATGCTCAGACTGTGCCGTTGCAGCCAAAATAACAATAAAAAAAAAGAAACACGAAAAAGTATATTGGGTCAATGATTGGTTGTTGAAGAAAGAAAATCTCACATTTATTGTTTTCAAAGGAAACACAGGGAGCTCTCAGGGATTGCTATGATATACGTAAGAGTGGACGAGGCAACATTCAATTTTGTAGGAAGATAATAATGGTCGTACAAAAGGACACATGCATGACGAAATCCATAACGCCCTATGAAAGGCCAATTGCCACATTACGCTACTTAGCGACTGACTGTTCTTAAAAAGATATAAAATTGAGTGTGTCCATATCGCCCAAAGCTCTTGGAAGAGTCATACTGGAGACATGTTAAGCTATTTGGACAACACTCTACAAAGACTACACAATAAAGATAAATAAAACTAATGTATACATATTTGTATCTGATAAAAAATAAACTGACTTTTAGAAACTCAAAATAATTGACTTCTACAAATATACCAAACAGTTTGTAGTGTATAAAATTAGTGTAGGACATCACCAAAGTGAAAAGGTAATAAATCTTTGTGTAACCAGTCATTACGCTACTCTTTGCAATCAACACCAAGTACGTACAAGAAAATTATAAGGGTGTGAGGGAGTTTTCATTACCTCCCATTATGATTTTACTATTACATTGTCTCCAGTTCGACTTTAAATCATATATCATTTAGGAGTTTTTTTAGCCTATAGGTACTTATTTCGTTTATTTTCTTATTTTTCTTTTACTTTGGAGTATGACTGAATAAGCGTCCTGAGCGAGGCACCAATTTTTTGTTTTGTTTTGAGAGGTTACTTTACGTATTGTATAATATACATTACTTTCAAACATATATATATAGATATATATATATATATATATATATATATATATATATATATATGTATATATATATATATATACATATATATATATATATATGTATATATATATATATATAAATATATATGTATATATATGTATATATATATATTTACATGCATAACAGAATCAATAAAAGTTAGGAACGTGATAAATCCATAAATAAAGGTATGCTATGAGGGAAAATAAACAACGGGGTTTCCGCGAGATCTTTCGGCGTTCAAACGTCCTTTACTTAGCAGACGAACTGACTTACATGAAGAAATGACAATACACGAAAGGTCGTATAACTGACAGATAGGGATTATAAGGAGATTAGTACCTAGAATCCGACACACCTGGAAGATGAGTAACCTTCCCAAACAAGCAAAAACATGGGTACAATTAAAAGTTCAAGACAATCCGCTCAGACACAAGGACAAGACAATTAAAGGATTATTATAGGTGACAGCTATTCAGAACTTTGGTAAACAAAAACATATTAACAATACATATTCACAATACATATTAAACATACATATACAACGAAGATATCTCTAAGGGAACTAATTTTTATTTAAGTCTGTAATTATATCTTTGAGGTCATTCTTAAACATGTTACAAATACAAGGGTCTAAATGAAACAGGCCACGGCTGACATTGAAATTTCAATGAGAAATAAGTTGTATTAAAGCAGATTCTAAAAGATTTCGTGATAAGACATCTTTTGACCTTGCAATTACTGAACTACCAATCCAATTTAGTCGGTGGTTGTTTTCACTTAAATGAGTGAATATTGCATTCAATGTTTGCCCAGTTTTTACAGAATATTTATGCTGGCTTAACCTTACTTCTAAGCCCTTGCTCAACTGTCCGAGATAAAATGAGGGACAATCCATACATGGAATTTTATATATTATGTTGTTGCTTTCTCTGGGGCCATTTTTTATTAACATTCCTTTTAGTGCGCAGAAGAGGATATCGTTCAACATGTCAAGACTTTCGATAGATAAAGAGTTCTGGACGGGGTTCTTCGAGATTTTTAAGTCGTAGCAATGTCTGTAGAAAATAAAAAGTAAAGAATATTCTGACAAACACAAAACAAATGCAGCTTATCAATCGATATTTGAGAAACAAAAGAAAATGTGTTCCGATGCAACGAAAGAAATGGTGAACAAAAAATAAATAATAAATATAAGACTTCATATCGGAAAGAATTAAGGAAAGTAGAGGTATCTAAGAATTCATATATAATACGATATATATATATTATATATAGTATATATATATATATATATATATATATATATTATATATATATATATATATACATATATCTATATATATACATAACATTAACATATATTATATATTATTATATAGTCATATAATATTTAATATATATATGTGTGTGTGTGTGTGTGTGTGTGTTTAATAGTAATGTATATTATACAATACGTAGAGTAATCTCTCAAAACAAAAAATTCGTGCCTTGCTCAGGACGTTTAATCAGTTATATTCCAAAGTAAAAGAAAAATAAGAAAATAAGTTGAGGATATTTCTTATCGAAATAAGAATATATTCTAAAAAGTTTCTAAATGATATATGATTTAAAGGAGAACTGGAGACAATGTAATAATAAAATCATAATGGGAGGTAATGCAACATCCCACACACCCTTATAATTTTCTTGTAGGTACTTCGTGCTGGTTGCGAAATAGTGTAGCGTAATGACTGGTTACACAAAGATTTATTACCTTTTCACTTTTATGATTTCTTACGCTAATTTTATACACCACAAACTGTTTGGTATATTTGTAGAGGAGGCTATTATTTTGAGCCTCTAAAAGCTACTTTATTTTTTATCAAAGATCCAAATATGTATACAAGAGTTTTATTTATCTTTATAATGTAGTGTTTGCGGAGTGTTGTCCAAACAGCTTAACATGTCTCCAGCATGACTCTTCCAAGAGCTTTGGGTGATATGGCCACACTCAGTTTCATATCTTGATAAGGACAGTCAGTCGCTAAGTAGCGTAATGTGGCACTTGGCCTTTCATAGGGCGTTGTGGATTTCGTCATGCATGTGTCCTTTTGTACGACCGTTCTAATCTTCCTACAAAATTGGATGTTGCCTCATCCACCCTTATGTTTATCATAGCAATCCCTGAGAGCTACCTTTATTTCCTTTAAAAACAATAAATGTGAGTTTTTCTCTCTTCAACAACCAACCATTGACCCAATATTCTTTTTCGTGGCTTTTTATTCATTGTTATACTGGCTGCAACGGCACAGTCTGAGCAAATATGGATCATTATCAGATATTCCCTCCACCACGTCCGAATTGTGTGGCTGCCAACTTAAGACTGACTATTTTGTTCAGACCGGGCAGTAACGTGAGTTTGCAGTCTATTTTTTTTTTTTTTTTTTTTTTTTTTAGTCTCCTCCCACTCAGTTTTCATCGTACGACCAGATCGACTGTGAGTGGCCCGACTTAAACCCCGACCACTTCGATTGGGCATTACAAATCTCATCTGACATGAGTGGCCGGCGTAAGTAGATCCTCTCCTCCGGACGCCATCTATCACCAAGTTAAATTTTGTGTCTGTTAGCCCGGGAAAACCTAGCGTTTCTTTTCTTGCACAATCCGGCACAGAGTTTAAAGTTCCTTCTGCCTGTCATCATGTCAAATCTAGCCCATATATTGCATACTGTAAGGCTATATGAAACTAATTTATCTTTTCGTCTATTGGAAAGGGAGATAACCTGACCCTCCTCTTCTTTACATCCGTCCAGTATAAAGCTAAATTCTCCTTATGTTTGGTGAAACGTTGACGATGTTTTCCTAACACCAGCTTCATACAAAGCTAAATATCCTTCCTATCCATTAGCCTGAGTGTCAGTCTGAACAATAATCAGGCTACTTTCCAGGATCTACTAAACTATTCCTCGCAGTTTTGTATTCAGGAAATTTATTCACAAAGCTAAAATCCTGTATCTTACCCACACAGTCGCGCACACACAATAGCCATTACGTGACACGAGCTTTATACTTTAAGCTTCCAGATGAGAGAGGTAACGTTCATAAATAAACCAGATGGTACTACAAATGGTTATAAGCAGATGCAGATAATTAAAAACGTCCCTAATTCCTCACGAGGTTTGTATACAGGCAAGTTTAGAACAAGAGTCACAATTCTAATAAAAGACTTCGTAAGGACAACAGACAGTTGTTATAAATTAACTATGTTTTATCAGATTAGTATTTGCTTCTATACCTCGTGACGCTAATGGGTCGTCCACACTAGTAAAACGTCATGAACACACGTCAGCAACTTATCGCACACAAATCACAAACAAGCTGAATACAAGGTTAAGAACTATTGATAGTCCTAACCAGTGCTTGATGCGATTTGAAATACATGTGTAAATACATACGTATATAGCAAGAATAAAGCCATGTTGGCAAAAATAAGCAAGGAAGATGGAGCCAAGCCTTTGGTTAGAAAGTGGAAGAACAGCAGTTGATGATTCGTGCAGGTATTTGAAGGTAACTTGAGTGGTGATTGTAAGACGCAAGCCAGGAAGGTATTGTAACAACACCTGTCTTTAGAAGAGCAGGGGAACGTCTCCAGAAGCAAGCTGGGACAGGTAATGATAATGTTAATTCACCACTCGTTTATGGGAGTCACGTGTGGTGGAGAGCACAAATCGGCGAGGGGCTGGGGGAAGGTGGCAATTATTGATGCGAATTATTTTGAGAAGGTTTGCAAGGACTGAAAGGGTGATAAATTCGGTTGCACCAAGATATTTAAAAAAAAAAAAAGTATGTGAATGGATATGAAACAGCGTTGGCTTGGTCACGTAGAGAAATTGGAAGGTGATTGGTTGATGAAAAAGGTTCATATCTCTGAAGGAAATTCTGGATTTTCAGGAAGAAGGAGGTGTACTTAACGAAGATAATAATATTCAGGGAGAGCAAAAATGTGTTTAAATAAGAGATGAATTGCGTAGTGCGTAGGAGGGGTTAACACACTTCTGATGAGCGTGGGGGTTGGCACAATTCACTTCAGTCTCGCACGAATCCTCGTACCTCCTGGATATCAAGAACCTTTTATCTTAAAAGCCTTTTTTACACTCGTACATCCTGGTCCTTTCTAGGCCTTCTTGCCCTCCTTTCTAACACTTGCGCCAGCATTCAGTTGTAACTTTCAATAGTGAAGTTATAAAGTTTTCACCTTTTCTAATGGAAAATATCAAAGTTCAATCACCCAGGCATATCTTCGACATTAATCATGGCAGCCAAACAGTTATCAGACTATTTATCGTTCACTGGGCATTACATAAGCGTTTCGGTCTCTTGTATGAGCTGATCTCAAACGGGAGCATAATTTACCATTACATTAAATCTATTGCTACGTTATCAGCCCTACCTAAAATGTCATCCAGTCGCAGTCTTTTTTTTGTTCACTTCATTTCACAATTAAGAATGCTCGTCTGTTCTATACACCGTTTTTAATTATTTTAGGTTTTATTGAAAAAGAAACCCACAAAATCACTTTGTAACTTGTTTACTTCTAAGTATTTGCATTAGTTTTACTGTGATTTTGTGGGTTTCTTTTTCAATCTTCAGAAGAAAACTGAAAGAAGTTTTTGTTTGGTTTAGGTTTTATGTTACAGCAGTATTTGACAGTGAAAATTAGTAATCATGGAATTTTCAACAAGGAATAATAATTTTAGGATGTGCCTGTTTCTCACACAATGATTTTTTTAATTCTCCTGTTCCAGCAATCAAACACCATACACAGTAAATGAGAAATAGGTATATCAGAAAATAAAAAAAATGCATTACATTGATGAAAGTGTGATTAAAAGCCTGTCCAAGGTGTGTAAGGTATGCCTGCGTAAGGGAAAGGTTTCTTTGATAATGCACTGTACCCGGGAAAGTTGTAAATCAAATGTTTGTTATGAAATAATTATTTGAGAAATTCAAGACTAAAGGGAAATTGTTGTATTGCCTAAAAAGGTTTGTTAAAAAATAGTAAAGATGAATTGTAGATGTTGCAGACTTTTGGTACAAGAGGTAGTTTGCTAAGGATGATTAAAAGTTATTTGAAGAAACTAAAGCATGCATTACGTAAGACAAAATTCTGTTGTGGACAAAAACTTTTCAATACCTTTTAATAAATGGTATCTTGTCTTTCTGCATTTCCTTTTACTTCCCCTTACTTCTTCCTAATGAACACCATATTCTTTGAAAGCTTGAATTTCAAGTCACTGGCCCCTGTGGGCTCGTTCCATATGAATAGGTGTCATCTACTGAATAATAATAATAATAGTAATAATAATAGGGAAGGAGGCCTTCTCTGAGGGCAGTAGCATTGAATATTATAGCTGTTTCAACGGCATTCAATTTATATAGAATATTCTCAATTCTTCTTATTATCTTTCTCTCAACAGCATGTAGCTAGTGTATCAGGTTTCCTAAGGACATATAAAGATTACATGTAAAACAGTATCTTGATTCACTTTGTTGTATACTCTCATAGATGACTGCCTGTGCGCTATCGACACGTCAAAGGAAATAAACCTAAGACATCTGAAATCTTTGTTTGTCCTTAGGAAACCTGATACCCAAGCTACATGTTGAGAAAAAGATAATAAGAAGAATTGAGAAGATTCTATATAAATTAAATGCCGTTGAAATAGCTATAATAATAATAATAATAATAATAATAATAATAATAATAATAATAATAATAATAATAATAATAATAATTAATAATAATATGGAAATGTGACGTAAAAAGTCAGAGAAAGAGCATTAAATATTGATAGAAAGTTATGGGTTAGGAAAGTGGCTTATGAATGCAGTACTAACTAGGAATGGTGAAGAGAAACTGCAGAAAGTAACGAAGAAATTCAAATGTACTGGGAGAAAGATTTGAAAGTAAATGTGGTCAAGAATTAGGCTATGAGGAAACCAGGTAAATAAAGCAATAAATGTTAATTTGGAAGGTGGAAGAATGAAAGAGAACGATTCGGATAGATATCTAAGAGAAAACGATACGGTGACAGATGAAGCAACGCCATCTTGAATTCAAGATGGCGTTGGATGAAGCGAGTCACAGAGTAGGTGAAGCAACGAGAATGGCGGGTAAAGTACAAAAGACTGGAGAGAGAAAAAAAAAAAAAAAAAAAAGACTCGGTAGCAGTGATGCCAACACCTCTAACCCTACGCCCCCTATAGGAGACGAGAAATTACCCTACATAACTGTAAATGACCCAACATTCTGCGGCTATGCTAATAAATAAATATTTAGATTATGTTGATATGCAATATCATGAATACTAATAAGCATATTGATCTAAACCTACCTTGTTACAATCATCCTACCTTTGAAAATATTGCCCTGCTGTCTAAGATTTTGCCCAGATTACCCTACGCGTAGGGCAATTACCTTACAGTTGGCAACACTGCTCGGTATTGGCCATGAACGCCATGGTTGGAATGAATGAAGGGATTGCTGAGCCGCCTCTCCTTTATGGTAGTGAGGCGATAATGTTGAATGCAAGTGGGAAACAAATATTGAAGGTACAGGGATTGTCTGTTTGTGCAGTATGTGGTACAAGAAGAACTGAAAGGGTGAAAAATATGGAGTTAATATAATAGAGGCAGTAGAAAGGTAACATAAGTGAAGGGGTGGCTCAGTGTCCTGTTATTATTCAACTGTGTGTAAAGAATGTAGGACTAAAGACTGATCAGAAATGTTGAATTCAGAAATGCCTGGAAGAAAACAGTTAAGTATATCTTAGTTATTACAGAACGCTGAGCTGATTAACAGTTCTCCTAGGGGTAGCCTGAAGGATTGGATACTTTTACGTGGCTAGGAACTAATTGATTCCTTAGCAACGGGACCTACAGTTTATTGTGAGATCCGAACCATACGGAGAAATGAATTTCTATCACCAAAAATAAATTCCTCCGATTCCTTGTAGGCCGAGTGGGAAAGCGGGGAATCGAACCCGGACCCTAAGATCGGTAGTCGAGCACTTAATCAACTCGTTTAACGAGGAACTAATGTCTGGAGGAGAAAGGAAAGGAAGGCTTAGGTGAATCTGAGGAGAATGTGAGAGAGAGGTAAATATATGGAAAGCGTTTAGCGTCCAGGAAGCCCAAAGAGTGTGTGCAAGATAGAAGCTCATAGAGCAGTGTGTTTAATGGGTTTAACCTACGTACCTCTGTTAAACTTCCGGTGTAGGTGTTTAAAGTATCTAAGGCCGTCAGAGTTTTCTTCTGCAAATGAGTCTCATTCATGTTTCTCCAGTTAAAGTGTGAATTTGGCAGTGAGTGGAGTGATGTTTTCCTTGGAGCTACCGCTATATGGGGAAAAGGCATGCACACACACACACATACTTCAAGAACTTCTATGTATATACATGAGAGAGAGAGAGAGAGAGAGAGAGAGAGTTCAATGAAAATTCAAATAACTGGTACACATGATATCGAATGCCCCGTCCCAGATCACAGAGAAACAGAGCCACAGCCAAGCGAAAGCCTCCAGCAGCCAGTTATCCTGATGTGGAAAGTGCCTGTTCGTAGTCTCAGGTCCTATCATCGTCTTCATTAATATCAGATGTCATGTCAACCTGTCACTCCCATCTGGTGTGCCTGGGAAGAAGCACCACCCGTGTACACAGAAAGGCTTTCAGGGAGGGGGGCGGGGGATGGGGAAGAGGTCGGGGATACTCTTGGGATGAGTGGGAGAGCCTTAGCAAGGGCAAGAGGTCACAAAGCCTGTTTGGACACGCCGAAGTACTCGTAGAATCTGGTTAGACATCGCGTAGGCTCGTGTTTGGTTTCAGCCTTTTACTTATTATTTATTATCTTTTATGATGCTCCGTATGTCATCTTTGGCTGAATCTGATCTGTTTATTTAGTTATTGATTTGTTTTCAATAGACTTACAACTTCAGTACTCTCACGTCATTTTATAATATTGTATCATTCAGGCAGCCTGTCTTCAGTCGATTTATGCCAAGTGATGTTACTTGCAAGATGCTTGATATTTTGAAAGGCATCTGTTCCAGAAACAACAGATCGTAAGTTTAATCTAATGAGAAAAACGCCGAAATTTCATTGTTCAGATTAGCGTCAGTAAGTGGTAGCATAAATGGTGATTACCTACTCTGAGAATGAGAATTGATTAGAACTCAAATGTTGAAATATGCAAAGATGCAGAAAAAAGGATTTGAGTCATGTTGATAACGAAAGGATTTATATATATAATATATATATATATATATATATTATATATATATATATATATATATACTGTATATATATATATATATATATATATATATATATATATATATATATATATATATTATATATATATATAAATGACAAGGTAGTAGTTGATCACAACATCATAAAGACAAGAAGGCGGGGAAGTACACCAGAAAACGTTCATGCATACGCATTATTGCTTGGTTTCAAAGCTCCAGGCTTCATTTTCAAGTATAAAAGAACACAAAATAAAACCGTGAAAATATATACAAATGTATACATGGTAAATTTTAAGTGAAGATTGAAATTACATAAATTTAAAATTAAGTTAAAATTACATCGTAGAATAGAAAAATACACGCAATTATAAGAAGCAAATGTTAAGACAACGTACACTTTATAGTAAAAAAAAAAACTAAACTTGTAGAGATGACCAATCATAAGATATATAAGGATTTGACTGACAGGGAAATTGGGGAAGACGTAAGTGTTGGGCGGGGGGGGGGCAGGTTGAGGGGGGGGGGTGGCAGGTTGAAGGGGGGGGGGGTGGTGGCAGCTATGGGCGGCTCAAGAGAGGGAGTTTAAGAATGGAGACAAACTGCTTGCTGAAAAGGGAGGAAACAAGCAGGACCCATATAACGACTCGGTAATAGCCAAAAGTTGTTGTTTTTAGATGTCCTGCCTTTAATCTCAGTCTTACATTGGATTTCATGTTTGCATTTCTTGGTATGTTCTCTGATGTTGGAGAACTCAGGAGATGGAAGCTTGTTGTCTGTTCTGTAACTGACCGCATTATGGCTGTCAATCCCGACCTTTGAGTAACCTTATAGTGTGGCTCCGATATAGACTCCTCGATCACATGGAGGACAAGTAAACTTCTCAACCACGCCAGAGGTCGTCAGTGGATGTAAACGGTCTTTAAAATTAAACGAGCGACCTGTAGTGGGAGGGTTTGTTGGAATAATGTTAACTTTGAAAGCTGGAAAATGACTAGATACAAGTTTACTGAGGTCTTTGAAAAATACAGTGCAATGAATGAATAGCAAACTGGCATTGAAACGCATCTTTGGAACATCAGGTACTACAGGGTGGCGGGAATTAAAAACGTTATTTAAAAATTGAGCTACAGATTTATAGGGCAAGTTTGATGGAAAAGTTGCTGATAAAATATTGCTGATGTGTAACTTCATTGTGTAATGCCTGACAGCTGGAGGTGAGGAATAAGCTCGATGAAACCAGGTCATTATTCGAGAATTCAGCTTAAAATAATGAAAACAATGACTATCGAATCTGGTACTCAATCCGGTGAATGTTTTCTTCCTATGTGTATTGATGTGCTAAACCCTCCCTGGTGGCGTGGTTTAGCACATCAGTACATGTATGCACGTATAAGGTTTGAGTTTCTACTTTATACAATTTGTGAAAAAGCTAGTGGAAGCATAGGCTAGCTTTATCTAGATTTTACTTTCTTAGTTTTCGAAAATGGCCTCGTTAATCTATGTTTATTGTAGATAAAAAATATGCAGTAAAATATTTTACTGCTGAATGCAGTTGTATTTCGAAAGCAAATAGCAGAAACTGTCATCGTCATCATCAATATGCAATACACACCTTATTGTTGCTGTTAGGCTTGACATGGCCTTATGCCTACCATGCAAACAAACCTACGGTTACGGGCTGCTCTAGGAGCAAGAGCCCGTGCCAGCACAAGGCTGGCTTAATCTCCAACAACAACAACAACCTACGGAAGCGCTGTCTCATATACATTAGTGATAGCTATAATTAAGCTGACATTTTTACTTAATTAATCTTGGTAGTATATTACTGGTTTAAAGGCATATCGTGTTTCTCGTCAATGCAGTCTAAGAGAAGAAGGTTTTTCTCCCTGTTGCCCAGAAATCCTTTATCATCAAAGTGAATTTTTAATCGTGTCCCCAACAGAAAGTCATTCTTGTCTAGGTTAACTGAAAGCAAGAAGTAACATTACAAAAGCAGAGCAAGCAATTAAAGCATTAGGCACCAGTAACTCGTAAACATCCACACAAACACACACAAGCACAATATTAAATCCCCACATTAAGCATTACATCACGCAAGGGTTTCGGTGCTATAGAGACATCGTGTGAAACCTCTAAATATAGAAACGGCCGTCAGGAGGCACTTGTTGCTGGCCAACTGCATTTGCCCAGCAACATTTCTTGGGTCGCTCCTCACGTGAACTAGGTACTCGTTCGACGGGTTGGATTCCAGCCTTAACCCATGCTCAGTGAATTCATACTATTTTGTACGCGTTCTTTCTGGTTTTTGCTTTTTAAAGTCTTTCCTGGGACTCTTCTTGGGGTGAACAATATACCGGGCGTAGCTTGAAGTCAGTAGAGTATTTTGTGAACGTTGGTAACAAAACCAGCTATTTTGATGGGAGATACCAATGAAATCTATTGGTTGGAATGACACAAAGAACTGATCCAGGTGCACAATAGCCACTACTTAGACAATAAGCATAAGAAATGCATTGCTCAAAGGCTTTTGAATTACCAGATAGTCTTAACCAACCTCCATCGAATGCGGCAAACTAGAAAGGCTAAGCATTGTAAAAATTTAGGGTATTCAGCACCTCTATAGAGAATAAAGGGTTGTGGGAATAAGTATAAGTCACTTGGGTGCTATTTTGGCTAGTTATCTACCCGTCACCTACTCCGAGGTGCTAGTATTAATGAAACATGGCGGAAGCTCCTTGGAACGCCGTGTTTACTACTAACCCTTCGGGGATCAGAGTATTATTTACACCCATTTCTTTGTTGCGTGGTCGAGAAATATACCACTAATAACGCTATGTTTAGTGCTAGTACTACCCCGGAGTAGGTGACACGTAGATAACAAGCCAAAGTAGCAAAGGCAATGTATGAACAAACTAGAAAGCGCCAGTAAGTAACAAAAGATCATGGTAATAAAAGCAAGTGGGAGATAGGAAGGAAAGGAAGAGGGGAGGGTGAGGCGTTCTCATCCAGTCTGGGCAGCAGACAGATATCCAGTTTCCAAGCTCTCCCACGGTGGCTATGTACAGGTCCGGAATCGACAAGAAAACGCTACAAAGAAAGCAGCTGTTAGGGTACAACTGGTACCCGATCCTCAAAGCAATTGTACACTCTTAAGAAAATAGAATTATTATCTTCTGTTAATCGTCGCTGAAAGTTGCCTGGTCACACGGTGGGCCTCAGACCGGTGCGGTGTAGGCGTGTGAAATCGTACAGAATTTCTGGGGTTAGGTTTTTTTGGAGAAGGGCTAAGACTAACAGTCAAGCTTGGGCTTGAGAAAAGTCAAAATAGCTGCTACTATATAAGAAGTTTTTGTTTGTTGGAATTTAGAGATGACTGGAGCTTGGGCATTGTTAGCATGTCAAAGCAAGATCTTTTTGCCAATGAACAAGAAATACAGAGAAATGTGACAAAGGAAAGAGAAAAAGGGGCCAAAGGCTAGGCATATCTTGCGTGGAACAGATGGAAAACATAACTTAATGGAGACTCAGAAATGTTATGAGAAACAGGTCAACAAATGCCTAAACAGAAAGCAGAAATCAGGCACATAGCGCTTATAAACTCCCTTTTTTGAAGAGACCCAAAATTTCCCTTCTTTTTATTTCTTGTTATCATTAAATCTTGTTTAATGTTTTGCAGGAGCTGACAACAAATATCCAAAATCAATATCATTGTAAACTGTGGTTGTTGCTCGATATAAGCATCTGCCAATCACCATGCGTTTTAATGATTTTGTTTTTGGATTTTATAGTCAGCTCTAAGCTCTGACAAGCAGACTGTAGGTTAGGGCAAGACGCTTCAAGTTCAAACAGCCCACAAATAAAACTAAAAAGGTCTGAAACTTGTTGCAATAGGTGAATACTTCTAGTGAGGCCTGGAAAATGTTTAAGAAGGTTTTTGCTCGACAGTTGACAGTCAAAACGCAGCAAAGTTCCTTTATCTCCGTCTCTTTTTCCTGTCTTCCTCCGGCTAGGCCTACAAAAAGATTCCTTAGAATCTTTAAGATATCTCTGCCAAATTCCTCAGAGGTAATAAGCCTATGTAAAGTCAAGAGGTAATTAGCTCATACCAGACCAAATATGCGAGAAAGCGTAGAAATTAAATACAGTGTTGTGTAGTATTTACTCATAACGTGAAAACAGAAGCAGTAGCTATAGGTATCACAAGTGGGCGACTGAAGATCTGGTGCATTCCTCTCCTTATCAGAGATAATACACGGAGTCATCAATATGCACGGAAATGTATGTAAGTATGAATATTTGTGAGATCTAGAGAAATTGCAGGAGCAGATACCCTCACACACATACACAATTTTTAAGGTTCAGATTGTTAGGATACTAGTCTCACTAGCATGAGGGAATGGATTCGATTCCCTACGTATGTAGGTTACATACGTTGGCGTAAGTTATGAATTAAGAACTTGAAAGTTAGCCACTTTTAATACTCACACACACACACACATACACATACACACACACACACATTTATATATATATATATATATATATATATATATATATATATATATATATATATATATGTGTGTGTGTGTGTGTGTGTGTGTGTGTGTGCGCAGATCCACAGTTCATGAGCTGTCTGCACTTTCCATAGCGCTACGAGTTCAGAGATGGAGACAGAGACAGAGAGATATTACTGATCATATACTTATATTCAGCCTTCGGTGGAAAATGACTGGTAAAATCCGAAGAAAACCAGTGGACAAAAAAATCAAATAACCGTCAATTATGGTCTCCCTTAGCACGCAAGCGCACACAGCAGAGAGAGAGAGAGAGAGAGAGAGAGAGAGAGAGAGAGAGAGAGAGAGAGAGAGAGAGAGAGAGAGAGAGAATGGAAACAGGGAGAGATGAGAAAAAGAACACGTAAAAAAGGAAAAAATAATTTCCCAATATCCGGGTACATAGAAGGGCGCGTCTGTGGCTAGAGTGAGGAACTGGAGGCGGTGTGGGAGGCGGATGGAGGATATCTCGGGGTATGGTGGTGAGAGGGTGGTGATATTTCGGTGAGCTGGGGTTGGGGGCTGTTAGGATATCTCTGTGGGGGTGATAGTGGGGTGAGATTCTAAAATCTGACGTGAGAAAGCTACCTCGACTTCAGCCACGAAACCGCAAAGATAAATCTTCCGTGTTCTAGAACAATATTCCTTAGGTTTCTCTCTATTTCCCTTAAGGCACTGACTGTCGTTGTGTTGCTATTGCAACGTGCACATGCATGCGCATCTCGCTGTCAGCTCTTGAAACAGACGAAAAAGTCTTTTAACGCATAAATTAGTTTGGTACTTTATTGTAATGCGGATAGAATCTTAAGCAGTAATTGTATCAGATTTTCTGAATGAAGATTGCTTCTTCATTCTGTATCAGGCCTAAACGTAACATATCAACTATTAACTGGGTGGGCGAATACCCACCTACAAAAATAAATTGCCCACTCACTAAATTAAATTCGCCCAAAAGATCTGTAAATGATTTAAAACTAAAACACGATTTCTAGAAAATAGAATTTGTAAAAGTATTAGTTGCTGTAGCTAAAAATAAAATATTCACTGAAATATGACATATAAAGTGTTTAATTAAATAATACTTTCATTATGTATGAATAATCATTGATAAATTATACATAAAGCTGAAATAAGTGCACAGTATACACGTATGATATTTCATATGCGATAGCTAAGTAAAACAAGAAAGTCCAGTGTCCACTCACTAAAATGATTCTTAGTTTTAGCCCCGTTCTGTATACTCCATGTGTCAACACACACACACATACACACACAAATACATACATACATGTATATATATATATGTATATAAATATATATATATATATATATATATATATATATATATATATATATATATATATGTGTGTGTGTGTGTGTGTGTGTGTGTGTGTGTGTGTGTGGTTGTATTAGAACAGACTATTTGATAGTCTTTTCCTCCGCCGCTAGGCTCAACTCGTGCTAAGGGCTGTACTTCCCTGACATGTACGGTAAACCTAACGCCAATGTATTAGCTTGTAATTCGCAAAAAGCCTGATTGACCTGAGGATGGAGTGCCTTTCAAGAATGTCCCCCCCTAGTATCTTTTCAAGTACTAGGAACACCTAATCTCAGTGGTATAGCTACACGTCATCGCAAAGCTCCCCGTTACAACCTCCCAGGTTGCAGTACAGGTTCTTTTAAGGTCTTTATATTCTCAAGGATTGCAGTCAGTACATGTACCTCAGTGACAAGGAAGGACGGAAACAAGAAAACTTAACAATATTTATTATAAACTAGAAAGTCACTTAAATCAACCTTGCGAGATTAAATACACTTAATTATATAGATATATCAACAAGAGAACAAATACCTGGTTCTCTGGATCTCACAAAATAACCTAAAGCTACTACACTAAACCCTATCAAGAGAAAATTTCAAGAGAAAACATACTTAATATATAACAAGTTGGATCCAAAATAAGGCTAGCCAAAATAATCAATAACCTAATAATAATAAGGTAGAAGGAAGTAAGAGATGATAACAAGGAAAACCTTAATATTCCTACCTACAACACAAAGCTATACAATGTGGAACTCGGTCCACTAAATACTAACACACAAACAAATATGACAACATATCATGTAAACTTATACATATATATATTTATAAATAATAAAAATTGGCAAAAATAAACAATTTCACCTCGAGTGAAATTCCAGAAGAGGAGTTGAACTCAGGGCCGTGATCAGTCCATCAAGCTGCTAACGGAAGGGCAAATACTGTACGCCAGGTACTGAAGGGCAACACATTTCCCGATACAAGAGGAACGATAATACGTCTTACCTGGCGACAGACTCCCTACTAGCCACCTCACGAGTCAAGTAGCTCTCACTCCCGTATAACAGCTGGACGAGGATGACACGGCAGGTAAATCCAGAATCCAGTGCCGGGATACAACGACGACACTGGTTTTCCCGTCAAAATCCTCAGACGGGAAAAAGGGGCAGAAACAGTGGTCGCAGATGACAGAGCGTCTGCTAAACTCAACAGCAGTGTGAAGGTCGCAGGTGACAACAACACCTGCGCGAGAAAAAGCCGTGATCCAGGGGCACGCACACAACAGACGTATATATGCGTCTTCCAAAATCCGTGAGGGAAATATCCAAGTGCGTGGTCCAAAAGGTAAGTATCCAAAGTCGTCCAAATCAAAATAAATGGTGCGACGGGAAACAGTACTGGTGAGAGCTTGTCAAGACCCGAACTCCCGTTGACTGGTCGACCATGTCCACTCATCACCTTCCCAGTGTTTATAAACACTCAAAGCAAAAGAATAACAATCGTTAAAACGATAGTTCACTAATACACAAAAGAGGAGGAGGAGGCGCAAAAACACTGAAACAATCGTAAAGCCACTTAACTTACGGTGACACAAGAGTAAACATACTCAGCAAAAATTTAACTTAAAAGTAAACAAAAAAGTAAACAAGGCTGATTTAAATCAACAAAAGAAATAATAATAGTTTTACGTTAACCTAATACCTTCCTCCCCCAAAACAAAAAAAATTATTCACATAGAATACATTTTTTTAAAAATCAAATACTGTAAGAATGCTGAAATGAAAAGGAATTAACATAATATTATAGAGATACAAAACCAGATCAAGATAAATATTTAAACAACCCTGAAAAATAAAGGTTATGAATATTATTACAATACACATGACAAAAGAAGCATAGCTTCACGAAGAAAACTTACCAAACCAGACGATAGGGCACCTTAAAGAAGGCTAAACCAAGACTCGAACGAGTACCAAAAAAACACTGATAGACTTACCGAGGTTGAACATACAAAAACAATGCACTTAACCAAACCTCAAAGTCAAAGACTTAAAGTGTTTTGATGTTGACTGGAGGCAATGGTGATTCACTGACTGATAAAGTCCAGGCAGCCGAGCCAAGCACTGAGACACTGTCGACCATTCAGGGATTAAAACAGTGAAAAGAGAGAGTTGGAGTGGTTGGACAATAAGGTATAGAGATACCAAAAATAACTGTTACTACGAAGTAATACAGAGATTGGACAGCAGGACTGAAGTCTAAAGAGTGGCTGCAGCTGGGGGCTGAAGGGACGCTGCAAACACCCCTTAGCAACGCCTGCAGTGCACCGCGTGATGTGCACTGACGGCACTAACACCTTAAGGGCACTGGGTGTTAATGATTCTGCTGATTGGCTAGGAGAAATTTTAGTTCCACTTATGTCTTGTTTAAAAAAGAAAAAAAATCTAGCCATCATTCAAGTAGCTATCCTCCAACCTCTAGTTAAGAAGTTGTATTTCAAATATGACTTTGTGTGAATTTCAATTCTGATTGTGCAAATATCTCATAATTATAATGGAAAATATGTAACTGTATTATTTCTTCATGCATGTTTGGCTGTTCTGTAAGGAATACGAATCATGTAAGCTGAGATAAACTCGGGAAAAAGCGGATAAATGTAAATGACAGTACGACGCTCAGAGAGAGGTCAAATTAGCTCATTAATAGTTAGTAAAAAGTTCCGACACATTAGACAGTTTTTTTATACTGACTGTAACACGCACGTACGCACTCACGCACCCATTTAGCTATTCACGTATTTAAAGAAACAGACTTATCAAAAGCATATAGATAAATAAGGGAGAAGGATGGAAGTGGCAGAAATGAGAATGTTACGTTGGATGTGCGGAGTAGAGACAGGATAAGGAATGACTTCGTAGGAGTGACGGTGAAAGTGACAGAAGTATCAAAGAAGCTGCAACAGAAACGACTGTAATGGTTTGGGCATATTATTAGAGGAGAGGAGGATTCTGTACGTAAAAGAACCATGAACATAGAAGTGCCGGGAACAAAGAGGAGAGGTAGACTAAAAATGACATGGAGAGACACAGTGAACAGGGACATGCAGGAGAGGAACGCGAGTGAGGTATTGGTGAATGATCGCAGAAGATGGAGAAGACTAATAACAAAGAGCGACCCCATTTAAAGATGGGGAAAGCTGAAGATAAAGAGGAAGATAAATAAATAAATGTAAATAAATACCAAAGCACGAAACCCCATGGCCTTGCAATTATAAACAAAGAGAGATGCAACTAATAATATTGAAAATTCTGCCCTACACGCATAATTAATCATCTTTCAAATTCCCCTCCAGTACTATCAAACGAAGCAGTTGTCTTCTGTTTTATTTTTCAAACAATTTTATTTTTTAGATTTCACGTGACATGTGAGAGAAAAAAGCTAGTTCTATTCATTCTATCTCCATTATGATTTAGTGAGCGCGCGCATGTGTGTGTAGTGTTTGTGTACGTGTGAACTTCCGGTCTGCTATTGAGGTAGATGAGATGGGCGTATTACGAAAGAGCGGATTCATGAATTGAAACCAAGTTCAAGAAGCACGACAAAACCTGCCATCAAAAGAGCGGCGTTTTTTAAGTCTCCACCAGATTTAATTGGGAAGATATTCTTGCAACACAGGCTGAAGAGCGTGGCAATATAAGGCCATACCATATCACCTGTTCAGTCGTTTGGTCATTTATTTACTTATTAGTCAATTCATTGATTAATTTATTCATTAATTTATGTATAATCTTTATCGTGAACATATCCGCTAAACAAGGCTGAAGACTGAGTTTATGCAAATTGTCCTTTGTAAAAGAAGAATTGTTTTTAAAACCTCTTGGTTTTTTACAGGACAGTCAGTCAGAGCAGATCAGCGAGATACGCTTGGTTCCCCCCCCCCCCCCACCCTTCTTCTCTCTCTCTCTCTCTCTCTCTCTCTCTCTCTCTTTAGTCCTAATGAGTATAGATTTTCCGAACAAGCTTTCACGGACGCTAAGGCTGAAAGAATACCAGTAATAAGGAGTAATAACCATTAATACTGATTAAACAGTCCTCTCCTTAAATAAATACGTAGGTAAAACATTATGCTTGTGAACACAAATTAAACTGTAACTAATTAATAGAAAGCGCAATAGTCGTCAGACCAGTCGGAACCCGGAACTTACCCCTATGAGATTCCAAAGTAACCAAAACCAAATTTAGACATAATTATTATTTGGCTTTTAGGCGCAATGCGAAATTTAGCCACAATTAGTTATTTAGCTATTTGTGGTAGATATTATCCAGACTACCCTCACCCGGGGGGACCTTGCCTTCGCCTAACCTCACCGGAGGCCACCACCTTTTCTTCTTCTTCTTCTAATCTGCAGTCTGGATCGCTGTTTGTAATAAGCCTTTTTCAGGCGTTTCTATGAACACAAATTTTATTGCAACAAAGAGGAAAGGAGGGGCTGAGAACGCTGACCATTTTGTTGTTGGGGGGCTTAGGAAAGGTCTGTGGAAGAGCCTAAAAAGGTCTGGAAAAGGTGTTTCGTATTCAGTTAAAGATACAGGAATTTTAGGATAGATTTATGATTTATTTATTAGAATGAAAATTCAAAGAATACGTAATGTGTATGCTAAACCGTAATAAAATGATTTCTAATGAAATTTAAAGTATTTATCTTAATTTTCGTTGATGAAACTGCTATATTTGACCATAACCTTTAGCAGGCGCACCGAGTAAGCTGGAGGTCGAATCACGCCTTGTTAAACTGGTTACTGCTGCTTTTAGTATTATAAACCTTCCTTCTTTGATAACATATCCATTTAAGTAAAGGAGGGAAAGTGACCTAAATTTAAACGCTGTTATGTTAATTAGCAGGAAAATTATAATTCGTATCCCCGGTAATAACCATCAATTACGGGGGAAGCGAAGTTTTACTGGGAACAGGCTCATTTTTGGCGGTCCGGCACCACCCGGCCCTAACGCTGTTCAAACACTAATATCTCCAAAAGTATTGAAGATAAAAGAAAAATTATTTCGGAAGATAAAGCCTTACATCTTTAAATTTCATCCCATGTAAGATTCATTTTTCAAATATCATAAATTCACATTTAAATGATGTTTTAATTATTGCATTTCAGGCGGTCGGGTACGACCCGACCCCAAACTTTATTCAAATGCTAATACCACGAAAAGTATTGAAGATAAAAGAAAATTTCTTTCTGTAAATAAAACTTAACATCTTTGAATTCCATCCCATATAGGATTTACTCTTGAAATATAATAAATTCACATTTAAATGATGTTTTAATTATTGCATTGCTGGGAGCCCGCCACTGCCCGGCCCTAACACTATTAAAACGCGATTATCTCCAAAAGTATTGAAGATAAAAGAAAAATTCTTTCGGTAGATAAAACCTTACATCTTTAAATTTCATCCCTTATAAGATTTATTTTTGAAATATTATAAATTCACATTTAAATAATGTTTTAATTATTGCATTTCTGGGAGCCGGCACTGCCCGGCCCTAACACTATTAAAACGCGATTATCTCCAAAAGTATTGAAGATAAAAGAAAAATTCTTTCAGCAGATAAAACCTTACATCTTTAAATTTCATCCCATAAAAGATTTATTTTTGAAATATCATAAATTCACATTTAAATGATATTAACCCTTTAATGGTTTAACTTTAGGGCGCCTTACCGGTTAATATCTCATCAAATTGAGTTTTATTACAGTAATACAGATGATGTAGCGGGGGTATACATAATCAATTGCAATAATTGTGGAGACAGATATGTGGGGGAATCAGGTAGGGGAATAAGGACTAGAGTCCAAGAACATAGAAGGGCAGTACAGCTTAACTCTCAGGGGAGTGCTATAGCTAGACATTGTTGGGAAAATGACCATAGGATGGATTTCAAAAACAGTAGGCTTATATACAAAAGCAACAAAATTAGTCACAGGAGGGTAGTAGAAGGTGCGCTTATCAGAGAGATCAAAGTAATTGAAGGAAACAAAGGTTTTACCTCAGAAGATCCCATAAGCAGAGCTTTGATATTAAAAGAAGCTAAGATTGACCCTGCTGACCTGGAGATTAGGTTTCCTGCCCAACAGACTTTCGGTGACCACACCCTTACCACAAGGGTGAATCCCATTGACCATCAGCTCAGGATATCAGAGCGACAAGAGGGGATTGGCAACTCTCAAGAAAACCAGAACAGCCATCGCATAAATGACAGCACAACGAGAAGAAGTTCCAGAAGACTGCTGGGCCTTGACCCAGGCTAACATCCCAAACATCTCTTGAGAATGGGCCACAGAAGGGCCTGAAAGTACTCGAGTGTGGAGTAAAACTTAATATAAATACTTAGAAGTAAACAAGTTACAAATTGAATTTGTGGGTTTCTTTTTCAATTATTATTATTATTATTATTATTATTATTATTATTATTATTATTATTATTATTATTATTATTATTGAAAGTGATGACCGCATTAACTACATCCAATTTATATATACTTTCTCTATATCTTTCTGATATCTGATTTTTCAAGCATACTACATTCTGCCAGTAATTCGCCCATGTTTGTCATTCCTGAGAGGAAAGTAGTCGCAAACTTGGGTAGTTTTATATTCAGGTTCCAGAGTCGCTCTGTGACAGGTTAGGTGTATCAGTTCGAAAAGCTACACAAGTTTGCAATTGCTTTCCTCTCCAAGAATGACAAACATCGGCGAATTACCGGTAGAACGTCGCAACCCTGAAAAATCAGTTGTCCGACAGGTATAAAAAACAATATAAATTGAAAGCAGTTGATGGATCTATCATCTTGAATGTTATATACTCTTGAAAGAGTGTCTACTACCTACAGTTTATTATTATTATTATTATTATTATTATTATTATTATTATTATTATTATTATTGTTGTTGTTGTTGTTGTTGTTGTTGTTGTTGTTGTTGTTCGTGATGCATATATATTCATATGAGCAAAGCAAAATGGTAACTTATTTCACATTAACAAGCTTAATATTCAGGTCTACATTAATCATTGCTTGTACGAGTTTTTTTTTTGCCATGGAAAGGAAAATTGTTCGTTAGCTATTCTTCAGGGAGAGGGGTTTCATTCCCTGTCAATTTCATCTTTTTCATTTGCACTTTTCACAAACATTCTCAAAATTTGACTCTGGGGAAGTTGATACATCTAAGAGGCAACTGGAACCGAATGACTAGATCGTAATTCTCAGTGTTAGCAGTTAATGTTCCTTAGGTGTAATTCATCTTTGTGTCAAACCTAATTACAGCTTACTTTAATTCTAAGAGGCTTATGCCGAGGCTTCAAAGATCTGAAGAGTCATTTGAAAGTTATCAATTGGAGCATCATCAAATTTCATTCTCAGTGGGTAAAGACAACGTCAATTTTAGGGTTGAAATAAGCTGGTAGATTTTGCTGAGGACCATTCATTAAATTTCTGACATAACAAACTTTGCCTTTTTATTTTCTTTCAGATACCTACGCTGGTCGTGCTGACGCTATTGGCAGAACTATGCCCTTCACAAGAGGTGCCGGGAATCGCCTACATGGATATCCTTCGAACTGCGCCTAGGAAGCGCGTGGAAGGTGCTGCCCCTGACCCAGATTTGCCTGTTGTACCACTTGAGCAAGGAGGAAACAGGCGGTATGATGTTATGCTCGACTATGAAGACGATTATTTCGAATACGTAGACACTGACAATGAAGACGAGGCTGTTGTGACTACTCTGGAGCGGCCTCAGAAACCAGAAGCTGTCTTGAGCACCGACATCACTGACTATGTTTTAGTGTCTATAGACACTTCTGAAGAAAACGAACCGATAGACCTATCCGCTGTGGAGTTTGTTAAAGATGCAGAGCTTTTGGCAGTAGACCCATTCGTTTCAAGAGCATCCGTAGAAAAGGTTTCGAGGCCAAGGGACAGACAAGAACAGCATATTCAAAGAAAACCGTTCAAGAAATCTGTATTAGAATCTCCACCTTATGCTGACGAGTATCTCCTTGAAAGAGAGCAATTTGCACCTCATTCATCGCAAGCATCCAGCTCAAGAAGTTACCGAAATGATGAGTATTCAGAAGAAAAGTTTGAACCTATGGTCGTCTATTCATCAGGAGATTATCCGAACAGTCCTCTGTCTGAAGATTATTATACCAATGCATATGAAAGAGGTGATGTCATAAGTTCCTTATCGCTCGAAGGAAATTTCTCTGCTGAAAACACATCGAGCCAATATGATAGCTTGGATTATCTTTCAGCATCGTCTCAGCTTTATCCCTCTTACCTCCCTTATAACGATTCAACAGACAGTTATGCCTACAAAGAAACCACAAGGGGATACCACAGAACCACTTATAACCCTATGCTACAAGATGAAAACCCTGGGTTCTCGGTTCCCTATTCAGGGGAAAACCCAGTCACAACGTCCGGCACCACAGATACTGGCTCCTCAGCATATAGCACAGTTTTGTCAAGACGATCCAACATACCAAATAATAAACTCCCTCGCTCACGAACAGATAGACGAAGTCGTGACGAAATAATGTATTATACAGGACTTCAGCGAGAAATAGAAAAGTCTTCTTTGCTCATCGATGCAATCAAAGATGTCAGAAGTAGAGAGGGAAAACAAATGAGCTACAGAAACGTAGACGTCACCACTACAATAACACCATTGCCAGACCTTAGAGTGATAAGAAGTGCTCTAGGATCACATCCACTTTACAGGAACTTGCCTGGCACAACAAGCCCTCCAAGAATCAAGGACAAGCAATACGTTTATAGAGAATATGAGAATGAAAAAGATGAATATGAAAACATGTATCTTCCAGCAAGAGCGAAATCCTTGGAGCTAAGTGAAATAGATGAGGTTAGGGAGTACTTCAACACTCTTGTGCCAAAAGCATCATATAGACCTAAAGATTTCCCGACCTATCCCTCTTATCCTGGTCAAAGAATATACTTGCCAACAATAACTACTTACAAACCATCGGAGATCCCAAAATACAAGAACTGGAGACCACTGTCTCTTACTTCGAAGTTGAAAACTAAATCACCTCCAGAGATACCGACTGAACACAGAAACAATCCCAAGTATTCTAATAAATTGTCTACCAGCGTGTTTAAACCCTCTAAACCAATACCATCCCAATATTCACAACTACCAATCACAATTCCATACACATCTAAGCCTCATGTGTCTTCACCCTCTAAACACTATTCACCAGAAGACTCATACCAACCTAAAAGTACTCCCAGGTACTACACACCAACAAGGTCACCAGCCCACAGACACACTGACTCAAAGACCTATAAGAAGAAAGCAAAGTATGTAACAACTTCAGTTGAAGAGACAACATCAACTCCATATTACGATACGTCAAAACCACAATACAGTACATCAGGATATAAATACAGTACTTCACGACCACAGTACAGTACACCAAGACCCTATTACAGCATTGAAAGACAACGTTTCAGTACACCAAGACCGCATTACACCAGCAGCAGAACGGAGCCCGAGCTTCCTCCGTTCTATCCTTCGAAGTCTTTCACAAGACAGAATTCCAGGCAGCCCTCGGAGCATCCGTACACAGACGCCGGAGGACCCCCGAGAAGACCAACTCCGGAACCGACCAGGAGGCAGAGGCGAGGGCCGGAGATGGAGCTGAACATTGACTCCAAAGCCAAATTTCCCAAGTTTGGTTATAACATTGATCGCTACTTCGATGATTTCCCTGCCTTTGGGTTCTTTGATTACGAGCCTTCGAGGGAAGTCTATTGAAATGATTCTGTTATTGATATCAAGTATAATGAAGCGTAACTGTAAGTAACGACTTACAGTCAGTTTGTTCATCATCTTTAAATCATCCCATCCCATTATCTGTTTTGGTGAGGTGTATTTATCAACACCCGTTGCATTCATATCAGTCATCAGCGTACTCACATTGCCGGTGAGTTTAATTTAACATTAACTTATTAGACGAAATTTTCATGATCTGTTTCTGAGTTCCTTTACACACACGTGTTGTTTTCATTATTTTCCAATGGCTTAGTTCTCGGATAAATGACGTGATGTATCACATTTTAGTGCCCAAATGACACTTGGGAGAAAGCTATCTGATGAAAGAAAAAGATATCACATTATTGAATTGAATTTTCCCATTTTTTCTTGTTAGTCATGATTTAAGGATCTAATATCTCCAACCAGATGTAGTGTAGTATTAAGACATTAATTTTTCTGCTCAAACAAGTCCGAATTTGGATTTAAATTTCATATGCAGTGATTAAAATGTCAAGGAAAGTGCTTCAGGAACGCGAAATATTTCAGAAAAAAAATTCTCAGTGAAATTCAGTCGACCGAGTATAGCCTTCCATTGGAGGGCCCAGAAGAACAAAATTCAATTTATTAGGTCTATTATTCAGTGACCCACTTACTGGAAGCGTCAGTGATAATGCGACAGCGTAAGAAATAAAAGCAAAGGTAACCCAGAGTGCAATGGTTCATATTTCATTCGCGCTGCCATTTTCGAAAAGATTCATCCGTTCACAGGCTCCCGAGGACGGAATTGATCCCCTGAAGGAACCCCCATGTCGGGGCTGGAAATTAAGCTCCATATGGTGCATTCACTACGAGTTTTTGCTCCGTCTGAGTTGACTTCAATCGTGTGAACACGAAACTTTAGGAACACGCTTCCTGGTGAATGCAACCTTGGCCTTACAGGAGAATGCTTGCGTCGAGAATTCTGCCCTACTCGGTCAACTAGGTACGTTTCGTTCGCGTGTGAGCGCGCTCGCGCTTGCGTGTGTGAGAGTATTCGTGTATATATGTAGGTATATATTTGTACATTAAAATTGTGTCTATATATATATGTATATCACGATATATATAATATTTATATATATTATTATATATAATTTAGAACTAATATATATATATATATTAGTATATATATAAGATATAACTATATATATATATACATATACATATACATATATACAATTTTCGTTAAAAGCAATTGCTTTAGTGGCATCAATAAGTTTCTTGCAGGTATCTTCATACCGACGAAGTTTTTTCCGATTCTCGTTCGTCAATTTCTGGTGAAATATACGCAGACTTCCTTCTTCCATTTATTGAATTTTGTCACGACAGCTGTTTCGCCTTATGGCATTATCAAGCGACTACTGACTTACAATCTGACCTTTCGGCCTATTTATCTCATCGTGTGGGAGGTATGACCTCGAGGTATGGGTACTGGTTAGTCTAGGATTAACAGCTTAAGGGCGTTGTTTTAGTTACAAAGAATATAAGGACATATGTACTGCGACAATAAGAGTGAAAGTTTAAACAGTGGTTAAATAAATATTCAAAATACAATGCCATGTGCTAGAGTTTCCTTAAATGTATGTTTAAAATTTAATATGTTACATGTTGGTTTTAGATAAAAATTACAAAATTACATACAGGAATGAAAATGAATATAGAAATCTAAATACGGGAGTACAAATATATGTATATATTTTATAGCATGCATAAAGGTACAAGAGATAATTTCTGTTTATACATAAATGTGTGTGATTTAAATTTGAGTGTGTGTGTGTGTGTGTGTGTGTGTATGTCCAAAATGGTCTACGTTGGTTAACGGTTGCCGATTCGTGTTGGGCGGGGTCTCAGCGACCTGAGTAAGGATGTTACTTGACTTTCGCTGACGCTGGGTCTTCTCATGCCTTCCAAGGGGCGCGATGTTCTCGGTGGATTGGGGCGCGCTGTCTGGTCCCTGTTGGCTTGGGTATTCCTTCTCCTGCTGGAGGGGAGTATATGGTCCGATTCTTGTTGGACGTTCAAGGTCGGCTTCTGAATAGCGATGCTCACTGCTTCCGTTATTAAGAGGCGACCGTAGTTGTCTTCTCTGTGTACGACCTGGGTGCCTTCTATGAGCTCTTGTAGAGATGGCTTCCTGTCGTGAACATCTATGTCGTAGTGTGCAGCAATCCTCCTTGTATGCAGACCCATAATGTACACGATGGTAAATAATCAAGTTTTCCTCGTTTTTCGCCATGGTGTTGGGTTGGTAAAATTCGTCCATTTTCTTTTTTATTGCTGCTTCGATAATTTGATCTGCATACCCGTTGTTTGTCAGCAGTTGGCGAATTCGGTCGAGTTCGTTATGTATATAAAAAGTCTGTCGTGAGTGCGTATGTCAACAGAACCTTCACACACAGCTCATCATGGAAAGATATACATAACGAACTCGACCGAATTCGCCAACTGCTGACAAACAACGGGTATGCAGATCAAATTATCGAAGCAGCAATAAAAAAAAAAAATAAAAAAAAAATAAAAAAGAAAATGGACGAATTTTACCAACCCAACACCATGGCGAAAAACGAGGAAAACTTGATTATTTACCATCGTGTACATTATGGGTCTGCATACAAGGAGGATTGCTGCACACTACGACATAGATGTTCACGACAGGAAGCCATCTCTACAAGAGCTCATAGAAGGCACCCAGGTCGTACACAGAGAAGACAACTACGGTCGCCTCTTAATAACGGAAGCAGTGAGCATCGCTATTCAGAAGCCGACCTTGAACGTCCAACAAGAATCGGACCATATACTCCCCTCCAGCAGGAGAAGGAATACCCAAGCCAACAGGGACCAGACAGCGCGCCCCAATCCACCGAGAACATCGCGCCCCCCCTTGGAAGGCATGAGAAGACCCAGCGTCAGCGAAAGTCAAGTAACATCCTTACTCAGGTCGCTGAGACCCCGCCCAACACGAATCAGCAACCGTTACCCAACGTAGACCATTTTGGACATACACACACACACACACACTCAAATTTAAATCACACACATTTATGTATAAACAGAAATTATCTCTTGTACCTTTATGCATGCTATAAAATATATACATATATTTGTACTCCCGTATTTAGATTTCTATATTCATTTTCATTCCTGTATGTAATTTTGTAATTTTTATCTAAAACCAACATGTAACATATTAAATTTTAAACATACATTTAAGGAAACTCTAGCACATGGCATTGTATTTTGAATATTTATTTAACCACTGTTTAAACTTTCACTCTTATTGTCGCAGTACATATGTCCTTATATTCTTTGTAACTAAAACAACGCCCTTAAGCTGTTAATCCCTAGACTAACCAGTACCCATACCTCGAGGTCATACCTCCCACACGATGAGATAAATAGGCCGAAAGGTCAGATTGTAAGTCAGTAGTCGCTTGATAATGCCATAAGGCGAAACAGCTGTCGTGACAAAATTCAATAAATGGAAGAAGGAAGTCTGCGTATATTTCACCAGAAATTGACGAACGAGAATCGGAAAAAACTTCGTCGGTATGAAGATACCTGCAAGAAAACTTATTGATGCCACTAAAGCAATTGCTTTTAACGAAAATTGTATTAGAGAAAAACTATGCCCTAAAAATATATATATATATATATATATATATATATATATATATATATATATATATATATATATATATATATATATATATGAGCAAATACCACAGGAAAATGATAGGCAGAAATTCAAGCGCTTTCATCTTTACTAAGACATTGTCAAGGAACGAATGAAATACAGTTGGAAAGAAAGTTATCAGGTAAACTACGAGATCAAGAATACCAGATGCTTGATTGTCAAAAGGGTAAAAATTAAAGAGATAATCCAGGATTATCGGATATCACACGGTCACAAACCTAAACATTGATTTAACCCTAACTGAAACTACGACGTATCGTATAGTCAAAAACATGTAAAAACTAAATAGATTTATATATATATAATTCAACATGAAGGTTAGGCTAATCTTCGGCAGTCAAGTCTATGTACTACTTCAGGGTGATGTAAATAATGTTATGTGGATAAGTTAAGTTTGGATTGTAAGTCTTCCTCAGTTATCAATGACTTCCCATTGAACTAATTTATATATTTATTATCAGTCTCCTCGATAACTTTCATGTATGTGTGTGTGTGTGTGTGTGTGCTGTTGTTGTTGTTTTGTTTGTCCCGTTTTTTAAGTCAATAAAAATGTCTTTTTTGTACGAGTATTTCATTAACCACAAATTCTGTCTTACAGTCTAGTTGGGAAAATGACTGAAATTTTAGTTAAGTTAACAAGATTTTAATTTTCTATGCCTTTTTTTCAGTTGCTGTTTCAGTTAGACTGAGCTTGCCTGACCTAATTCCTTAACCACATCACCACATATGAATCCCTTCTGGTCACAGTGAAACTGACAGCCATTGAAGAAAGAGTTATTGTGACTCTTGCTATGGATTATTGATGGTAAACCTAAAATTTGATATAGTCTGCAGTGGTATCTTTACGAGTTTAAATAAATTCTCATTTAATGTAATGTGCAGAATACATAAATACCTACCTGATATTTATTTGTGATAGGGTTAGCTAGGGGAATATATATATATATATATTACATATATATATATATATATATATATATATATAGATATATATATGTATATATTATAAATATCTATATATAGATAAATATCTATATATATATATATATATATATATATATATATATATATATATATATATATATTACTCAAGCTAGACTTACATTTGACTTATAGGAGTGTGATACAGACACTATGTGAATATATATAGATATATAGAAAATACTTATATGTAAAAAAAATTCATGGTGTACATTTGTTATTCTTCCGAAGAAAAACCAGAATAATGAATAATGTATCATATCAGAAGTCAACGACGACGAAAGCAACAGATTCTTCAAGCAACTTAGTATCATCGTTTAGTGAGCGACTTCAGAAAACAACAAGAACTCTTCAACGTCTTCCGAAGAATAACAAATGAATGACCACAGGTGACGGCATGTCAATTTAGCCTACTTTATTGTATACGCAATCTTAGAATACTTTATCGTCTCTGGTCTGACCTCTTTAGTTTTAGTCTTTTATATATATGGAATAACATTCCATATTTTTATTATGTAACTCTTACATATATAGTTCACAAATAAATGGCAGGTAGGTATTTAAGTGTTCTGCACATTACATTAAATGCAATTTATTCCAACTCGAAGAGATACCACTGCAGAATGTATCAGATATATATATATATATATATATATATATATATATATATATATATATATATATATATATATGCATTGCATATACATAAACATAAGGAAGAAGAAAAACAGACTTGACATGAGAGAGCATTGTTTACTTAAAAATTCTCAAAAGGGCAGGAAATAGCGAAGAAAAGGGAAAGAGAAGAAAAAATATAACGAAACCAATAATAAAGGCAGTAGATAAGAATCTCGTTCAGGAAATTAAACGAAGGTTATTTACTGACAAGAAATGAAAGAGAAAAGCAAAAGAGATGAGAAATCACGAGTCTCAAGAGACACGGGAAGACGAAGATAAAGTCTGATAACGAAGAAATGAAAAGAACCAGAAAGGATATCAATTTAGGACCGAATCCGGGGCAAATATGATAGGATCCCTAAACTCATTATTATTATTATTATTATTATTATTATTATTTTTTATTATTATTATTATTATTATTATTTCCCATGGTCACGTGAGTCATTCATAGAGGTGAAAAAATCCATTTTCCTCCGTGGCAAAACCTTTATTTATATATTTATACATATATCACTTATCAAGTCGTTATCAAATACATATCTACACTTACATCAGTGTGGATCTTTTCATAGTTGATAAATATTATTATTAATTATTATTATTATTATTATTATTATTATTATTATTATTATTATTATTATTTTATTATTATTATTATTATTCTTATTATTATTATTATTATTATTTAATTTTAATTAATTTATTTATTTGTGAGGTGGGGCGTTCCGGGTTGCATCCTGACTCCTTAGGAGGCCATCACTTTTCCCACTATGTGTGCTGTTTCTAGTACACTCCTCTGCATGAGTCCTGGAACTATTTCAGCCTCTAATTTTTCCAGGTTCCTTTTCAGGGATCGTGGAATCGTGCCTAGTGGTCCTATGACTATGGGTACAATTTCCATTGGGATACCCCATATCCTTCTTCTTCTTCTTCTTCTTCTTCTTCTTCTTCTTATTATTATTATTATTATTATTATTATTATTATTATTATTATTATTATTTTATTATTATTATTATTATTATTATTATTATTATTATTATTATTATTATTATTATTATTATTATATATATATATTTTTTTTTTGCTCTATCACAGTCCTCCAATTCGACTGGGTGGTATTTATAGTGTGGGGTTCCGGGTTGCATCCTGCCTCCTTAGGAGTCCATCACTCTTCTTACTATGTGCGCCGTTTCTAGGATCACACTCTTCTGCATGAGTCCTGGAGCTACTTCAGCCTCTAGTTTTTATAGATTCCTTTTCAGGGATCTTGGGATCGTGCCTAGTGTCCCTATGATTATGGGTACAATTTCCACTGGCATATCCCATATCCTTCTTATTCTATTTTCAGATCTTGATACTTATCCATTTTTTCCCTCTCTTTCTCTTCAACTCTGGTGTCCCATGGTATTGCGACATCAATGAGTGATACTTTCTTCTTGATTCTGTCAATCAACGTCACGTCTGGTCTATTTGCACGTATCACCCTATCTGTTCTGATACCATAGTCCCAGAGGATCTTTGCCTGATCGTTTTCTATCACTCCTTCAGGTTGGTGCTCATACCACTTATTACTGCAAGGTAGCTGATGTTTCTTGCACAGGCTCCAGTGGAGGGCTTTTGCCACTGAATCATGCCTCTTTTTGTACTGGTTCTGTGCAAGTGCCGGACATTCGCTTGCTATGTGGTTTATGGTTTCATTTTTCGTATTGCACTTCCTACATATGGGAGAGATGTTATTTCCGTCTATCGTTCTTTGAACATATCTGGTTCTTAGGGCCTGATCTTGTGCCGCTGTTATCATTCCTTCAGTTTCCTTCTTTAGCTCTCCCCTCTGTAGCCATTGCCACGTGTCATCGCTGGCTAGTTCTTTAGTCTGTCTCATGTATTGTCCGTGCATTGGTTTGTTGTGCCAGTCCTCTGTTCTGTTTGTCATTCTCCTGTCTCTGTATATTTCTGGGTCTTCGTCTACTTTTATTAGTCCTTCTTCCCATGCACTCTTTAGCCACTCGTCTTCACTGGTTTTCAGATATTGCCCCAGTGCTCTGTTCTCGATGTTGACGCAGTCCTCTATACTTAGTAGTCCTCTCCCTCCTTCCTTTCGTGTTATGTATAGTCTGTCCGTATTTGTTCTTTGGTGTAGTGCTTTGTGTATTGTCATATGTTTCCTGGTTTTCTGATCTATGCTGCGGAGTTCTGCCTTCGTCCATTCCACTATTCCTGCGCTGTATCTGATTACTGGCACTGTCCATGTGTTTATGGCTTTTATCATATTTCCGGCGTTGAGTTTTGACTTGAGTACCGCCTTCAGTCTCTGCCTATATTCTTTCCTGATCGTGTCCTTCATCTCTTGGTGTTTTATATACCCTCCTTCCATTATTCCCAGGTATTTGTATCCAGTCTCATCTATGTGTTTGATGTTGCTCCCATCTGGTAGCTTTATCCCTTCAGTTCTCGTTACTTTGCCCTTTTGTATGTTGACTAAGGCGCATTTTTCTATTCCAAACTCCATCCTGATGTCCCCAGATACAATCCTTACAGTCTGGATTAGGGTATCTATTTCCTTGATGCTCTTACCATACAGCTTGATGTCGTCCATGTACATTAGATGGTTAATTCTGTTGCCTCTTTATTATTATTATTATTATTATTATTATTATTATTATTATTATTATTATTATTATTATTATTATTATTATTATTCATCTGAAAGGCTCAGATGAAAACATGCAATTAAAGTTTGAGCTGAAGAGAAAACTCGCAAGAAAAAAGAAGACAAATCTAAGGAAATGAACATATAAATAATTTTGAATAATAGTCAACAAACGGACAAGCGTGTTGTCTGTAGCCTGAATCTCAAAGGTAAAAGCGTCTTAGCGTCCAGGAGCACAGTTTTCAAACAGGAGGTCCTCGACCCTTGCACCCGCTGGAAAATTATAAGTTGTTATATAAGTATGTCCTTTTTGCTGCACGGGCTCTTGCTCGTTAGAACGCCATGACCATGTAAAATTAAAAAATGGGTGCTCAGTACAAGATGTTCTGTTCTCCAGTCAGTCGACTAATAGAAAATTAAACCAGGCGTGGTCCGATCTCCAGCTAACTCGGGACGTGTGCAAGATTTTCCCCTCACGCACAAATTGTAAATATAGTCATAACTTAACGTAAATTAAAACGTGCTAAAATCTTCGACCAAAAAGATCTTTGTTTCAACAACGAAAATTAAAATAAATACGTGATATTTTATTAGAAGATAACTTTTCTCTACTGTTTAACATGCACATGCACGTTATTTATTTTTTACATTTTCATTCTAATAAATAAATCATAATTGTCTCATTCTTTATTTCCTGTATCTTTAACTCAACGCGAAACATCTTTTCCAGGCCTTTCCAGGCCTTTTCAGGCCTTTTTACGCTCATCCATAGAACTTTCTTACACATTCCCCCCCACAATAACCCCTCCCAACAAGAACAACAAGAAGAAGAACAACAAAGTACTTTAGGCTTACTCCCCGAGTAAGCGAATTGAAAGGAAGGAGACGTGTCTTTTCTACTCCACCTTTGAGAACACTGGGGAACCTAGATCACTGGAATTAATTTCATTGAAACCAAACTCTTTAAACTCACAGGCAATAAACATTATAAACAACCCATGGCTACCCTGGGCATCATTCATTTATTAACAATAATTATTTTGGCCGTATTAATCTGGTATATAAGAATTTATGCCATAAATGATCATAAAGTTTAGGCTTTCCCGCTACTCTGTGCGGCAATCGCAATGGAAAGAGATCGAGTGGTTGGACAGCAAGATAGAGATTCCGGGAATAAAGGAGCTGAATAACAGGGATCTGAAGGTGGAGATGTAATAGTTAGAGGGGCTGGACATCGAAGAAAGGATGCGAGAATGGGGATGAAGTTAAAGGCTAAAGAGGTTAGCATAGGAATAGACCTTCAGTAATGCTTACGGTGCACCACGTGAGATGCAGTGATGGCATTACCACCCTACTGATTCCAGCACTTAACATCCTATGCAATAACATGTGCTTTCACCTAAAAACATCGCACGACTTTCGACAGTGCCAGGAGCTCCTTTCTTTGTTCTCAAAAAGGCAAGTTTTGGTTTTCTGTAAAAGAAAACTACTGAGATGCCTATTTGTCTGACCGTCCTCACTTTTTCTGTCCGCCCTCAGATCTTAAAAACTACTGAGGCTAGAGGGTTGCAAATTGGTATGTTGACTATCCATCCTCCAGTCATCAAACATACCAAATTGCAGCCCTCAAACCTCAGTAATACTAATTTTATTTAAGTTTAAAGTTAGCCATGATCATACATCTGGCACCGCTGTAGGTGCCAGCAAAACAGGACATCACCAGGCCATGGCTGAAAGTTTCATGGGCCGTGACTGAGAGTTTCATGAACAGTAGCTGAGAGGTTCATATATGCAGCATTATACGTTTTACAGAAAACGCGATTGCGTATTTTTTGCTTGTTATTTTAATTTTAGACTCACCTCCGCCGTCAAGAAGACTCCTCCACCGATCTTTCCACGTGAGTCTGCGCCATGTTGTTTTCGTCTTGGTACTTATTTGCTCTTCATCAACGAACCTGGGATGCGCCTCAGAGGTGTGGTGAGTTCGATTCTCGGGCATTCCGTTGAGGTGTGAGAGATGCGTATTTCTGGTGATAGAAGTTCACTCTCGACGTGGTTCGGAAGTCACGTAAAGCCGTTGGTCCCGTTGCTGAATAACCTCTGGTTCCATGCAACCATGCAACGTAAAAACACCATACGAACAAACAAAACAAAGAAACGCACCTGAGCGTCATTAGGCATACACGATGCTACTCAGTACGTGCCTGAAGAAACCTGCCAAAGAATCATGGTAGTATGATTTCAGTATGATTTCGAGTGACTGAGTCCTTTCATTAGTTTAATTTCATTCGTAGCGAACATAACAGAAGAGGATAGAATGAGCGGCTTTCAAATGTGATTCAAGGGTGATTTGTACTTTTCCTTTTGTTATGGAAACTACAATTTTAAAGAATTAGCTGGAATTATTATGCACAACACAACTCTTCATTTCAATAAGAACACAAATGACCACGTTCATTATTGAAATGGAATGATTTAGCTACGTCATCGTCATTTTTATTCAAGAATGTTGCTCCTTCACGAGAACAGCTACAAGTAATTTAGATCAGTGGTCTAAGATTCCAGCTTCAGGGGAAATAACGAGGTCGCAACTTAAGGATAAATAAAAAAAAATATCTTCAGCCTTCACTTGGTTAAAAAAAATTGTATCAGTTGTTTTCGAATGAATTAACTGCTATAATTACTTTGGTGATATAAAGGGAAAACAACTGCAATTCACCTTGGTCTGTTAAAAAAGAAAAATTTGTAGATTGAAGAAAAAAAAATAAACAAAAACTATAGAGCGTTTGAGCTTACAAAAAGGTGTTTTCAAATCACAGGACATTAAAAAAACACAAGCGTGAGGAAGAAGGAGGTTCCATTCCAGAAATACTGCCAAGGATAAGGAGATTAACAAAATAGAACCGAGAAGCCTTGGGAGATTACCAAAACCTGCTTTCCAAAACTTTGGAGATTGGCAAAACAATATCGTCAAGCCCGAGATAAAAAAAAAAAAAAAGGAAAACTGCCGTCTAAACAAAGATAAAAAAAACTCCCATTAAATGAAAGCAGATTACAAAAAACTACAGTCAAGACAGATTACCTAAAAACAACCATCAAGTAGAATTTGGTAGCTATACAGCAAATAAACAGAATAAAAGTACCACCATCAAGTACTATTATTACTATTATTCAGACGATGTACCCTACTCATATGGAACAAGGTCACAGGGCCCACTGGCGTGAAATTCAAGCTTTCCAAGAATATTGTGTTCATTTGAAAAAAGCACACCGAAAAAAAAAAAAAAAACATTCAGAAGATTGTAAACTCTGGAATGCTTCCCGCATCAGTTTAAATTCTTTCACGCCTTCTCAACGGGTGCCTGGTTATAATGGCAATTTCTGTCTTGCTCTCCGTAAGTGCTGACCATTAATAATGATAACAATAATGATGATAAATATTTGAAAAGGATTTAGTTATAAATAGCTCTTCACCAGAAAGCCGTTCTTTGTTGAGTTAATTACTGACCTACATGACGAGGAGGTTGGGTGAACACAAAAAGCATCTGCCAAGAGTCACTCTTCAAATAATCACCCGGGGTTATTCGAGGTCGTTCCTCCTCCAAGGGTCGTCCACGGGATCTTTCATTGGTTGTCGAGGGGTGGAGGGAAGGAGGATGACCCTTCCCCCCACCACCTTCGACTACCAATGGAAAATGGCCAAAAAGTTTGTGTAAGTCCGCTTGCGGTATATATAAATGATGATGATGATAATAATAATAATAATAATGATAATATAATGTACCTTCCTACCTTTTTCTAAGATTTAATGACATTTCTCATCTCCTCATATTTGTCTCAGTCACTAATACGTATGTGTAATTGATACGTGTTTCATTTTTCCATATGAGCAGGGAGGCAAATGTTTACTGTATTCAAGTTATTCTAGTACATCATAAATATAGGTTAAACGACTAGAAGTGCGTGAAGGAACTGACAGAAAAATAACTAGCTTTATGTTGTTTCACTTCAAACAAAGTTAATCGACAACGGTCTTAGAATGTGATATTAGATTCTTGGAAACAATGTTCTACAGGGAATACTACAAAAAATAAGCAAATAATGAATCACAAGGATAAAACCTGCAGAATATCACTGCAAGAAAACCGCTCAGTATAGGTTAACACTGCCAAAAAGCAGTTCTAAATCTGCATAAAGCACAGATCATTCCTGTTGCTTGATCTACCAGAAAAGAAGCTTAATTGGCAATACGGGTTCAGGTTACAGGTTAATGGCCTTTGGCAATCATGCCGTGTTTTTTATTCTTATGAATGGCAGCCGGTCAAACCAAGCACTGGGGCACTTTCAGCCATTGAACGCCGAAGACAGTATTGAGAGGGAGATGGAGTGATTGGACTATGACAAATATGGATCCAGAAAATAAAACAGATGAAGTACGAGGATCTAAAGTTTGGAACTGGGAGAAATAGGTAACAGTTAAGAAGAAGAATGCTGGAGAACAAAGTTAAAGTAAGGAGTAAAGCAAAACGCTAAGATTGGGACGTCTTATCAATTTATAATCTCATGAGCTCATGTGATCTCTGAAAAGCTATATTACGCTAAATTCTGAAATAATATGATACTTTGAAACCAATAAACAATGAATATTACATCTCCGCTGCTGTGAAAAAGTAATGAGTTAAATAACCTGCGTGGAAAAGCATAAATATTTAAGGTAATTGAGTGATTTATCATTCATGTTCACTCACCCCGAAAACAAATTTCGAAAACCAGTTTGACAGATTTGGACCGTGCGACCAAAAAGTTTCATGACCTCTGAATGTAATAGCAATGTTTGACCTCATTATGAATGCAATCATATATCATTATATATATATATATATATATATATATATATATACATATATATATAAATATATATATATATGTATATATACTATAAATATAGCATATATACACACACACACACACACATATATATATATATATATATATATATATATATATATATATATATCTATATTTATATATATATATATATACATATACATATGTATATGTACATTACATAATATATATATAATATATATATTATATATATATATATATAAATACATATACAATATATATATGTATATATAACATATATATAGATATATATATATACATATATATATATAGATAGGTATATATATATATATATACTATATATATATGATATATAATACATATACATATTTATAAATGTGATATATACATCTATAGTATATATATATTATATATATTTATATACTAATTACATATAAATCTATATATATAATAGATATATATTATATATTTATATCTATATATATTCTATATTAGAATACATTATAGATACGTATTATATATTATATGTTTTATATATACGTATATATACATCTATTATAAATATTACATATATAGAATATATGTATACTATACACATATAATATAATATATATAATATATATTATATATATATATATTATATAATATATATATATATTATATATATCTTAAATATATATAGGGATTGCAAGCAAATAATTAAGATATCCCGATTCTGTAATGGACAGTGCATTAAGAGAGGTAAAACAAATTTTAATGATAAAAAGTGTGCCCTCACGCCTTGGCCTGTGTGTGTTAGTGCTTGTGTATATAAGGAATTCTCTGGATAAACAGTTAAATAATTTTTCGGGTCAGAGAAATGTGAAATCGCCCAAGTCTTCAGATTAGCTTGAATTAGTGCTTCCCTGTACAATAGAGACATATCTTGAAAGCAGGATAAAGTCAGTGAATTCCCCACAGACAGCCGAAGAAGAAGAAGAAGAAGAAGAAGAAGAAGAAGAAGAAGAAGAAGAAGAAGGTGCTCGGGGCACGCACCACTACGATAATCCCCTTCGCGATATCCGGGAGACGTTGCTGAGTGATGTCTTGAGTTATTCGCTTTCCTTCTTGTTTTGACTACCTAGACCCAAGGCCAATGGAATTCTGTTGGCCTTGCCTAGACCAAAGGCCAATAAAATTTTAATTAAAAATTCTATTGGCCTTGCCTAGACCCACGGTCTAGACCGTGACTCTAAGTATCTCCTGGACGTGTTCAGTTTTGACGTCGAGTTCTTCTTCGCTCTTTGTAAAAAAATAATCCGGGTCTTTCATTCCATTTTGTGCTTCTTGTCTTCCTTTGCTTTGAGATGGGGTTATTATTTCTTTTAGTCTTTTTTCCTATTAATGTGTTTGCAGAGAGGAATCTCATTAAAGGCTTACTTTCCGCATTCTCCTTTTTTGTGAGTCTCAGAAATGTATTGTTGCTTGTTTTTGCATAATGCTTTTTAAGGGAATTCTCTCTCTCTCTCTCTCTCTCTCTCTCTCTCTCTCTCTCTCTCTCTCTCTCTCTTTCTTCTCTCTCTCTCTCTCTCTCTCTCTGCCTCTCTTTCTGTTCTGTTCTTTTTCTCTGTCTCTCATTTTATGTCCTTCTCTCTCTCTCTCTCTCTCTCTCTCTCTCTCTCTCTCTCTCTCTCTCTCTCTTTCTTTTCTTCTCTCTCTGTTCCTCTTTCTCTGTCTTTATTTCTGTTCTTCTTCTTCTCCTCTCTCTTTGTCTCTCTTTCTTTTCTTCTCTCTCTGTTCCTCTTTCTCTGTCTTTATTTCTGTTCTTCTTCTTCTCCTCTCTCTGTGTCTCTCTTTCTTTTCTTCTCTCTCTGTTCCTCTTGCTCTGTCTTTATTTCTGTTCTTCTTCTCCTCTCTCTCTCTCTCTGTCACTCTTTCTTTTCTTCTCTCTCTGTTCCTCTTTCTTTCTCTTTATTCTGTTCTTCTTCTTCTCCTCTCTCTCTGTCTCTCTTTCTTTTCTTCTCTCTCTGTCTTTATTTCTATTCTTCTTCTCCTCTCTCTCTCTCTGTCACTCTTTCTTTTCTTCTCTCTCTGTTCCTCTTTCTCTGTCTTTATTTCTGTTCTTCTTCTTCTCCTCTCTCTCTCTCTCTCTCTCTTTCTTTTCTTCTCTCTCTGTTCCCCTTTCTCTATCTCTATTTCTGTTCTTCTTCTTCTTCTCCTCTCTCTCTGTCTCTCTTTCTTTTGTTCCCTCGCTGTCTCTGTTCTTACGAGTCTCCTCTCTCTCCTCGCCGTTGTCAGAGACCAAGATATTTCGCAACTATATATGCATATGTAACCCAAAGTTCTTTATGTTTCTTTCATTCCGAATGGTTACAAAAATAAAGAACAGCAATCACCTCTTTAGAAGGAAAGAGAGAGGAGAACCCAATCTAAAATTGGTACTGAAGAAGTTTTTGGCTTCTCGCTACTTAGACCCACGGTCTAGGTATACCCAAGGCCTATACAAAGGCCTTGGGTATACCCAAGGTCCTTTAAATATACTCGGAGTATATTTAAAGGACCTTGCCCAGTATATTTAAAGGACCTTGGGTATACCTAGACCGTGCTTAGACCTAAACTGGCGGTGTCGGTAGCGGATTAGAGCAAAGTTGAATATTGGCGGTTTTATCCTGAAGGAATTTGACATGGACAGAGGGTAGAAAGTTTTGAAGGGAAGGTCGGTTGGAGGCTCTTTTCAACTACCTGTGACCGGTCAGTAATGTCACAGATAAGGGCCGTTACCGCTCCGCTCTACGCACGGCTAATCGAATACAGCTAGATATGTTGTAAAAATGACTAAAAAAATGGCATACACAGTATATACATACATACATATACATATATATATATATATATATCTAAATATATATATATGATATATATATTCCATCTAATAAAAGGAGCCCATAAAAACGCCAAAATATAGAAAGTAATTACTATATTTCAGAGCTTGTAGCCCCTCTCTACAGGATATATATATATATATATATATATATATATATATATATATATATACGTATATATGTGTGTGTGTGTGTGTGTGTGTGTGTGTGTATGTGTGTGTATGTATATATTTATGCATCTCTTTTGAATTTTTGTTTAGGTTTGCCACTCTTTCGTTATGTCATTCTTTCAAGACACCCATATATATGTACTACATAGGTGTGTATTGAAAGAGTGACACTTCAAAAGGGTGATATAACAATAGATTTTGACAAATCTAATAAAAGGTCAAAAGAGTGATACACTTAATCTCCGTTGCAGAAGGAAAAGGAATTCAGTTAAAACCCATATTCACTGTAGTAGAAATTGAGTTATCTTGCATCGAAGCTCTCCAAGGAAAATTTCCTGAGTCTAGAATATCGGGATGCTGTTTTCACTTGACATAATATTAACCTGTATTCAAAAGAGCGGTCTTGAAGAGAAGATGCACATTAAGATAATGAGAATTTAGCTTTACGTTTACGACAGCTGAGACTATACTCTCGCGTTTTTACATCCTGATAAAATCCGCGATGCACATTTAGATCTCTCAAATAACATTCCAGTTGAAGCTGAACTAGTTGATAAATAATTTGGCGGGACCTATGTGCTAGGTAGACACATAATTTCACGAAGTAGAGGAAGACAACGACAAAACCAAGTACGTTGTCTTCCACGATTTGAACCCATTGTGTGGAGCGTTGGTCATGTGCAAGCATATAATTTCCCAAGGACAAATAATGCCGTAGAGGCGAGGAAGGCACAGGAGATTTGAAAAAGTCGTCGAACGATACCATATGGGAGTCTACTCGATGATCAGGAAGTTTATAAAAGAAGATCATCACACAGACCAAGTAATACAGCGTTTAACTTTAGGGACTTATTCGAGGAAAAAGAAAAGATAGAGCAAATCCAAAGAGAAAATGGGCTTGCAACAGTTTTAGGTAGAAAGGGAGATGTCTCTTTCAATGATTACATAAGAGGAATCGCTCATAATTGACATTTTGGTTCGTGCAATATGCGTCATAATGAACATGAATTAAACGACCGTTGAAAAGAATTATGTTTTCTTCTTAAGCTATTTTGTGTGCTCTTATTCAATTGTAATTCATTTTAGAATTAAAGGTTTCAAGTATTTTTAGTAAGTCTTTTTAAGTCCTGCAATGTCATTCTTCTGATTTGTCACTCTTTTGATTACTATTTTAGTCACTCTTTCTTTCGACAAGTCACTCTTCTATGCCACTTTTTTTTAAGTGATCCCATATCCATATGTGTGTGTTTAGAAGAATGACATAGCATGTTTTAAAAAAGGCTCACTAAAAATACTTAAAACCATTATTTCTAAAATGAATTACAATTGAATAAGAAAACATAGATTAGCCTTAAAAGAAAACATAATTTTTAAGAGTCGTTAACTTTATGTTCATTAGCTTACTAGGTAAGTGAAACCTTGCCTTATCGTCACATGTATATAGGTCTGAATCGCACAATGTGAAAACAACCTCTCCATCTATTCCTACGCGAGGTCATGGCTTGTAGTGATAGGCAAAGTGATAAGAGTATCCCAAAAACAGGGAGGAAATTAAAAACTTAACCCTTTCCAATCCAGACAGGCCGACCCTTTTGTGTGACCTCATGTCTTGGTCATTTACGCCTAGGTCAGCAGTTGAATAGTTAGTCGCATTGAAAGTTGACACAAATTCCTTTCTAATTTCACCCGTGTATTTTTTTTCCATCACTTGGAAAGCTGAGAGTTTATTCTTGCGCATATTAAAAGTTCTTAAAAATAAGATAACAACTAACACCGTTTTAGATGTGATGAAATAGGACCAAAAATCATATTTAGCATTTCTTATTCTCTTTCTCTGATTTCAAAGGACGAAAAATATATTTTCTGGTTTATCAAATGTAATCAATTTTACGTAAATAGATAGAATATACTTTACTTACCGTGATGGTAAATATTTCAGTCGACATAAATTGAAATTTTATGAATGGCAAGGCAATAAACAGAAGCATCCTTCAAGCCTTTCATGGATGGTTAGTTTATAGCCGGCGTTGGCAGCACTGATGACTACAGGTAGATTCGTCATCTTAACTCCTCCTTCTGTCTCGACGTTCAGCTATATTCTGGTGCTGTCTATCAGTTCTTGTAATGCTAGTTTCTTTCGTGCTTGCTTATCTAACTTTTTCATATTTTCTGACTTCTACATTCAGCCTTCTGTTCAAAATTCTGAATAATGAAAAATAATCTGGGTGTGGTCATTATCCATATTGGTATTCATCTCCATGGCTTTCACCTTCCCAGGGCATAGGAGCCTCATTGGCATTTTTCCCTCGGTTTTTGTCACAGTAGGTTTATTCAGAAGGCTATAATGATATGCAATAGTAAATTAGTAAAGAATTTATAGTGATTACAAGCTCCAAAACACTATATTATACATATATAAATATAATTATAACAAGAGCTTTCGTATGTTTTCAAATATACTTCAATATAAGATTAAATATTAAGCAAAAACGAAGAGTCATTCTTAAAATGAACAATCAGTAGTTATAGGTTAATTTAAAAGTCGATTTATTATGGATTGTTGCCAAACAAGTATACATTTTATGACTATCGATTCCATATCCTCAACGATCTCCGGCCAGTAATATAGTTTAAATCGTCGTGATGATCTTGTTCAGTAGTTGGGGATCTTTTCAAATCATACCAAATAAGTAAGCAAGACATAGTGTTCTCCACAATGATATATATATTTACAATATATAGTTTAATGATAACAATATTCGATGAAATACATTAAAGTATAAAGCATTTAATGAAATTTAGCTTTCAATGTAACATTTAGCATAAAACATGTATAAAATCGTACGTAACCGCGGTGACGTCACGCCCAGCCGACTTAAGACTGAACGAGGGAGCGTTGATATGTTGAGGAGAGAAGAGAGCGTTAAAATATTACTGTATGTATGTAAAAGCAATAACAATTCACGTGAAAAGGGAATTTCTCAATAAATTTAATGTAATGATAAAGTGTGAAAATCAAATGCAACAAAAAAAAGAGAGAAAAGAAAGTCTTAATTGAGCCTGTGTTCAGTGCGCCGAGTGAGACGGTCTAGTTGAACAATATTAATAAAATAGTAAATGAAAGAACAAAGCTTTTCACAATAAAATTGAGCACAAATGATTAACAAAATCATTCGTCACTGCGGTGATACTCAGCTAACTTGAGGTAGAGGGAGGTAGCGTTTATATTTGTTAGGAATAATGAATGAATGATTTTAAGTTATCGTGCGTCGTGGTATTGTTGAGGAGAGAAGAAGAGGCAGTAAAATATTTACTATATGTACGTAAAAGCAGTACCAATTCACATAAAAAATAAAATGTTATTTCACAATAAATTGGACGTAATGATAAAATATGAAAACAATCAAATGCAATACAGAAAAAAGGGGGCGGGTGGGGGGGGGGGGGGGAGAGTCTTAATTGCGCCAGTGCTCGGTGGACCGAGTGAGACTGTCTATACTCTGTTTTTTTTCATCTGTCCATCCGCCTGTGGTGTTTTTGTATGGTAACACTGCGTCCCGGGCTTTAGATAGTTACATTCAGCTTACATTCAACGATTATGATAATATACTATTTCGAATATTAACGGTGTAATTCGCATACAGTAAATTATTAAAACACTTTTCAGTTACAAATGTACACCCAGATATCCTTTTGTTTACCTAAAACTTACAATTAGCGTAACCATCTAAAGCCCGGGACGCAGTGTTACCATACAAAAACACCACAGTTGGATGGACAGATGAAAAAAAAACAGAGTATAGTTGAACCAAGGTCTAGAGAATATAAGGTCTTGTCATGGGCAGCTTAAACTAGGGTACAGGATTAAATGGCTAGGTGCGTGACGTCACAATTACCGCAGTCAGGCCCCTTAACCTACTTTCTCTTTTTATTTTTATTTTTCTAATTACTCTAAGCTATTCGATAATTAAATTAATAGTCAGATGTAGGTTCCACATCCTACTATGTTAAGAAGAATTATCACAAGAGAGATCATTAGAACATTTTCGCCAAATAACATTGAAATTATAAAAAACCTACCTTTGCTTTCTTCTTTTTATCCATTATTAAATACTAGTATTATCTGTTTACGAAGGAAAATAATAGTCAGAATAAAAACTATATTTTAATATATTAAATAATCATGAGCGAATTTTAAAAAACATTCTAAACAATAATATAAATATATTTCTAAATTACACATTTAACAGATCTCCATAAAATCACATTTTGCACATAAATAGCTATGTCGTTAACTTTTTCAATCTGTGCACTGCTTTTCTGGAACTACTAATATGTCTGTACGGCATGAAACAAAATATTTCGACTTCTGAAGTTATTTGGATGTGACTGCTAATTATATCCGCTAATTTAATTATCGCTCCTTTTAAGGTTGTTAAAACATTTTCCTACCATGTTTGTTCTTTGATCATCCTTATTAAACACTGGTAAGCAAAATAAAATTGCTGATATACTGGGTTCTTTCTGAAGGGAATTTCCGTCGACTTCGAATGATGCGTCTTGCTTGTCAGGGACGTGGGAAAATGAGGCGGATGTTACATTTTCACTGCTGCAGTTTTAAACGTTGCTCTTTGAGCTTACAAGCATTCTCTCTCCGTACCTGTTTAATACGTACACAGATGCCTTGAATGTCAAACTGAACTCACTCCCAATCGGATGCACTGTCAATGAAACAACTATAAACAACCTCTGTTACGCCGACGGTATGGTTCTGGTTTCCTCATCAGTGCATGGCCTCCAACGACTCATCGACACTTGCCGCCAATATGCAGAGGAATTTGATATAATCTACAACGAAACCAAGATCCAGTGCATGTCGCTGTTCCCGAGATCGCTTAAGTATATTGCAGAACCACAAATTTTCCTCGGAAACCATCGGCTGGAATTTGTGCGCGAATTTCCGTATTTGGGTCACATCATCACCGACGACCTAAAAGATACGGCAGACATTGAACAGAGGCGTCGTAAACTATGTGCAACTGGCAACATGATTGCAAGGGGGTTTGCCTTCTGTCACCGAGACGTGAAACTGCTGCTCTTCCGCTCGTACTGCTACAGTATCTATGGGTGTTCCCTCTGGAGGAACTATACCCGAGAGACCATGAGACATTTCACTGTTGTGCACAATGACATTCTGAGACGCCTCACAAACACTCCACGCTACCACTCCGCCACAAAGATGTTCTTAGAAAATCACCTGGACAATTTAAAAATCATTGTAAGGCGAACAATCTCCAGTCTGGTAAACCGAGTGAGAAACAGCAGCAACTCGCTCATACAAAGCATCCTAAGGAGTGAAGCAAGAAGATCTAAATTGTGGGAAAGATGGGAAAATGAGGCCTTTGTCCCTTAAAGGACTTAATCTCTGTATTGGCAAGATGTCATCTGCAGATTCTTTCATTATTATATTTATTGCTGATATTTTATTTTTTCATTATTACTGTGATTACTATCAAGTTAAAGTTTTTTTTTCTACATTCAATTTTCATATTTAGCCCTATGGACCTGACTACTGTAACCACCTAAGGTCTCTAGTTGGAATTTAAGTTATATAATCTGTGCACTAACTGTTATAACTCTCAATGCATTTTTTTTTTCTCACAAATATTATTACTGTTATTACCAGTATTATGATCACTATCTTTTAAGCTACCTCAGCTATTTTGTGGATAAGTGCCGATTACTCATTTTTCTTATGTTGTCTCAGATTGTGTATGTTACTGTGTATTTTGTATATTCAATGTATATGGCCCTGAGCTGAAATAAAGGATATTATTATTATTATCATTATTATTATTACAAGTGTGCTGTATTTCCTAAAAGGTGGGCTCAGAGACGATGTTTAAATGCAACTGGTGATGGGTGCTGATCGTACTCTCCCATTTGACTTTATCAACCAAAAAAGTGCTCCAATCCAGCCTGATTTTGTCTGTAATTTAGAGTATACTTCATGCCAAGTTTTTATTTTGCCATTTTCAGCAAGTTAGACAAAGGATAGAGCATTGTATTTTTCTTCACTTTCATTTCTCTAGCGGTTCTATTCATGTCTTGAAAGATTTCGTCTTGCATTTACAGGTTTAGTCACGTATGCATTGCTTGATGATTTTCTATCTGCTGGCAGTCGAGAATAAAACGGATCAAACTATCTATCAACAAGCCGAATGAAATGGCTTGTAATTTTCCAGCCCTACTCTTCAAATATCCTTGGGTGTCGAAGTGATCAAAAGATTTATAAGCACTTTTGGACAGCAGTTGCATGGCAAGTTTAACTTTCATTCGTTGCATACCTATAATACCATTGATATGTTTTTCAGAAAGTTTATAAGCTGTCCGAAGATCACTTCATTCCTCTATTAGCTCCCTGACTGGATCATTGTGAGCGTACGTACTACATACAGTTGCCTTAAAGTGTTCCTTTACCCCATCCTCTTATGTTTCATGAAAATGGCCTGGTAACAGCAATGATGCCTGTTTGTCTTGTAACGACAAACGTGAATGGTCGAGATATTGGTTGCCAATGTTCATATCTTCTAATCACTACTGTAGACAATGTGTTAATGATATTAATGATATAAGAATAATAGTTTACATTACCAGTGAATTAAGTTTCTAAATATATAGAAAAATCGTATAATAACAGAATAATAAAAATAATAATGGTGAAAATCATATTCAGTCCTTACTAACCATAATCATCAACCTTTGTTCCATTCGGGTGTGGCTGCTGTAGGCGTTTGCTGGGATCATACTTTTGTCCATGGTACATCATTATTTAGTGTCAATTTCACACCCTCACCGATCGCTGTGTCTTCGTGGACAGCGGCACAGAGATATTAGTAAGGGTGTAAAACAAGTTACTGAAGTCAAACTAACTGTTTCAAATATCTAGTTCAATGTTCAAAATTTCCCTCCACATGTGACCTAGCAAAACACCAAGAAGAAATCATCAATGGTATTTTCATTTTTATGAAAGTAAACTCCACGATGATCATTCGCAGAATAGTGAGGTTCATATGAGTTCATGACAACTATGGTGGTAGTTCGAGAATTCATCGGTTGTTAAAGACCCACTTGACAATGAAATTACCCTGTGTAATGTACTTAAGTGCTTTGTAAGGTATTTCACTTTTAATACTGAATATTAATATCTATACAATTAGCAATTTGACCTTGCAACCAGATGCACCTTAAATGGGTAGATGCATAGAAATAAAAGCTGGATTAAATTACTTTTGCTTTCAGTATTCATCAGGTTTTGATTTTATTTCTTTACATTTAACTTAAATGGCTAAATTTTTCCCCTCATTTGAGCTGGTCCTTGGTCATAATCATTGCTAAAAAGTAAAACACCCAAGCTTTTTGTAATTATATAATTATGAGTTTTCTTTATTAAAATCAGCTGGTTTCATAAATGAACTTATAGCACATATCTAAAAACTATGTAGTAATACACAATTTTCATTTTCTGTGTTTTTCACAACCATAATTTCGTATTAGCCTTTGTTATAGGACTCAAGCAATACAGATAGATTGAAACTATATGTCCACTTTTTTGTCAAATTTCCATTCTCGTAAAATTCCTT
>NC_087215.1:55955789-55983289 GCF_015104395.2 Macrobrachium nipponense | reverse complement strand
ATGAATAGTTCAAGGGTTGTGAACTGTAACTATCGATAGCCGCGTAGAGTCTGGAGGGTTCAAGACTACGGGGAAAATGACAGCAGGAGTCTTGGGAATAGTGATGTTGATTAGGATTGGGGAACTCCTTGTGGTCAAAAAGAACCTTTATAATCCCATCTGGAATTTGGATGCGCCAACTTTTGGAGGAGGTGCTTTCACACTTGCCGACTCACTACAACATCTCCCAGGCTTAATTGCATGTAAAACGAATTAATCAAGTATAATACTATTCAGTAAATATATTTATAGGGTTACATTTATCCAACTGTAAGTCACTCTTTTAATTTTGCCTTTTGCATTTCATAGAAATGAATATGAGTTACAAATTATATCAATCACGTTAATATGTTGTCATTTTTAGATGTTCAGGTACACAGAAATAGAGGTAAATTTGGGACTTCGGTTTATCGGAAAAGTACTTTTACTGGCTTGGGATTGAATTATCTTAGTTTTTCACCAAAGTTGTATAAACTTAATTCAATACGTACTATGATAAATAGAGCTTACAATGTTTGTTGTGATTTTAATTTATTTCATCAAGACATGGTCTTCCTCCAGAATTATTTTTCCGAAAATTCTTGTCCCGTATTTGTTTTTTACAAAGTTCTGAACAATTTTCTAGATGAGAAATATTGTCCCAGACCAGTGTACAGTACTGCTAGTAAAGATGTAAAGTACATTAAATTGCCTTTTCTTGGTCAAAGTAGCTACTTGGTACGAAAAATTTACAAGAAATACTTAAGCATAGTTTTCCTCAAGTTAGTTTCAGATTTGTTTTTACTAACCCTTTTACTGTAGGATCACTTTTGAGGGAGAAGCCTGCCCTTCCTGTGGACCTTGATTCGAGTGTCGTTTACTTGTTTACCTGTTCGCAGTGTGGTCTGCGATACTTGGGATGCAGTTCCCGCTGGCTTAGACACAGAATTTTGGAACACAGAGGTCTTTCTGTTAGAACTAGGTTTCCTCTTTCTAAACTACCTTTTTCTGCCATAAGGGAACACAGTTTAGCACAGGACCATCCTTTCACTCACCAGGATTTTAGAGTACTGTCTTTTTGCTCAAATAGACTGGACCTTTTAATTTCAGAGTCGCTGTTTATTAAGAAAATGAAATCGGAATTGAACAACAACTCGTCCGGTATTCAACTAGCTATCATATAATTTCATAGTAGGTACACAAAGTGGGTCGTTAGCCATTTTATTTATGAGTGTGGTAGTTTGTTTACCTTTCGTCTTAATTTTATTTCTGTTTTTGTTTGTGTTGCGTTTGTTTTAGTTTTTCGTAATTTTTGATTTTCAGTTTGTATGTGATGTTCGTTTTATTTTATGTTTTTACTGAAGCTTTTAAGACAATTCGTTTTAATGTAATTTCTTGTGATTTCTCATCCTTGTCATTTTTTCAGCCTGAAGATGAGGTTTTAAACCTCGAAAGCTCGTAAAATAAAGAATGTTCTTCCTGGTCTTGGCATTATTATATATCATCAAGCTAAGATTCCCAAGTAGACGCCCAATACTGAGACTATCAAAGTTAAAACACTGTATCCGTGTACTAGAATATTATGTTGTAGGAAGCCCACTAAAATTTTAGTGGGCTTCCTACAACATAATATATATAATATATATATATATATATATATATATATATATATATATATATATATATATATATATATACATATATATACTATACGTATATACTTGTGTGTATTTTTGTGTGTTCTCTTACGTATGTAAGAGGGAGAGTGAATATTTGTGGGTGTGTAGGTATCTTTAGGCATAGAGAGAGACTGGGCGAAATGGATTGAATGCCGTATCAGAGTAGAAAAATTTTCGGCCATTCATTTTGACGAGTCAATGATCAAGTGTAGCAGTATTATTTCCAGACCTTTGTGTGACGTTTTATGTTGTATACGTTTCTTTCGGCTATGTTTTTTTATAAATTACGAAAATAAAATGAAAATCATTCCCTCTAATCGGCAATAAATTAAAATAATTCGATGGTAAAAATGAAAAAAATAAAAATGGACAGGAGTGTGGATCTCGTCTCTGGATGATACTTTCTTTTTCGTCACGAGACAGGAATCGGATGAGAGGTTGCTTCCCTTGTCCATAATAACTTCGTTATCATAAAAATAGCAATTTTCATCGCGGTATTCGATGTCTGAAGAACAAATGTAAAGCTATTCCAATGTCTGATTAGAAAAAGTGGGCACTTAGAAAAAGGCTGATATATACATATATATATATATATATATATATTATATATATAATATATATATATATATATATATGTGTGTGTGTGTGTGTGTGTGTGTGTGTGTGTGTGTGTGTTCCTGATATGGTTAGAAATGTCTCCGCCTGTATTACTTATGAAATTCTCTACTACGCGTTGAAGATGAACATGAGACAGTTACCAATAGATACACTGATTTTATACATCTTTCCTTTGGAAAAATAACTATCAAATGAATATGTTTAACCTACATATTTTATAATAAGTGCTTAATTACATAATTTCCGTGTGATATGTAAATATAACGTGTCTGTACACACGTTATCACTGAAACATATTCAGTTGTACATGACAAGCTCTAATTGCTCATATAATTGGTCAGTGGGTGAACCCTTCAAGAAGACCGATAAACACAGAAACAGGTATTAGAGAAAGCACTGTTGTTGAACTTTTGACCCATGTATGTAACCTACAAATTTTTCCATAATCTTGCTCTACATGTCTAGTGCGTGGACATGAGCACATGATACATACGCACACACATAAATACACCACATAAACAACATACATACATACGTAAATATGTATATATATATATATATATATATATATATATATATATATATATATATATATATATATTCAGTTGTATTCCACATAGGAAAATGAAAAAAAGGTATGTCTCAGAAAATGCCCAACAGTTTCGTACTCCAATGGACCTCTTCTTGGAGCGTTTATTAATAAACGCTCCAAGAAGAGGTTCATTGGCGGACGAAACTGTTGGGTATTTTCTGAGACATAGCTTTTTTCATTTTCCTATGTGGCATACAACTGAATTACTATATCTTTGTGCCTAAGAAGATTACCAGTACTATATATATATATATAATATATATATATATATTATATATATATATAATATATATATATATATATATATATATATATATAATATGCGTGAACATATGTGGTGCATAAACTTCACAAATGGACATCTTTACCTCTCTCTCTCTCTCTCTCTCTCTCTCTCTCTCTCTCTCTCTCTCTCTCTCTCTCTCTCTCTCTCTCTCATATTTACATCGTCTATCAGGAAAGTTGGTCAGTCGGGTGTGTAGGGTGGGCATATAGATTCACACACTAGTTGTAAATAGACCTGGACCATTATAATCGCCTGTTCGATAATGTTGCCATATCAGGATTGGCTCAAACTTATATTTTATGGTTCTCTCAGTAATTTTCTATTTTTCTGCATTTTTATTTCAAATTGGAAAACATTACTATATATATATGTGTGTGTGTGTGTGTGTTAGCCTTCATGTAGGATTTATTTCTGAAAATTAGAATTAATTCTTTGGTAATTTACTACCTGGCATCATTCTGATTTCCGGAGAGAAGATGTTCCCGACTTCATCACGTGATTAAACACAGCTATAGTGCATTTACTTTTCTAAGATCGCTGTGGTGTGGCTTGTACAGATATCATACGTTGCCAATTTTCATGTTATGGTAATCATATTAGCTTCATGGAGTCTATTAAAATAGTTTTCATTTCTTGAAATGTGATTGTTTGTATCAGATATTTTGAATATATCTTATTTCGTATATTCTTCGTTGAAACCTCAGTTTCATTAATGAAAATGAAGATATGGCATATTTTTTCTCCGACGATGCCAGATCTGAGTTCAGGGGACCTATGGTTTTTAAGAGGATTTAAAAGGTCATGGTCAACATCAGTAAAGGATACTCGCACTCGATCACCCACTGTGATAAGTATGGACAGCCCAGCCTGGGACAGCCCAGCCCAAGTGACTCCCGTAAACGTCTTCACCCACCACCTGAGGCCAAGGAAATAGTCTATAATTTCCTGAAATGCTTCATTTTACAAAAACATCTTGAAGGTCCTGTAACTGATGTTTCGAAGGCTATCCAGAGAACATCTGAAGCAACAAAAATGTCAGAAATGACTATTCGTAGACTTAAGAAGCAAGAGAGGCGGGAAATATAGTGGAATCTACAGTGTTCCAAAAAAGAAAAGAGAAAGTGAGTCCTGTGGATGATTTTAATATAAATGTTATGCAGAGAAGGAATGAGTGGTTGTCTTTTCCAAGGGCATAATAGATCGATTGACTTATGAATTTATGTTTCAAGTCCAAACACCGGAGCCAACAGGCCACTCAGCGCATCTATAATTATAGAAAGAGAAAGAAGGAATAGCTAAATAGAATCGGGAATGAAAAAAAAAGTTAACAGGGAAGAGGCAAACCCTTTCCCTCGACTCCCAAGGTCTAAAGCGAATCCTCCTAAGAAGGATTATATCTGCGGGAAGCATTTAATGGGACTTACATACCCGTAGATATGACAACTCTGCCTTTTTTACCTGGCCCCACCCTAGCGATCTTAGAAAAGTAAACGCACTATAGTACCTTATCGGATGATAACTGACTTTGTTTTCCTTTTAGAAATGTGGATTACAGTGAAAATGCTGTTCCTCAGTCAGAGAAATTAAATATTGGATCTGAGGGAAGAGCACCTGTTACTTATCAAATCAAATCTAGGGATGTAGGGCGACTTGGTGACAGCATTACAAACACGCGAGGAAATGAAGCCAGTTAGAAGTAGCGAGAGGCGACTTTCACCTGGGAAAATCGCCGGAGAAATGAAGTAGTCTCGCCGAGATTTTGGCGTAGCTTTGAAAATTATTGTCGGAGGTAGGTTATGTACTGAATTTGGGGAATTAGGTTTTCTTTAATATATAGATATCAAATAGAGAAAACAGCCTTTGGATTGGTTAAGTTTAGGGGATGCTATATCACTTATTACAGAGATATGTATGGTTTTGGGTTGGGATGCTGTGAGCATCCCTCAGTACCTAGTATGAGAGTGATGGATGGCTGCTCCCAACCGCCCCAAGACCGGAAAGGGTTAAAAGGTTGTTTTGCAAGTCAAAACACAAATGTGCTCATGAGTACGTGGGCGCGCTCTCACACATGTGTCTTTGCGTGCAGGGAAAATGATCACTGGTTAAAAATAGTTGCATAATTTTTTGAGCCAGATTATTGTGAAATCCCCCCAACGATCAGTTTAGCTTTAATTAGCACTCCCCTGTATAACAGTGGAATTCCTGTAAATAGCCGAAGAAGAAGAAGGTACCCGGGTCGCTCATTCCCAAACTGTAAACGGGTCCTGAAACCATCCCTGAAAAAAGTGGGACACCATATCTTAAAAACTAACCATAGAATCTTCTTGAAAATTATCTCATGTGACCCACAACCAAATTATAGAAGCAATATAATTTTGAACTCACCTAACCTAACCTAACCAAACCTAGGGGCATAAAAAAAAAAACCTGGGGCTGGTGCAATATTAGTATACATCTCGGGAATTTGCGCACGGGGCCCGCACCACTACGACAATCCCCTTTCACGATTTCTGGGAGATGTCAGTGAGTGATGTCTTTACAGGTTACCGAACAAAACATAAGTATATCTTAGTTTTACCAGATCACTGAGCTGATTAACAGCTCTCCTAGGGCTGGCCCGAAAGATTAGATATTTTTACGTGGCTAGGAACCAATTGGTCATCTAGCAACGGGACCTATAGTTTATTGTGGGATCCGAACCACATTATATCGAGAAATGAATTTCTATCACCAGAAATAGATTCCTCTGATTCCCCGTTGGCCGAGCCGAGAATCGAACTTCGGACCACCGGATTGGTAGCCGAGTGCGAAAATCACTCGTCCAACGGAGAACTACTGAACAAAACAGAATGTAGATCTTAGGCTTGAGGCCAAGCGCTGGACCTATGAGGTTACTCAACGCTGAAACGAAAATTGACAGTAAAAGGGTTTGAAAGGCGTGACAGGAGGAAAACCTCAAAGCAGTTGCACTATAGAACAATTATTAGGAGAGGGTGAAAAGTAAGATGGAAGAGAGAAAATCTGGATGGAGGTATAGTAAATGGAATGAACCCGTACCCAGAGTTTTTTTTTTTATGGGGGAGGGGGGGGGCGGTTGGTTTTTCCCAAAACTGGACCTTTTCTTCTATAAATGTCATTGCATATATAGGTATATACAAAATGAAATACTTGAAAATGTTATTTTAGTTACACTAAGAGGAAAAATTATGTATGCGGTCTATGACCTTCTACCCAATTAGATGTCATTCAAAGTACTACTGGCTTTGCTTAACAGAGTTTTACTTAAAATCACTTACATATTAAATATGGTGGCCTATGTCATATTCCTATTATCACTTGTATTTCCTTCTACTTAAGAATTATGTTCATGTTTAATAACAAAATTTACATATATATAAAAAAAGACTTGCCAAAAATCAAAAGTTTGCTATTTATTAATTTGTAAGTACAGTTCAAGAAATGGATAGTAACAGAAAACATAGACTTCCAGATGTTTTTTTCATGGGGGGGTGGGGGGGTGGTCGTTCGATCTCCCCCACCCGGCCCCTCGGTAACAGGCCTACGAAGAACCTTGAGTAATGCCTAAAGTGCACTGCTTCCCCTCTGGATTTGGCACATCAAGCAACTCGTGAATGTGCTCGGCTGCCTTCTTCTTCTTCTTCTTCTTCTTCTTCTTCTTCTTCTTCTTCTTCTTCTTCTTTAGGAGATCTGGCTTCTTTTACTGGAGCCTATTTATTCCCCTTCTAAATCTCATCAAAATTCAAAGATTAGTCACGCTAACTATTATTTATGGAGGAATATTAGTTTGTTATTATCGTGTGTGTTAGCAGTGAAGGAATAGGATGAATCATGAGTTTATTTAAATCACGCGAGGATCGTTCCAAATTCGTGCCTCGGCTTTGACGCTAAGTTCTCCTTCGTCCTTTGAGAAAAGATAATCCTGATCTATCATTCCGTTTGTTCCTTTTACCTTCATTGGCTCGGTAGAGAATCATCTTTGCCTTTTGTTGCTGTTTATTATTATTGTGCTTTCAGGGGACAGTCGTATTGAAAGTGCATTTCTGGCATTATTCTTTTTTATTAGTCGTGCGAGAATGTATTGTTGCTCATTGCGTCGGTAGTTATTTTTAATTAATAATTCTCTCTCGCTCTCCATTGAAAGCCCACTACATATTTCCTCTTTTCTTTTGCATTGTAAGCAAGCGCGTCCTGTCATTCTTTCATCCTAAATGGGCCATTAGAATAATAGTAATAATAAAAATAATAATAATAAGATACCTTCAAATGTCACCTAGAGAGGCAAAACAATCTAGTAGCGAATAAAACACCGAAAATGGTCCCAATGAACTTTAGGGGTGACTCATCTATTTCGCAAGCATGAACATTTAACCACAGGTGTCATAACACGTGTGCTTAGAATGTAGATAATTTATAAATGATACATATGGACTGATAGAAACACGCTCACACACACACACATGAATATACATACATACATACATACATACATACATACATACATATATATATAGTGAAAATTGAAGGCGGTTCTATCAACCAGTAGACATCAGTCGATACAAGGTGAAGGACAATCCTTTATTCCCATTATATGTACTTTTATTGTCGCGACGTTTCAAGACATAAAAGTCCCATTATCAAGCTAAAAGAGAGATAAAACAAAAGTTAAAATCACAAACTCGGAATATATACATATTAAAAGCTGAAAAAGTTAACAAATATAAAAAGCAAGTACAAGAGTAGGGAGGAGTCAATACCATAAGGTGCTGAAAGCACAGACCGAGTGACAATTCGGGCCGGGTCAGCTTCGACTTGAACTCACGAGAGATACAGAGGTGTTGAGGAAGACTGGGTGTTTAACTGCGGAACGAGTTGTTTAATGAAAAGTGATTCTAAAATAGCTAAATGCTGTTCGTTAGGGGATTGGCCTATAATTTTAAAATCTTTGTAATTCATGTCATGTTTACATTTCTTTGTGTGCTCGCGTATACATGAAAACTCAGGATTAGTTAATTTGACACCTGTTCTATAACTAACGCCGCGATGAGAGTCTAATCTCACTTTGAGTAACCTCCGTGTGGAGCCGACGTACTTCCCTAGATTACATCTAGGGCAATTAAATAGATATACGACTCCTGAGGTCATCAGTGGACTGAGTTTCTCCTTGTGTTTAAACAGAGATCTGATATTCATTGGGTTGCAAGGTATTAGTTTTAATTCGATTGCAGGAAAAAAACTTTCTATTAACAGTTCCAATTCATGGTAGAAATTTTTGTTATGAATAAATGGGACACTTGCAAACAATCGTAATTTTGGCACTGTTGGTATTTTAATTTTAGGATGGAAGATATTGTTCAAGAATTTGTACAGGTGTTTATAAAAAAGTTTCGATGGAAAACAGTGGTCAGTGAAAAATTGGTGGAGATAGGTTATTTCATTGTGAAAATGATTCCAGTTAGACGTTATGTTGAAAGCCCTGTGAAAGAGGGTAGACATGGAGTTTAGTTTAAAATTATAAAAACAGTTGCTATAAAAATTTGATCCCAGGCCGGTAAAGATCAGGCTGACAAATTTCTTCATTATGCAAATGAAATACATCCTAACATTAATTTCACAATTGAATATGAAAAGGAAAATGAACTGTCATTTTTGGATGTAACAGTTTTTAGATATGATGATCATTTTAACACCACGGTTTTTAGAAAGGAAACGTTTACCGGCCTGGGATCAAATTTTTATAGCAACTGTTTTTATAATTTTAAACTAAACTCCATGTCTACCCTCTTTCACAGGGCTTTCAACATAACGTCTAACTGGAATCATTTTCACAATGAAATAACCTATCTCCACCAATTTTTCACTGACATCTGTTTTCCATCGAAACTTTTTTATAAACACCTGTACAAATTCTTGAACAATATCTTCCATCCTAAAATTAAAATACCAACAGTGCCAAAATTACGATTGTTTGCAAGTGTCCCATTTATTCATAACAAAAATTTCTACCATGAATTGGAACTGTTAATAGAAAGTTTTTTTCCTGCAATCGAATTAAAACTAATACCTTGCAACCCAATGAATATCAGATCTCTGTTTAAACACAAGGAGAAACTCAGTCCACTGATGACCTCAGGAGTCGTATATCTATTTAATTGCCCTAGATGTAATCTAGGGAAGTACGTCGGCTCCACACGGAGGTTACTCAAAGTGAGATTAGACTCTCATCGCGGCGTTAGTTATAGAACAGGTGTCAAATTAACTAATCCTGAGTTTTCATGTATACGCGAGCACACAAAGAAATGTAAACATGACATGAATTACAAAGATTTTAAAATTATAGGCCAATCCCCTAACGAACAGCATTTAGCTATTTTAGAATCACTTTTCATTAAACAACTCGTTCCGCAGTTAAACACCCAGTCTTCCTCAACACCTCTGTATCTCTCGTGAGTTCAAGTCGAAGCTGACCCGGCCCGAATTGTCACTCGGTCTGTGCTTTCAGCACCTTATGGTATTGACTCCTCCCTACTCTTGTACTTGCTTTTTATATTTGTTAACTTTTTAAGCTTTTAATATGTATATATTCCGAGTTTGTGATTTTAACTTTTGTTTTATCTCTCTTTTAGCTTGATAATGGGACTTTTATGTCTTGAAACGTCGCGACAATAAAAGTACATATAATGGGAATAAAGGATTGTCCTTCACCTTGTATCGACTGATATATATATATATATATATATATATATATATATATATATATATATATATATATATATATATATATATATATACATATATATATATACATATGAGGTTTAGTCTTCCTTCATCACGATTATAGATATACGAGGTTATAGTCCACAGGGGAAAAGACAGGCAGAAATTCTTTTCACCTCAACGGTTTCGGCTTCCACTGGCCCTTATGGAGAGCTGTTTATTAATAAACAACTCTCGATAAGGGCCACTGGAGGCCGAAACTGTTGAACTAAAAGGGATTTCTCCTTTGTTTTCACCTGTGGACTACATCTCATATATATATATATATATATATATATATATATATATTATATATATATATATATATATATATCAACAGGTAAGGGGAAAAGGGCAAATCCTTAGTTGAATACACTTTATTTGTCTAACGTTTCAGGACTACTCTGTCCCATCCTCAGTGCTATGGATGTGAAACATGAAAGGTAAAGCAGACTTATGCTTAAAGAAGAATGAACAAAAACAATAAAGGTATAAAAATCAAACATGAGATAAACGAACAAGATATACAGAGCAGTAATCTAGGGCGAAGACTGGGTGACACATGAGAGGTATACGGAGGAGATGGTCTTTCTTAGACTACTATTGTCCCAGTCTGAGTATCTCACTGGGAGTACTTTTGGCGTGATCTCTTAGGCATGAGAATTCAGGGTTTGATAGTTTTACACCTGTTTGGTATTTTACACCGCGACGAGTCTCTTTCTGCCTTCTACAACATAGACCAAACACTTCCCTAGGTCACATCTGGGGCAATTGAGCAGAGAGATGATTTCAGATATCAAAGACCCAATAGTAACTGAGATACCAGGTATAAATTTAAGCTCAACGGCTGGTAGATACCTAACTGTTTTGTGTAAGACCTGGAAAATTTTTTACGTAAATTAACGGGACACTTGCATTTTGGGAACTGTTGGTAATTCAATTTTGTTTGGAAAATATAATTTAAAAATTTATAAGGATGTTTATTAAAAAAAAAAAAAGCTTAAATGGAAAACAATAGTTAACAAAATACTGATGGGGGTCTAACATTTGTTAATGGAAGCTTTTTCAGTTAGATGCAATAAAGGCCCTTGGAAGAGAGCAGATAAAGAGTTTATTTCAAATAAAAAACAAGACCTTATGAATTAGAACCCAAATCAGTGTACATTTTTTTTTTCTCTAAAAGCAGTGGTATTGAAAATGATCGTCGTGGCTGGAAATTAACGTGTAAGAAGGGCGGTCTATTTTCATTTTCATACTTAATCGTGAGTTTTAGTTTTGGACGCATTTTATTGGAATACTCAAGAAATTCATCTTTATTCCTAAAGAGAAGGAAGGTGTCATCAACATATGTGCGGTAAGAAATGGTTTGGCAAGCCAAAGGACACTCTTCTAACATGCGATTGTACAGGGAGCACGTACAAAAATATTTGCGAAAGCTGGACTAAATGGAGATCCCATGACCATATAATCAGTTTGAATATAAGCTCTTCCATTAAAAACAAAGGCTGTGTCCAGCACAGCCAACTATAGCATGTTAAAATGATTAAAAATGGTGTCTGGATTAGTAAAAATTCGATAAAAAAAAGTCTCAATTGCTTATTCCACAGGGACATTAGTAAAGAGACTCAACATGTAGGCTAGCTATAACAAGAATTGTGTCGTAAGACTTGGTCTTGAAGTAAAAACCTTTCTTTGAAATTTTTGGAGTTTTTAATACTATAACAATAGCTGTTACAGGTACTAGAAGTGTGACAAAAACTTAGCTAACTGATAATTAGAAGTGTCATATAAAGTAAGTATAGGTGTCATTGGAATACCCTCTTAGTGAATTTTAGGTAATCCATACATCACCCATCAGAAGCACCAGTGCTGTATAGATATTGGTAATTTTTTTCACTTCTAATATTTTGATCTTATAGAATTTTTATTGAAGTCAATGGCAGTGTTAGCAGGTACAAGTACTATCCTCTTATGAAGACTTTGAGTCAGTCTATTCTTCTTTTTCTCTTCTGGCAAGCTTCTCAAGAGTAAGGAAAATTATTCAAGATTCTATCCATTTACTTTTTCTTTTTCTAGTCGACGGACCGTTTCTCCACCTCTCCTGGCGGCATCATCAGGACTGGGTTATAAATCAACAAATAAGGTTTTTGTTACTGCATATGGATGTTAGAATTTTAAACATGGCTCTATTGGGGTGCTGAATTTAGCTGGTCTCGTTCTCTCGCTGGCTGTGTGAGCAACAGCATGGCCATTCCTGGTGCTCCTTAGGATGCGTCCTACTCCGTGGCTTGCAGCCAAGGGGTTGGGCAAGGTTGTGATTCCTGTCTCTGGCCGATAGTCTTGATCAGTTTCAATGTCAGTAGTCGAGTCCAAAGGTGTTCTGTTGCTCGCGTCTCCCTTCGGATTATCACCGATGTCCTATGGTTTCCTTGAAGAAGCGAGGATAGTTAAGTACATGTTTCTCTGTATATTCAACGGCCGTTGTTGATTTATACTCACAGCTTCTGCTGTTTGCAATCTGTGGAACCGGGCTTCTCTATGCATGACCTCTGTGCTTTCTAATAATTACTCTGGTGTCGGCTTGTGGTCGTGGTCGTCTATGCAGTGTTGAAATATTGCCCCTGGGTTGGGGTGAGCTTATTATCATGGACTCCGTTCGGCTAATTATTTCCTAAGCGTTATTGAAAGAAAAGGGTCTAACCAAGTGTTATCGAAAGGAAAGTATCTACCTAAGTGTTATATGAAAGATAAGGGTGTACCCAAGTGTTATCGAAAAGAAAGGGTCTACTTAAGTGTTACTGAAAGAAAAGTGTCTGCCAAAGTGTTATTGAAAGAAAAGGGCTAAGTGTTATATGAAAGAAAAGGTATAAGAGTCTACCTAAGTGTTATATGAAGGAAAAGGGTGTACCTAAGTGTTACTGCAAGAAAAGGGTCTACCTATGTGTTATATGAAAGAAAAGGGTCTACCTATGTGTTATATGAAAGGAAAGGGTGTACCCAAGTGTTGCTGAAAGAAAAGGGTCTACCTTAGTGTTATAGAAAAAAAGTGTCTAACTAAGTGTTATCGAAAGAAAAGTGTCTACCAAAGTGTTATTGAAAGAAAAGGGTGTACCCAAGGGTTATCGAAAGAAAAGGGTCTACCTAAGTGTTATATGAAAGAAAAGGGTCTACCTATGAGTTATTGAAAGGAATAGGTCTGAGTGTTATTGCAAGAAAAGGGTTTACCCAAGTGTTATCGAAAAGAAAGGGTCTGCCTGTGTGTTATATGAAAGAATAGGGTGTAACCAAGTGTTATTGAAAGAAAATGGATCTACCTAACAGTTATATGAAAGAAAAGGGTCTACTTAAATGTTATATAGAAGAATAGGGTGTAACAAAATGTTAATGAAAGAAAAGGGTCAACTTTAGCCGCTATTTTGAGGTGCTCTATTTCAACCGCTTTGGAGAAGCCGTCCATTTTAATTAGGGAACTCTTTACATGTCAACTCAGCAGATTAGTCCCTGTCCAATCGGCTGAGCTGTGGCGTTCGGGCTGGGATCAATACGCAACGATAGAGAAAGGAATTGGGAGGTTGAGCCTCAAAAAATCGTTATGGGATGTGCCTGTAATCTGGGGCCTTCTATTGTAAATAATGAATTAATGAATAGGTGATTTTATATTCAGAGCTTCCATGCCCAGTCTAGTGGAGAATGGTGTATGTTGTTTCCCATGAGAGAGGTATGGAAGAGGTAGAAGGAGTTATGTACGAGAAATGCACGGAGCAAAGGTTATAGAAGCTATGCTGTAGCATGCACCTTGCATCCAAAAAAACTTTATAAACTTTATGTATAGAGATTACAGTTCCCTCACCTTGTGTGTCAACCGTACAGTATGACGTAAAACTGGCCTCATACGATGAAGGGTGACATACATGACTAGTGCCTCTTTTTATTCATAGTATAATCTAGTTATTTTTGAAGAATGAAAGGGTTCTTGTATTCAGTCAGAAACCATAATTTTCTGATAAATAAGGATTCCAAAACCAAACAGTGAAAATGACTGAGTTTTAAAACCCCTTATGGTGATGTGATGGGATGATGCTACTGCAAAAGAGAAAGAGAGAGAGAGAGAGAGAGAGAGAGAGAGAGAGAGAGAGATAGATCAGTATGAGCTTCCTACATTTGCTCATCGCTGTGTGCCATTTTCGTGTCTTAGGGAGAGGAGTTGGTACTGACACCGTAAAAGAGAGAGAGAGAGAGAGAGAGAGAGAGAGAGAGAGAGAGAGAGAGTCAGTCCTCTTCTTATGAATGAATCGATGGCTCGAGACCTCTATCCTCAGCGAGATCATGATCCGCCAAATAGTGGTGGCGCTGAACGTCGACCTAGCCCCCGTGGAGAGAATTTCGGAAATGAGGGAAGTTGTGACACTATTCACAAACTCACAGCTATATATTGATGAATGATTGAAGCTACAATGCCCCGAGCATCAGATTGCTAATACAGTGGAGTTAGATTGTGACGTCAATGGGCTGTACTCTAACGATTTTACAAAGAAGAAAACCCAACCCCATCACTGCTTCATTTAAGTGACTCATGTGCTGAGAATATGATTGAGTATTTATTTCAAAACGTGTTACAGAGTATTTATTTCAATAGTGCATGTTACTGAATATTGATGCCCTGGACGTGTGAGTAGATGACATGATAGGTTTTTAATGTGTTGGGTTACAGGTACTGTAAGTGTATTGTACATATTTCACTATGAACCTTTTCGTCTTCACGAGTTCTAATCTCAGAACCTTAGGTCTATCGTTTTCTGGAGGAGGTGGGCCTAGTGTCGCCTTTCTCACATCTACATCGATCTCATCGACCAGAAAGATCAACTGAAGTGAGCTTTAGTCACTATGCTGTAATAAATCGGTGGAGATAAAGGCAACGTATTTCAGGGTTTAAAGCTTTGTTTTTTGAGAAACGATGATTGGACATCTTATCAGTGTTTGTGTTTGACCTATATCAGATACCGTTTAAAGTAAAAACAGAAAAAAAATCCACTTTGGTGGTGGGAATCCCAACCGTTGTGTGCATGAGTTGTCTTATTTCTTTTTTGCATCTTTTACTGTCTACACATTATTTCTATAGATTTTTAGCAGAAAACGACACACAGCAATAGGAACTTAAACATATCTGATTAACCGTTTTATTTTGTTTGAGAAAAAATTACTATTAACAATCTGAATCTGCTTTAACATGCTTTAACATAGTTTAGAATTGTTTCAGATACGTGATCATATTATTCATTTAGATGAGCTGTTTTGCTCCCTAAATCTCACCTCTGACTAGGTATGTTGATTAGCCAATAAACTTTGATTTGTTTATAGGTAATGTTAAGGAAAAATGAACTTGTCTGTACTTAAGGAAAAATCTTCCCTCTCCCCAAACCTTACACCAGTCCACAACAGGAAAATGATTTACAAGCAATGCTTTGAATGTTATGGTTACGTAACACTTATCAAATATTTCAAGAAACTGATAACAAGGGTACAGGTGCGTAAAAGTATAATCTTCACTTTATCTGATGACTTCATCACTGTCTCGGGCAGATAAAAGCTATTTATATTTATTTTTTCTAAATAAAGATAATTTTAGATTGCAAAGCCTCGGTTATCTTTGGCAATTCAGTAAATACCATGGCAACATTGGCCCTTTTTTATCCAGTTAGCTTTTTGAGTGAGTTGAGTTGAATATAGAATTTAGGCCAAAGGCCAAGCACTGGGACCTATCAGGTCATTCAGCGCTGAAATGGAAATTGACAGTAAAAGGTTTGAAAGATGTAACAGAAGGAAAACCTCGCAGTTGCACTATGAATCTAGTGTTAGGAGAGGGTGGAAAGTAAGATCAAGAAAAGGAATATGAAAGGAGGTACAGAAAAAATAACGAAAGTGGTTGCAGCTAGGGGCCGAAGGCTCGCTGCAGAGAACCTTAAGTAATGCCTACAGTGCACCGCATGAGGTCCACTGACAGCACTACCCCTCTACGGGGAGGTAGCTTTTGGAAGGTCGTGGACTGTTGAGAAATGAACTTGTCCTCAATGAAACCCCGCCATTTTAAATGGCCAAACCAGTTGGAGGGGCAACTTCATACCTGTATTGATCATGTATTCGGTGACGAGGAACAGATGGAGTATGGAAGACCTGATTTCCTTTAGTGGTTGTCAAAACAGACGAAGATGCGCCTCTGAATCGCCTCTCTTGAGCAAACATTTTGGCCTGATGACATACTGGGACTTGCCATAAGACTTTCCTCCAGTAGAGGGTTAGTGCCGTCAGTGGACCTCATGCGGCACACTGTAGGCACTACTTAAGGTTCTTTGCAGCGTGCTTCGGCCCCTAGCTGCAACCCCTTTCGTTTCTTTTTAAGGTGACCAGATTTCCGAGACAGAATCCGGGGACATTTTCAGTTCAGAGGCGTAAAAACCTCCAAAACAGGACGTGTTTTTGTAATTGAAAACCTATAACGGGGACATTGTGCCCTTGCCATTCATAAAGCAGCATTCAAAAGTTTCTCCCGCCCAATTTATCCTATATTGTAAAGGAAATGAATAAAAATCCAGTTGATTAACAATGAGTTTTTTTTTCTCTCTCGCTGGTCAGAGTAGCTGAGATCAAGAAGACCCATAAAATCAGCTGCAAAAAATAGGTATCAGCCAGACACTTCACCCAAACTAAGGCCTTCTCCTATTCCTGGCATAATAAAATAGAGAAAATAATGGCTACTAACCAATGATTGAACAGTACTAGATGGCAGAAAGAGAGTGTTGCTGGCTGGTTGCTGGGGGGAAGGCAAGAGGGGAGTTAGGGATGTGCATGGCGATACTGACGATGGTTTGGCGGGAAATTTGGTTTTATGTTCCTGGAAGGTCATCTCGCAAATTATGCCGTGCAAAGCTGTTTATTATTTCCTTAGTTATAAACACTGTGCACGGTACAGTGCGAGTAGTACGGTCTGCAATTCTGTAAAGTTTGGTCCACATAGTTTTTTTTTTCAGTATTCCAATTTGGGATCTTTCAGTCACAGTGAAAACCGGGGTCATTTCCGGGGACAGCAGTAGCCGGGGATAGGTCACCGAAAACGGGGACTGTCGTGGACGTCTGGTCACCCTACTTTTGCTGTACCTCCTTTTGTATTCTCTTACTTCCAACTTACTTTCCACCCTCTTCTAACAATTGATTTAGAGTGTAACTACGAGGTTTTCCTCCTGTTACACCTTTCAAACATTTTACTGTTATTTTCTTTTTCAGTGCAGAATGACTTAATAGGTCCCGGTGCTTGGTCTTCGGCCTAAATTATATATTCAATTCATAAGACGGATTCCGCAAGTGTGGTCAAATGTTAAAGTGGAGTGAGAGGGCTAGTTACGACTTGGTTCACCCACCCAAAACTTTAAATTTTGGAATTCTCTTCCCCTGGATGTCTTATCCTGAATACTATTACCTTCCATCTCTGAAGCACCAAGTCTGTTGCTTTCAAGTTTCCTGTTACTCTCTTTCTTGTTCTATCTAGTTAGAGGTAGATAATGGCATCTGGTTGGCCGCCTTATTGCCCGTTCACTCAAGAAATATCGTCCTGAAACTGAGCGCCAGGAATGGTGTCTTAGCAACCAGCGGAATTTTCATACAATTCTGTTTTTATCTCCAGTAGATCTAGAAGTAGACCATAATTGACAGATCAAGCACGATAAGAAAAAAAGTAAGTTGAAATCAACGTCCAGAAATTGTTCCTAACTTCCGTTACGTAATGGTCGTATGTTGACAAGGATCTCTGTCCAAATTACCCATCGTGTCTAAAGTCAAAACTTCTATTCCTCAAGAGTGTTTGTTTTATGGGGCGAGTTCTTAGAGACTAGAGTCGTAGATCATTTGCCTTTCACCTGAACTCCAGTGAGTTCCCAACTCTAGCAGTAAGTTCTGAAACCGTTCAGTTTTGGGTAAAGTTACTAACCGAATTAGCCTTATTAAGAAATCCGCCAAAGAAACACATGATAAACCGTCAACACTAAATCTGGATTCCTTGAAGAAATTACATCCGCCGTTATCATCATCGTCATCATCAACACTGGCATGTGTCCGAAGATCAATATCACTGTTTCGCCTCGTTTTCTTCAGGTTGCAGAAACTAGTAAGAGTTTGATCATTGTTTCCCTTTTCCTTCATCTCTTTCTGCCAACCCAGTCAGCACACACAGAGAGAGAGAGAGAGAGAGAGAGAGAGAGAGAGAGAGAGAGAGAGAGAGAGAGAGAGAGAGAGAGAGAGAGAGAGATATTCTTGGTATGTAAAATTTGCATCATGAGCTTAGGATAACCAAAGGTTTAATGAAAAGTGCAAGACTTTATCTACAAACATTTATTTTCATAATCAAGTCTGACAGTCACAGCAGTATCCCAGGTCTGTGTACTTATGGTTACATAGCTAATAACAAAAAGAAACAAGACAAGTTACAACACTCATTATCATAATACACTAAGTTTTAGTGTCGACACTTATGCTATGACAAACTTGGCACATTTCATTCGTATTTCATAAAAGTGTTTCGTAGGCACCTGAGCAAGTGACGAGTTGTCAGCTGCTATTATCGTGCCGTCGCACAAAGCTGCATTTCCAAACTGGACTACTTCGAAAACGGATGTTTATCTAGACCTGTTGGAGGGTCAGATGTCATCTCGGGTGTGTTTGGAAAAGAAGCCTTACGGACAGACACTGGAAAGACTTTTTCTGCATGTAGATGAGAAGCATTTCGACCCTCTGCGAGTTTTTATCTTTCCCCCTACCGGAGGTTTGGCGCACGAACGCCATCTCGGCTTCTCAAAAAAGGGGCTCGACCGCCTGTGCGTTTCTTGGGGCCTTTTAGCATCTTGCCGCCAACGTTTGTAGCAGGTGATTCTGATTTTCCCCCCAACTCCTTTTTATTTTGGTGTAACGTTTTTTTCCGTTAGCCTCCATTATTATCATTTACTGAATGCAAAGCTTGGCACCAAGAGTCTGAAAGATGCCAGAAACTGCGTCTGCGTGACCCCGCCCTTAGGCTTCAGGGATGCTGTCCTTGGCAGCAGATTCATTCATGACTTGAAACTTCTCTCAAGAAATAACAAAGTGCATCTTTGACAAGGCAGAAGGCTTTTTGACTTGGGGTTTTATTTGGGCCCTCACTGGAATGAAGCAGCAACGAGGGTATTATGACAAATTATGACAATGAATACTTCACGCAATACTTTTGCAATATAGTAAGGCCATGATTAAGGCCTCAGGGATTCTGGGCCGTTGGGAAAAAAGGAGGAAATTTCACGCAGGAATGATACAATGAAAAAGTGCGATAGAGTGGTTCAAAAAGGTTGTGCAGTGATACAAAACGAAATCATTTTCGTATTCCCCGGGCTTCCATAAGACAACAGCCTTTGTTAAGATGAAATTCTCGTGGTGACTCCAGACCACACTGCAAAAGACATTTCTGTACAAAAATAGATATGAATAGATATGTATAAATGATCGGTGTTGGGGACTTACGGAAACGAAGGAAGAGATTGAAAAGAAAACCAAGAAAGACAGAGACTGTAGCTAAAGTCTTGGGAAGCACTTGAAAGACCATGTAAAGTAGTCCTGTCTTTCTTCTTTTTCTTTTACTCTTCTTCTTCTTCCTCCACTCCTCCTTCTTCTGCGCCTCTGGATGCAATGACATTACAGGAAAACAAAATATCAACAGCCATCGACTGTAGGTTCTAGATTATATACTACTTCTCATAGGCAACTCTAACAAAAACAAAACTAATTATTAAATAGATTGATTAAACCTTTCAACTGAAGATTTTTGTGTTTCAGAATATGAATATATACTATATATATAATATATATATATATATATATATATATATATATATATATATATATATATATATATATGATATATATATATATATATATATATATTATATATATATATATATATATATATATATATATATAGAATATATATATATATATAATATATATATATATATATATATATATATATATAGATATATATATTGTAATGGTATCTTACATTCTCGATTCCTTCATGCATCTTTTATACAGGCCTTGAGCCCAAAGAGAAAACAAACACAGATACCATACCCCTCTAAGTTGTCCAGAAGGGATCAGGCTAACCTCTTGGGGTTCGAATCCTCAAAAGTTCTTTCCATTTGTTCTCCATCTGGATTCAAGGCCAACAAAAAGGGATTTCTACTAATTAGATAGAACCAGTTAAAATCCTCTAATCGGTGTCCTATATAATAGACCAAATCTACTTAAAGCTTCCGTTTCACACAAAGGAAAAACAATAAAAAAAAATACGATAAAAAAACAACTAAAGCAAAGCGAATACTCAAATCAACAAGAGAAACTCTCAGAACCATGAAATACCAGGTGAAGAAAGCATGATCAGAAAAACAAGAGAACAGTTCGGAATGTGAACTGAATAAATGGAATTTTATGATGAAAATCTACTTTTGATAAAGTGACTGATAACAACTTAACGACTAGGATTGCTTTTTCTTTCTTGTTTGCTCTCTTTCCATGTTCTTTTCTGTTCTTGCGCGTCTCTTTCGCTCCTTTCGAACTTCACGTACCTCACTATTATCACTTCCAAGTCCCGTTTCCAGTGTTAAATTTTGATCTAGTTTTTCCAGAACATTGTTATCTCCGTGAAAATGAATTTAGTTTCTATATATATGGAATAAAACCCATTGCAAGATTATGTTTTCCACGTCAAATTCAAACCCAGATTCTATGACATTCACTGCAACAATCTCGATCAAAAGAAAAACAACCAATTTTCAAAGCAAACGTTCCATCCTCTTGAAGAAAATTAAACGCTCTCTTCTTCTGATTTCTCTTTCTCTTCTTTTCTCATCTTCTTTTCCGGTCTGCAATCCTTTGACATCCTGAGCTCTCCGACACGCGCGAAAAGAGGCCTGTGGAAGTAGGCCTACTTGACCAGCGTGAGGAACTCCTCCCTGGTCTTGGGGTCGTCTCTGAAGACGCCCAACATGGTGGAGGTGGTGGTCTTCGAGCTGACCTTCTGGACACCACGCATGACCATGCACATGTGTCTGCAATGAGAAAGGACTTGTTAAATGCTGCCACCAATGCTCAGTTATACCTCGCAATTATGCCCATGCAGGGAAAACTGCATAGTTATGCCTGTGTAGGCAAGAATGAACGTTAGTGGGTTCAGTTTTGCCTGCACAGGACAGCTGTTCAGGCACAACTGCAACTGTGCAAGTATAATTGAATGTTAGTGACGGCCTTAAAATGGATGCTGGACGAGTGTAGCGTGGAACTGGGTATAGCATGGAAAAATAACAGTTTAAAACACAAAATAATGAAGGCATTGGCTGAACTGATGGAGAATATTAAAAGGGCGATGGTAAAGAGCATTAGATAAAACTCACAACATAAGTTTGTTACTAAAACATGGTAAAAACGCTTGGTGCAATGCACTGTAAATAATGAAAGATATTTAGGTGACATGAAAAAGAGTCCTAAAAGGACGATGGTAAAGAGCATTAGATTCAAGTTACAACATAGGTGTATTACTACAACATGGTAAACACACTAGATGCAGTGCACCATAAATAATGAAAGGGACTTGGGTTAAATGACGAAGATTCCTAAAAGCACGAGGGTAGAGAGCATTAGATTCAAACTACATAACAGGCTGTAATATCACAACATAGTAAAATCGACAAGATTACTTACGTTCCCTCAACGACGACACCAACTCCAGTAGGCTGGATGGCTTCAACCAGGGCCAGGGCTATCTGCTTTGTCAGTCTTTCTTGCACTGAGGAAAAGAAATGAGAGATTTCCGATTAAACTTTCTCTTTTGAAAAGAAATGAGAGATTTCCGATTAAACTTTCTCTTTGATAACCTTTTATGTGTGGCACTAAAGTTTAGATTCATTTCCCTTGGCCTCTCTCCAACCTGGAGTTCTGTGATGATCCAGTGGTCGACAGCCTAGCTCTAGGTCCTATGATTAAACTGCTTTATAATTAGCATACTATGAATTTAATATCTGGTTTTGAAATTTTATGCATCACATATCTCTCTCTGAGGTGGTTTCTTAACTGAAGTCTATTTTGAGTATAATTTCGTCTCCATTCATACATATGACTTTTATCCAGCCATCAGTGAGCACAGGTGGTTATCAGATGTTAGTCATGTACCATCTCTCACTAATAAGCGAAGGCACCTTTCTGTCAGATAAGGAGCAAAGGTCATCTACTTTATAGTATTAGTAATTATGATCCAGTTTAATGGTAAAAGAATTTAGGAATTTATGGTGATGATAAGAAGACATTTCCTTTAGAAAATGTTTCTTTGTAAATTCAAGTTTGGTCGTTAAATGAATATAGACCAATGATACTAACAAAAAAGTAAGGGCCCAATATAATTATTATATTTTAATTTTTATATAATATATTATATTATTATATTATATAATTATATATTTTTATGATTATATATAATATAATATATATATAATATATTATAATATACATATATATACTATATATATATAATGGAACCTATACCCACGAGAGCGTGGGGCCACAAGTAACTGGAGGCATGAGCACGTTTATCTAATAAAATGTTGTTGTACCCACAAGCAGTGATTGGGGATATGAACACAATTATAAGTCGAATTATCAGTCTGTTATCGCAAACTTGTGAGAAATTACTTACGGTACATTGATAGTTAACAGCATGTTTTCAATATGTTATTATTTATAACAAAATATGTATTTAAAGAAAGACGAATTATCAGTCTGTTATCAAGAACTTACGAGAAATTGCTTATAATACATCGGCTGTTAGATTGCCAGGCATTTGCAATGAATGGATATAAACGAAATCATAGCGACGGCCAGGTGGCCTGTTGGGGTAACACATTAACGTTGTTTATTTATGGTCAATTTTATTTAGTTTTCTTTAAAGGTGAGTGTATATTTACATATGATTTCATATCTTATTCCAGTAACGCAATTTACTGTAATAATTAAGCTTGTTTTTCAATGCTTTCGTTATTAGCAATAATTTTTGTGCCTACCCAGTATGCTTGCCATAGGCTAGATGGCCTAGCATATGGCGGTCGGTTTAACATCCGAACAGCCACATTGGACGCAGGGCAGTTTTTTGATACATTTAAAAATAAGAAAGTGCGCCCGATATCCTGTAAATTGTACTAAAAAATTTTTATTTTTTTTATTTTGGGCAGGAAAACCTGTTAATCCCTTTCTCATTATCCCTTATGCGGAAGAGCGTTTGTACCCACGAGCTCTTCCCTCAAACCCATCATGCTTATGGGTACAGGTTACAGGTATCACTATATATAGATATTATTTATATTCATATATATATATATATATATATATAATATATATACACATATATATGTATATATGATATACATATATACAATACATAACATTACATAGTATATATAGATATTATATAGATATTAAAGATAAGAGAGAAAGAGAGCAGAGAGAGAGAGGAGACGAGAGAGAGAGACGGTGGGGGGCCGGGGGTGGGGGTTAGGGGGGTTGGGATCAGATTCTTCATCTCTTACCTTGTAATCTACGGCTGAAGATCTCGACGATTCTGAAAAAAAAATATATAAATACTGGTCAGAAAATGAAAGCGATTGAGGACTGACTACTCCAAAACACATCACCGAGAACATAGTGGAATGCTCTCTCTAAAACATGTGGATAATTTATGAAAGATTCATTCGTTTTCGTACCAGTTTCCTTCATCTAAAACCTTCATTTCTTTCATGGTCAACTTGCAAAAATAGCAAAATAGCATCGATGCTGTAAAGGGAATGACTAGATATGCCGGTCACGTTTTAATTTGGCTGTATACGACGCTCTCTCTCTCTCTCTCTCTCTGTTACACACACACACACACACACACACACACACACACACACACACACACACATACACACACACACACATATATATATATATATCCTACCCTACATGTACTATCTAAGAAAGGAAATGTAGCATTAAGAAAGAAAGAAGACTCCAGCAATGCGCAAACATAGTGGAGAAGAGCCCAGCGGGCAAGGTGTAAGTTGTCCAGTGAAGCGAAGAAGAAGCTGTTCGGGGATGTTCAAGGTGAACAGGTGCCAGCGACAATTTATGCAACTTAAGAAGAGATTCGATTTCCTAGTACTAATTCCTTTGCGTTGGTATTGTTTGCGAACAACAGGAACACCGTTTATGTTTATGGTTACGTGTGGTGTAATCTGTTTTTGTAAGACCGTTGGATGCATATCCCATCGCCTGATTTCAAAAAAGGTCTGAAGGATAATTTCCTTAGCCCCCCAGGTCAGGCCAGGAGCCGGGAAACCCGGAGATAAAATAAGGAATGAAAGAAGAGAGAAAGGAAAAGATTGGGTGGTAATCTCGGAGGAAGAGATAGAGAACTCTCTTATCGTGTGGTAAGAGTCGATTCATTCTGTTAAGGCTGAAGTGCTGAGCCAGTAGGACTTGTGGTTTTACTGGAACGCTAAGTCGGTAGAATTGCTGTTTTCATTGGAATGCTGTAGTAAGTAGGACTTCTGGTTTCACTTCAGTGCTAAATCAGCAGGACTTCCGCTTTCACTGAAAAGCTGAGTCAGTAGGATTTGCTTTTTAACTTATGTTTTCGCTGGGATACTAAACCAGCCACCTTGCGCCCAAAAGTAGCCCAAACCCGTAAACAATCCAGGCAAAGGAAACAGCGAAAAGTTAAGCATATCTTAGTTTTACCAGACCACTGAGCTGATTAACAGCTGTCCTAGGGCTGGCCCGAAGGATTAGATATTTTTACGTGGCCAGGAACCAATTGGTCACCTAGCAACGGGACCTACAGCTTATTGTGGGATCCGAACCACACTATATCGAGAAATGAATTTCTATCACCAGAAATAAATTCCTCTGATTCCGCGTTGGCCGAGCCGAGAATCGAACTTCGGACCACCGGATTGGCAACCGAGCGCGAAAACCACTCGTCCAACGAGGAACTAGAAATCAGCGAAAATAACCAGATATCATTCTTCCGCATCTGGATGGCCGTATTAGAACAAGCGCTGAATCATCTTCCTCTTTCTTTCTCCAGTCACAACACAAAGTACAAATGGTACAAAACCGTATCTGCCAATGACCTTCGGTTGAACGTTATCAGTCCCATCTCATCACAGCCTCCTTGACTACTCTGGTGTCAGGCCTGAGGCTCATTCTTCCAAAGCATGATCAGGTACTTTTGCGATTAATCATGACTGACTGGATCGCTAAATCTGACGTGTGATCAATTTGCAAATTCACTCTAGACAGGAAAACTACATATGAGTTGGGGCAATCGGTTTGATTGATGATCTGTACATACATGAACGATACCTTCAATTTGTACATACTTATAAATATACATAGCGTAATTTTATATACTCGCCATCTTTTTCATCCGTATACATTATGAAAATTTGTCAGTTTTAATACAAAAATACTTTAACAGACATAGTACGATGAACATACATGAACCATGCTGTTCGTATAATTGACATGGGTGCACGCATTACGCATAGCGGACATGAAACCAGTCACACACAAGGAAATACCATTGTTCATCATCATCATCATCATCATTATTATTATTATTATTATTATTATTATTATTATTATTATTATTATTATTTACAAATCAGGAAATCATCACAGAAATCTTTTAAGACTACCGAACAAAATGAAAGTAAAAAGAAAAGACGTCCAACAAATATATAAATATAGACACGAATAAATAGTAAAATAGAATGAAAGAAAAATGAAGAGAACGTAAACATAGCGCTTGCAGAAATGAAAACAATTTACGAGCGTTGGGTTACAAAACAAGAAAAAAAGTACTGGCTTTTAAAACACTGTCCTCCAGTTTCAAAGTAAAGGGAATAATATCTGGTGTTGGGCAATGGAAGATGAACAATCATGCATACATACATACATACATACACGTAAAAGACAAAGTAGAGCTGGGATTAACCACTGGTATTGGGGAACTTAACAACCTGGCATCTAACAGACAATTGCACATACATACACACATACATTACATATATACATACATACAATGCACATACATACATACATACATCGCACAAGCATGCGAGGCAAAACACATCAACCACGAGTAAGATACATACGCAAAATATGTGAGCACAGAAGGTAAAAAAAGAAAAAAAAGAAAAAAAGAAAAAAAAAAAAAAACCAGAGCGCTCACGTCGGAGGTTACATACCTGGCCACTTTGGAAAGTCCGACAACCTTCTTATTTGGCAGGTAGCCGACGGAGACTTTGCCCCAGAAGGGCACCAGGTGGTGCTCGCAGACGGAGAACATCTCGATGTCTTTGACGATCACCAGGTCGTCGTGGTCCTCGTCGAAAATGGCCCCGTTCATGACGTCTGAGGGGAGAGAGAAAGCGGTCCTTTGGTCAATATTATTATTATCAATATTCAATAGGTGAAACCTATTCATAAAGATTAAAACTCGCGAGGGCCACTGACTGGAAATTCAAGCTTCCAAAGAACATGGGAATATAATGGGTATAGATTCGGGAAATAAATTGTCATCTGATCTGTTAATTTTAGGGTTGCATATTCCGTCATATGATCTGTGACTTTGTAGATAATATAATATCATTCAATCTGTGTCATCGGTTAATATATTCAGTCATACGACCCGGGAATCTTCAGGAACTATATTGTCATATGACCTGCAAATCTTAGGGAATATTTTGCAATATGAATTTTAATTCATCAAGAAATATTTGGGGAATAAATTCTGTCAAGCGATCTGTGAATCGTCTACAAGTATATTCAATCATAGGACCTGTGACTGGGAAATATATCTATTCATACGATCTGCGAATCGTCCGGAAATACAATCACTCATACGACCTGTAAACATTCGGGTAATATATTGTCATGTATGATCTGTGGAACTTCGGAAAATATATTCAGGCATACGATTTGAGGATTCATTCGTTTGAATTATACAAGCTAAATCGACGGTTCCTGACAAAACGTCCAAATTGCTCTTGAATGATCACATGACTACTTTTATGAAAATAACTCATAGTTATTATTCATAAATAACTGCGGAAGAGACCTATATACTCAGATTAAAATGGAGTAGGATATTTTCAAACAAAAACGCCGCTTTCATTAACAGGTGATATAATAATGAAAGACGATATCCAAGCAGAAGCGGAAGAGAGAGAGAGAGAGAGAGAGAGAGAGAGAGAGAGAGAGAGAGAGAAGAATCTGTGCCTCCACTTTTCTTGGTCCTGAATCACTCACTTAACATTCCAGTCAAGGGAAATCCGCTAGTGGGAGTTGGAGGTGGAGGAGATTGAGGGAGGAGAGTGGGGGGAGGAAGAAGAGGAGGGGGATGGGGAGGAGAGGGTTTTACGAGTAATGA
>NC_087215.1:55945789-55950789 GCF_015104395.2 Macrobrachium nipponense | reverse complement strand
GACTTGTTGGGGGGCGGGGGAGAGGCAAAGACGGTTTGGCGAGCGAAGCGAGCCTAATAATCTGGGTTTTTAGAAATTTTATTTTGAGCTATGTTATGTGTTATTTGAAGCCTTATGAGCAAGGTCTTTCAGCAAAAACTATATACCACCACTAATGCTTGTTTATCTCATCATTACTGGTAACTATTATAGTAGACAGACAAGGACTAAAAACGTAATATTTCCGAGAAAAATTTCATGTATTTATGATGGCACATTTAAAAAGAAAACATGCTGTTACTTCTTGGGGCTAGGGGGGTGAGGGGGGAAAGTTGAGGCTTGGGGGAGAAGCAACTTGAGTGTTGGGGAGGGGGTGGCAGTTGCCGCTCCCAGCCTCCTCAAAATGACGCCCCTGCAAATACGACCTTTTTCCTCTGACATTATCATCTCTAGTTTCCCCCTTTCTATCCTAATCGGTGCGAAGTCCAGCAACAGAAATTTACTCGATTGGAAAATTTATCTTTGGCGTACCAGCTCCGATGCCAGAGTCACACTAACGGACTTTATCAGCATTGCCATAATTTTACGGACTTAAATAGCTGAAAATCGTAGATCTAATTCCTTAAGCAAATAGAATTAAGTATATCGTTTGATTTTCCATACGTAGAGAGAGAGAGAGAGAGAGAGAGAGAGTTCTATGCATTGAACGGGTTCCACAAGTACTCGAATATTCGGCTTCACTAAACGCTATGGAAACTTAAGGGAATGAAGATGTTAACTTCACATATTTAAACAGACTTGAAACTAACGAAATATTCACTGTCTAAAATTACATTTGCATACTTTTATAATCATATAAACAAATCAAGAACTCGACGAAAATGAAAACCGATCCACGAGTGCTTTCGGATGTGTATACAGTAGATTCTGAGCCAAACCGGTTACCGTGGTTAATCAAGTCACTTCAGTTGCTCGGTCTGCTGTATCAACTATTTTCAAGGAACTTGAAGAGAACAGGAAAGGTAAAGGTTAACTGGCAACCATTACCACCCAGCGAACCCGCTGTAAAATCCAAGAGAACGAAGCAAATTGCGTCATCATCGGAAAAAAAGAAACCAAGATCATTCTGGAAATAAATGACTTTCTTGCCTCAGATTCTGTTCTAGATTAGGTAACTCCACAGGAGCCTGCAAAAAGTGGTCAGATGGCATGGCGCCGTAGTCTTACGTATATCTTGTCAGCATGTCCACCGTTGCAGCTTCAGCAACCAGCTCCACCTTCTTCCGCTTTTTTCCTGCTACGGAAAATAACTTTGTAGCATTTCAGAAAATGGCACATATACTTAGTCGGGATTTATTATTATTTCGAGCTAATTTAACGAGAAGTGGCCTCTAGCTCTAGACCGGTAGAGTCAACCCGAGGATGTTGTGATGGGAGAGAGATGAAGAACTGGAGCAAAGTCAAGCGGAAGACGTTGAACAGTTGAAAAGGAAGCGTCAGAACCAAATACGGTCTAGGCTTCTCAGACGACACTGCCACAGCAGAGCCTTCTGCACCATTTACGGTGTGCCACCCAAGGCATGGTATAAGCGGAATATATCGTAAATGTTTGTGAATCTCATACAGATGATACCAATGCGCAGCGTTGGACGGTAGTTCTGCTTATCTCGAGTTCGATTTGCATTCAGATCTTATTCGGTTTTCATCATTAGGTCCTTTTTTTTCCGTCTGCATACCTTGTGGAAATTTGACCATTTCTTACAAATACCTTTTTCACTCGCCAATATTAATGGGCCCTATCCTAATGGAAACCCTTAATAAAACGTAATGTCACTTTTCAGAGAGAGAGAGAGAGAGAGAGAGAGAGAGAGAGAGAGAGAGAGATATGCCAGTTGAACGTAATGGTATCAGACAGCCAAGGTCGCCCTTTAACAAATCAGCTGTTTATTATTATTATTATTATTATTATTATTATTATTATTATTATTATTATTATTATTATTAAAGATTTCAGGAAGGAGCGACATATCTTAAAAGTCGGTTAGACACGGCTAATATACAATTATTTCGCAAGAGAGTAACTTTACTAGGTACATTTTCAATGACCAAGAGATATTTGATCCAAATGTCATTTTGATAGTCCACTACCCTTTTTTTTAGTCATATGCAAATTAATTTTTCGAATGTCATGTGATTGAATAATATCAAGAATAATATGAAGTATACAAACATCTGTCAAAATGGAATGCTGCTGTTAAAAGGTAAACTTTCCGACAATAATTACAGAAGTAACCCGAAAGGTAATTCCATTGTGTCCCTTTTTAAGTGGAGAAATATCAGTTTATCATGAAGTAATTCTACGAGGTACCATTTTAACAAATGAATGGAAATTGCAGCAAAAGATACCGATTTCATTTGCATATGTCTGACAGACTACCATTATTATTATTATTATTACTATTATTATTATTATTTCAGTAGATGAAACCTATTCACATGGAGCAAGCGCACAAGGGCCATTGACTTGAAATTCAAGCTTCCAAAGAACGTTGGTTTCAACCTCCCACCGCAGACCCTACACTGCAGCAACAACCGATCATGGTACAGAGCCAGTGATTTTCCATCGACCTGGGGGAGACGCGTACCCACGTTATCTGAGTGGCATGCCACGACACTAACCACAATACCTGTGGAGACTATTGACCTGACCATTGAACCCTGGTTCGCCGCTATGAATGCTTCAGAGAAGGAAAAACGCGATGATTCACGAAAAAATAGAAATATGATTCAGGATTGGAGACAATAGACTTCTCAACTATTAGTAATAATAATAATAATAACAATAGACACTTTTCTGCAAAGCATTGCCAGAAATAACAATAAGAATGCTGAAGGGAAATTGAATGAACTTTTCTTATTATCATCATCATTATTATTATTATATTCTGTTTTTATTTAGCTTTATGCTGAACGATAAACAGGAATTTCACTGTTTTGTCTTATTATTATTATCAATATTATTATTCAGCACGCATATTATATTATTATTATTATTATTATTGTTTATTATTATTATATTATTATTATTTTTATTATATTATTATTATTATTATTATGATTTGCTTTTATTTGGATCAGCTGAACTTTAAACTTGGTTCTAATTCAGATCTCATATCATCATTATCAATGTAATTATTTTTCAACATGCTTAGATTATCATTATTACTATTATTATGTTCCTTTTCCTAGGCTTTGTATTGAACGATAGTAGGATTCTAATTCCCTTGTCCAGTTATTAGTATAATTATCATTAGCTTGCATTTATTTCAACATTAAACAAAGTTTGAATTAATTCATTATTATTATTATTATTAATGAAGCAAGTTTCCAGAGAACAGACGACGATTCAAAATCCAGGAATGACAGTCAGTGGCGAAGGACGCATCGGCTACCTTTTTTTTTTCTTTACATCTATTTCTTGTACGTAGAAAAATAAATATAAATTTTTTCTTCAATATGGACAAAAAACTTTTACCACATTTTTTTTTACTGTAAAAAAAAAAAGGGGGAAAAACTGATTAAACTTTAGAAAAACTGAATTTCAATTCCCTTGCGCACGCGCGCTCGCAAAAAAGTGCATGATGCGCCAAAATTTTTTCGGCACAATCAAGTTTTCTTTACAACGTATAATGCTGTACAAAAGCATCAACTATGACCGGCAGCTCTCCAGTTGCTCACCAGATACGGTAGAGTGAGGGCGTGTCCCTGGCTCCGGAAAGCGCTGCCAGATGCACAATCCATGGTTAAATTTAATCTTAAATAAAATAAAAACTACTGAGGCTAGAGGGTTGCAATTTGGTATATTTGATGATTTGAGGGTAGATGATCAAAACACCAATTTTCATTTGTCTAGCTTCAGTAGTTTTTTTTACTTCTGAGGGCAGATGGACAGACAAAGCCAGCACAATAGTTTTCTTTAACAGAAAACTAATAAAAAAACAGATTAACACGTAACATAAAACAATCATAGTAATTTTTGTGAAAGTTACAAAAGTTTTAAAATACCAAGAGGAGAAAAAGAAACGGAAGGCAGCCACAGACACAAAAAAGGAAAATTTAGAAAAGTTGAAATATTACCATGATGAAGAAAATTATACAAATAGTATAAACAAAATCACAGTATTTTACAATGACTGGATGTCATCATTTTATATATAATACTTCATCTATTTTTCTTTGTAACAAGATTTATATCGGTCAAACATCAAAAGTACGAAAAGTGAAATGCTCCCAACACAACTATGGAATTTCAAGAGGCTTAACAATTAATGGCATTGCGGATTAACTGGGATAAAGCTTCGATAACCTACAAAGTCAACGACCATCGAAAAAGGAATCAGCAGCTGGAGACTGTGATTATTGAAGCCACGTTCACCTGGAATGTTAATCTCCACCCTGGATTATACCTTGATCCTTTGTCCTTGTCTTTTTTATTTAAAGGACGTGCTGCGCAGGTTAACAGATTGCAAGCCCGGTCTCCTTCTGTTTTTGTATATAAAACCCTGTCAACTTCTTTTGTATTCAGTGTGAACTTAAAAATGTAGAATAAACTTCGAAAGTTATATATATATATATATTATGGCGACCTCATATAAAAATGGGAACCAGCTGCAAAGAAGATATATATATATATATATATATATATATATAATATATATATATATATATATATATATATATATATATATACATATATATATATATATATATATATATATATATATATATATATATATATATATATATATATATAAATCAGGGTAGAGGCATGTGACTTCATCATATAAGCGAAATACCACAAGAAAAATGACAGGAAAATGATAGACAGAAGGTCAGTCAGTACCAAGCGCTTTCTCCTTTTAATTCAGGCCCTGTCGGTACCGACCTTCTGCCTGTAATTTTCTTGTGGTATTCGCGTATGTATATATATATATATATATATATATATATATATATATATA
>NC_087215.1:55938289-55940789 GCF_015104395.2 Macrobrachium nipponense | reverse complement strand
AAAACACCTTGCTGGCGAATAGCCTTTTTCATCTGGAAATAACGAATCCAGAAAGGTCAAAAGTGACGTCAAAATTTTACGTGGAGAGAGAGAGAGAAGAGAGAGAGAGAGAGAGAGAAGAGAGAGAGAAGAGAGATCAGGGTTTTTATAATTCGGCTTTCCTCTAACTGGAGAATGCATAATAATAATCTTAAAAATCTCGTGCAAAGGAGAGAGAGAGAGAGAGAGAGAGAGAGAGAGAGAGAGAGAGAGAGAGAGAGAGAGAGAGAAAGCTTATCGATAATTAAGACACTCCAAACGAAAAAAATGAGCAACGTTTATCCTTATTAGTTTTTGTGAACCACTGATAAACAATCATTTTCTATCTACGTAGACTTGTTTACTCCAAACATCTACATTGCAAGTCAGTGCCTTATTCCATCCAGGTCTCAAAATGATAAGAATAATATAAATCTGAAGCCATGACAGAATCAGAAATATTCCAAACACAGGAGAATCAACAGGTGAATGGTACCTATACATCTGTGCAAACGATCACTGAAGTGAGATTTCCAGGCAATTCTTAGTTATCAGTCTTCAGCAGGGAACGAGTATGAAAAGGGCATAACTGAAGTTTTTTTTATAGTAATCGTGGACATCCATTACGTCTTGTTAGGCAGCTAGAGGAGTAATAAATAGATAGATAGATAGGTAGAAAGGTAGATAGACAGCGGTGCGCTTTGCTTCGTATCAGCCAAAAAACAACATCCAGTTCTACAAAAGAAACTTAATGACTGATAAAATCTTTGATATGTTCGTCACATAAATCGTATCGTAATAAACGAAGAATATGTCTTCTTGACGTACGCATCATAGCGTATTCATAAATAATGAAATGTGCATAAATAAATTACCAATACAGATATAAAAATGAGGTCGGGGGATATTGAGTGATATGATTGACAGTCGGACAGAAAAGTTGCTTTAACTAACAAGCACAAAGTTCTTATTAGGCATTGTTAGTTGAGGCGAGCAAAGTTTTAACAAGACAATCCAATCAGCGCTTCTGAAAGATTCAGATGAGAAAATCACCCAAGACCAAGAACTGAAGCGCAAGAAAATGTGAACCAAAAACGTAGACACATTGATTGTCGCCCTCGGTGTGCCTAAGGTTAGTGGGGAAGTTTGTTGTGCTTGATTATATACAGTATTAATCTTTAACCTTCAAAAGAATGGAATAGAAAAACTAATATGACTTAACTTACTGATACACATATCTTCATGATTAAAATCTAGCCATGTTAGGAAACCGCCCGGACATGACCGTGGGGCCTTGGCATAGGCTCAGCACCTACAACAGACCCGATTTGGGTAAGAACTTCCCTTACATTTGACTTTACCTTGGTGTGAGCTGCACTTACAACAGATCTATACATTAACTGACGAAGCGCATGTGTTGTTTTAGCTTAAGCTGGCTGGATCTTTCCTAGATAGAGACTGTCAGGATTTAACCCATTATGTATTCATCTTTGTGGCGTGTTCAGTTCGAGCCCGTTGGGGATAACCGTAAAAACATGAACAAGAGACTGTAAATATCACGAAAGATAACCCTAGGAAATAGTTGTCCTAGATAACGACCCCCGAAAACCTTAAGGGTCTCACTATCTAATCAAGATCCAGTTGGCCTTATGCGAGCACGGGCTCTTGCTCTTGGGCAGCCCGTAATAACACGGAATGAACGTCCACTTCATGAAAGTACCAAGGAAATAAACCCCACCCACCGACGACATAGGCCACCAACTTAACCTTGACTTGACTCGACCTGGGTATAAACTTCGCCTACGTCCGAATATCGACCAGAATGGGGCCAGTGGAAACCAGAGATCTGAGGATGGCGGGGCAGAGGTACAGACAGACAAGGAGGTAAGAGAGGCCTGATGCGGAAGGCTCAGCCATCGACCTTCAAGTCATCCGAAGGAGGAGCGTATGGAGGGAGAGGCTCAGGATAGGAAGAAGGGTAAGGCAGGAGAAAGGGAGAGGTCCTCTGAAGGAGGAGGAGGAGGAGGAGGCAACACAAAATAATAGAGAGAGAGATCATCGAAGGAGAGGGTACAAGAAAGAGCATAGGGTAATACGAGAGAGAGGGAGAGAGAGAGAGAGAGAGAGAGAGAGTGTAAATATTCTATAACAAACTATTATGGCTCTAGTTGAAAATTTATACTTTAAATAATTAACGTATTTCGGAGTACATCAAATTATTTTTATTCACGATTATAATTGTCATTAGATAATCCGTTAACAGTGCTGAATTTATAAAATTATTAAAAAAACCACGACGAATAATTCTCAGCGTTGGAAACTAAAAAATAATCAATTGATAAACCAACAATGGATAGCTATAACAATAAATATAAAGACCTATTCAAACTATACGGGCATTGTAATTACTATAATCAAGGAATAAGTAATATCCTTTACCTGAAATTATTTCCGGCGTAAAATAAACCGAAACGGCCGTTTT
>NC_087215.1:55833289-55933289 GCF_015104395.2 Macrobrachium nipponense | reverse complement strand
TGAACATAACCATAGAATAAACTGGAATATGTCACGTGTAATTTATAGCAGCAACTGCCGGTACAAGAGTCAAATGATGGAATCGGCCTTTATAAAAGAGAAGCAGGTAATGAACATCTCAAAAGGGAATTGGACATCAGACATCGTCGACGCAGTGTTCATTCAACCAACGCTTAAGAAGATTAAAGGAAGATTATCAGCGGGGGTGACCTAAATTGGCTTACTTGTGGACGAATCTCTTGGTATAAATACCACCTTTTCTGTAAACTTTTCTCATTCATATACCTGAAGAGAGAGACAGCAGTCTCTGAAATATAGTACTTTTCTCTCTACATTTTGGTGTTTTTATGGGCTCCTTTTATTAGATATATATATATATATATACATATATATATATATATATATATATATATATATATATATATATATATATATATATAATGCCAGTAGAATCTACAGGTCACTTTTTCACCAGATACACATGCAATTGTAATCGCCACAATGCCCTCTTAACTTCTTGAATTCTTTGCTCTTTTTTGGATACGCTTGTCACTATGTATATATGTATATACATATGTGTCTGTGTATGTGTATATATATATATAATATATAATATGTGTGTGTGTGTGTGTGTGTGTGTGTGTGTGTGTATACATATATACAGTGGAGGAGGTCTGACTATTTAATGAGGGCACTAGCTGCTATTTGTTAGAGATTCTAAAATGGTCAGACCTCCACTGCCTTGTTTATCGCATAGTTGACGTCCTGTTTTCCAAGAAGGAGAATGTCACTCAGTTTTTTATTTATTTTTAGCTTCCTAGAGATAGGTACTAGTCTTAGAGTTCTCTGAACTTTTTATGCTTCTATTTCATTTTTATTACTTTGGGCTATTTCAGATATTTGTCATTCTTATGATCTTAACTTTTGTAATTGCCATTTTACCGATTCTGTTTTTAATAATGTCAGTTTTGTATATTTTACAGCCCTGATGATGAGACCTAACTTGGAGGCGTCCTTAACAAGAGGTCTGAAGACAACTCGATCTGGATTTCCTACAATATTGCCGATTTAACAACATTATTCCTAACTTCGCCAAGTTTGAAGTTTACCGCAGTTCACTGTATCACTCCCACATCTACTTTGATGCTACGCGGCAATTATTGGATATCGAGATAAAAAACAAAGAAAAAAATTATTGTTAAACATAAGGATACATCAAGTTCTCTGTATGATAATACTGTTTGAAATACTGTATCACTTGTCGATTTTCTCTATGTAAAAAATGTACTTGCCCAAAACCGCAAACTTTTATTCAGACTCCAAAATTCCTAGACTCTAAAGCCACTGTTCTTAATTATTCTGACTATGTTTTATCTAAGAGAGAAAAATTTCTGTTGTCATTGGGCTTGGGTTTTTGTCTGCCAGACTTTAAAACCAGTTTCAATAGTGTTTATTTACCACTCGAAATTCCCTTTGGGAGAATTCGGTCGTTACAGCTCCTTGGTGACTTATCCATTTTGCTAAGAGAACTCCAGAGCTTTGCTCACGAAACTTTCTCAAAATTATCTAACAAATGGTATCCCTTTTTTCGCAAAGATGATTATCTGCTGTTAAAAAACTTATCTAATAACCCAGGCACTGTCATAACTAGACAGGATAAAGGAAGATACGCGGTAATTTTAGAAAAAAACAACAACATGCAGAATATGGATGATATTCTGCGTGATACTATCAAGTTTGTTGAAATAGGAAGTCCAGCACATCAGTCTATATTTAAGGTGGGGGATAAAATCAATAAATTACTGAAAGGTTTTAACGATCGAAACATTACAAGTGAAAGCACTTACCATGAATTACACACACACACATACATATATATATATATATATATATATATATATATACATATATATATATATATATATATATATATATATATATTATATATATATATATATATATATATATATATATATATATATGCGCTAGCTGACCAACCCGACGCTGCCCGGATAATCTCTGAAGGACAACCGATAAACTCTCTCTCATTCCTGTTAAGATAGTTGCTTCAGTTACATTGCTCAGCATCTTTAACATCATACATTCCACCACTTCTCGTCCCCCATTCCTATAAGGGCTGAACTTGGACTTGAAGGACATTGGGAGTGTCTCTATTCATCCCAGGTGGTTATTTTTACATGCCACTAATTTCTACCAATTCTCACTCCCCCGCCCCCACCTCCTATCAGGGCTGAACTCGGACTCAAAGGGCTTCGGGAGTGTCACTATTCATCCCAGCAACCTCGAAGACTATGGATAGACACTAAAATCTGCTGTTTTGGGTTATTTTTACGTATCAACAACCCCCCCTACCCCTCATCACCTTTTAATATCAGGGCTGAACTTCGTCTTGAAGGGCATTGGGAGTGTCATTATTCATTTCAGCTACCTCAAAAACTATGGATTAGAAACTAATATCTGTCATTTTCGACATTTTTACTTGTCACCGTCTTCCCATAACCCCCTCCCTATTGGGGGTGAATTTGGACTTAAAGGGCATCGGAATTGTTACTATTTTTCTCTGCGACCTCAAAAACTATGGATCAGATACTAATATCTGTTGTTTTTGGTAATATTTTTACATTTCACTCCTTCCCACATGGCCCCCTTACCCAAGCAGTAGTCCAATTTTAGTTCTGTTTTCACCACGACCTTTCATGGTTTGATATTGTCTTATATTTAAAATCTCATCAAAATTGGCCAAGAAATGTGGATTTATATAACGTTCATACAAACAGACACGTCCCTATATATATATAATATATATATATATATATATATATATATATATATATATATATATATATATATATATATATATATATATATATATATATATATATATATATATGTATATATATATATATATATATATGTGTGTGTGTGTGTGTGTGTGTGTGTGTGTGTTTAAAAGTAAAAGGATCAAGTTTATTACTTCGAAACGTTTCACACATGAAACATCTGTGCATCATCAGTCTGTGAAAGAGCAGTAAGACAAATAAATAACATATAAAACCATAAAACACAAGCAGAACTCACATGTATTAAAATAGTCTTAAAATTAACCAAAAAAGGAGAAAAGAGTACAAAGTAAAAACATTAAAAAGAGAGAGAACACTCAAAACACTAACCGTCCATGAGGACAGAAGATGGAATGAAATGTCGTCAAATGCGGGTGACGACGTTAACTATGCCAGGTATAGAGTGCCTGAAGAAGTCATACCATCTAACGAAGGAACACGTTTCTTAATGTACAGTGACTCGAGGGTAGTTAAGTGATCAGGATGTTTGACATAATCTATTATTGTGAACTGTTCTCTGGAGCTCAATTTTACAATTATAAGCATGGTTCCTGATATTAGAAAATTCTGGTTGTTATAATCTTTGTCCAGTTCGGAAACTAAAACCTAAATGACTGCAATATCGAACCCTCAGCAACCTTCGAGTTGAACCAACGTAAGAACCTGGACATCCAGGGCATGTAAATTTGTATATGACGTTGGATCTCATGAAGGGCTGAAGGCGATCTTTGAAATTAAAAAAGGAACCTATTGTACATGGATTGTTTGATATTAATTTGACCTTGAGACACAGAATTTCTTGTTCAATAATTTGATTTAAATTGGGTATGAATTTCAGATCAGAAATATGAGGAACAGTTGCATAAAATAACCTTTTTGGTACATCAAAATTAGGAGATAAAGGCTGAAAAAACCTCGCAAGTATCTGGTTGACAATTTTTTAAACTATGTCCTAAGGAAAAGAGTTGGACTTAAAAAAAAACCAACAAAAATAAAATCTCATCTTGGAAAAATTTCCAAGAAGATGAATACTTATGGGCCCTATTTACTAATGTGTGGATGGTTTTTAATTTAAAAGAATGTTGACAGGAACTATAATAAATATTAGTAAGTCCTGTATAGGTACGTTTTCTGTAGAATTACGTGGCAAATTCTGAGTTACTTCTAGTGATTCTCAAATCTAAATCTAAATAAGGTAAAGTACCTTCATTTCCAACCTCTACTGTAAAATTAATATTCGGGTGAGCGTTATCAGTAAATTCTAAAAATGAGGAACATTGCCAAGGAAGTAATAAACTTGATCCTTTTGCAACTTGTATCATGGATACCCCTTGAAGATTTGTATATAATTTCTCCACTGAACGAATATATATATATATATATATATATAATATATATATATATATATATATATATATATTTATATATATATATATATATATATATAGATATATATATATATATATATATATATGATATATATATATAATATATATATATAGATATATATATATATATATATATATATATATATATATATAGTATGATTATATATAATATATATATATATAATATAGATATATATATAATATATATATATATATATATATATATATAGATATATTTATATACATATATATATATATACATAAAACAGTAGTTTGCTTTGCACACACATTCAAAATTGTAGGCGATATGTAGATAAATTAATGCATACTATCATGTGATTTGGTCTTGCCACGTGAATTCTGGTGTAATGAACTTTTATCATTAATTAACGACAGTTTCAAAGCGCACAAACGTCCGCTGTTGGAACGAGTACACTGTCCAAAATGGAAGCGTATGTGCGTATATGGGCACTTGCCGAAATGGCTGCCCTGAATAAGTATACCATGTCACTGACCCACTTCGGATTCCTCCTCTTACACTTGATTACTTCTTCCCAGCGATCGGGGGAATTCGAGGCAGGAGAAGAATTCTTAATCTAAAACTTCTTTAATAATGACGCATCGCACTTTTGGCTTTCATGTGAAAAACGTAAAATTTGGCCGCAGCCGAAGTAACTTAATTGCTCTAGAAATGGAATGGGGATATTTATAAATAATTAGCAAGTTTTTCTCTTCGCTTGCCTGCTGCTATGTAAATATGCGCGTTTTGGAAACACCTGAACCGGTTAGTCACGTGAAGTCTGGGTATTTTAGGATACTCATGCCCATCATGCCTATATATATATATATATATATATATATATATATATATATATATATATATATATATATATATATATATATATACTCATGCCCATCATGCCATATATATATATATATATATATATATATATATATATATATATATATATATATATATATATAGTATATATATATATATATATATATATATATATACATATATATATATATATATATATATATATATATATATATATATATATATAAAGGTATAGCCACGAAGGAAAAATAAACAACGGAGTTTCCTTAGTGGCTTAAACCTTTATTTATGGATTTATCACATTCCAAACTTTCGTGATTCAGTTATACTACATACATAATATATATATATATATATATATATATATATATATATATATATATACGTATATATATATATATATATATATATATATATACATATATATATATATATATATATATATATATATATATATATATATATATATATATATATACAGGGTGATTCAAAAAGAATGACCCTATTTCATGATTAAATATTTTATGAAGGAAAAGTAGCAAAAAATAAAACTTATAATACAAGTATTCTACTAACAGTCAAGTTTTATTTCATATGTTACAAGTGCTCAATATGGCCACCTTTGCAGCACGAACAACATCAATACGATATGAGAATTCTTCCCAAACAAGTGAAGCACATCGGGATCAATTGAATTGATCGCTGTTGTTATTCGATGTTTTAAGTTTTCCAGGTCAGTTTGCAATGGCGGAACAAAGACTTTTATCTTTTACAAACCCCCAGAGAAAAAAATCACAAACGGTGAGGTCAGGAGATCTAGGAGGCCAAGCACAAAGAGCACTACTATCTTGGACCCCTATTCGACCAATCCACAGTGCAGCGTGCATTCAGAGTGAAATTCAATTGCGATGCTCCTTCTTCCAAGAACATCCGAAGGGGGTTTAAGCAGTTTGAAGAGAGCAGGTGTCTGTGTAAAGGCAAAAGTCCCGGGCGACCGCGCACTTCAGAGGAAGATGTGGAGAGAATCCGTTTAAATGTTTTCTATGCTGTATCTTGCAACAAGGTTTATGGCCCATTCTTTTTCGAGGAAAACTCTGTTACAGGGCAAGGCTATAAGGATATGTTACCACACTGGCTCTTCCCATTAATGGAAGCTGATTCAGATGGATTCATTTTTCAACAAGATGGGGCGCCTCCCCACTGGAGCTTATCAGTTAGAGCATTTTTAAATGAAAAACTGTCTCAGCGATGGATTGGTCGGATAGGGGCCCAAGACAGTGCTCTTTGTGCTTGGCCTCCTAGATCTCCTGACCTCACAGTTTGTGATTTTTTTCTCTGGGGGTTTGTAAAAGATAAAAGTCTTTGTTCCGCCATTGCCAACTGACCTGGAAAACTTAAAACATCGAATAACAACAGCAATCAATTCAGTTGATCCCGATGTGCTTCAACGTGTTTGGGAAGAATTCTCATATCGTATTGATGTTGTTCGTGCTGCAAAGGTGGCTATATTGAGCACTTGTAACATGTGAAATAAAACTTAACTGTTAGTAGAATACTTGTATTATAAGTTTTATTTTTTGCTATTTTTCTTCATAAAATATTTAATCATGATATAGGGTCATTCTTTTTGAATCACCCTATATAAATATATATATATATATGTATATATATATATATATATATATATATATATATATATATATATATATATATATATATATATATATATATATCCCTTTAAGCAGGGATAGAGTGGCAAAACTGGTGATTTCTTAATTATTGCTTTCGGAAGTTTTTTTTTCTAGAGAGATCTAGTTATTACTCAGTGTTGCCAGACACATTACCTATATTCTTTAACAATGAAGTATTACTTACTAACACACGCGCGCGCACACAACACACATACACACACACAACACATACACACACATACATATATATATATGTATGTGTGTGTATGTGTTGTGTGTGCGCGCGCGTGTGTTAGTAAGTAATACTTCATTGTTAAAGAATATAGGTAATGTGTCTGGCAACACTGAGTAATAACTAGATCTCTCTAGAAAAAAAAAACTTCCGAAAGCAATAATTCAGAAATCACCAGTTTTGCCACTCTATCCCTGCTTAAAGGGATGTTTGACCAGTCTTGAAAAATACTTAGGTTAATTCACAGTATGAAGTATGTCGGTATGAGACTTTATAAAGTTCAGTGGCCACACTGGATATGTAAATACAATGGTTTTTAGGATGGGAACACTGTCTTTTCCCTAGTTTGTTGTTTAAACTTTCATGGTTTAATCTATTTGCCCTTGTGACGATGATGATGATGATGATGTGTGTGTGTGTAAGAGAGAGAGAGAGAGAGAGAGAGAGAGAGAGAGAGAGAGAGAGATTACGTTTTGGAAAGCATTGATAACTGCTTACCTTGCTTACAAAGTAAGTTTTATTCATACTTGGGTTTAATTATACCTAAAAGCTAATTGGAAACTGTGAGGCTTCTTGACGCTATGGTGCCTGGAGAGCGGAAAGTGAAGGTGATCATAAAAGTAAATTAAAGATTGTTCCAGGCTAACATCACGATTCAAATATAAATCTAATGATCCGTCAAAAGCACTCTAGTGACCTAGAGAGCTAAAATAGTTCGTTAACTGTCCACGGATGGGGGAGTCATATCCATAGAAGGTCTATATATATATTTACATTCTCTCTTTGCTTCTTCTCCCTAATTGAAATTTGTCAATATGAGCTGGAGATGAATTTCTTGATTAGGCCAATGAAATGCATTCAAGCATAAAATTTATGATTACGTATGAAAGCGAAAATAAACGGCACTTTTCAGATAAGAAAATTTCTGGATACGATGGCCATCTTAATACCATGGTTTTTGGTTTTTTGGAAAAAGCTTCTACTGGCCTGGTTTCTAATTTCTACAGTCATTGTTTCTTTAATTTTAAGTTGAACTCTTTATCTACCCTCTTCCACGGGGTCTTTTGACTTAGCATCTGACTGAAATCATTTCCATTGAGAAATTTTATATCCCCACCATCTTGTTGATAATTATTTTCCATCTAAGCTATTTTTTCACAAAGATCTTTATAAATTTTTAAATAATATTTTTTCACCCATAATTTCAAATATCAACAGTTCATAGACTATCATTTTGTACAAGTGTTCCAACGGAGTGCACCCTAAGATGTAGTATTGTACTTTTTTCAGCTTCGAATATATAGAATAATGGCATTACAAACCTCACACCTCTGGCCATTCGATAATACTTCCTGTAATCCAAGGGGTCCACAAACCTTCACTATACTCGGTTTTTTACCATCTGTCCACCCGCCTGTGGTGTTTGCGTGAGGTAACACTGAGTACCGGGCTTTAGATAGTTACATTCAGCTTACATTCAACAATAATAACAATATCCTATTTCGAATATTAATGGTGTAATTCGCATACAGTAAATTATTAAAACACTTTTCAGTTGCCAATGTACACCCAGATATCCTTGTATTTACCTAAAACTTCATAAAGTAACTATCTAAAGCCCGGGACGCAGTGTTACCATACGCAAATACCACAGACGGGTGGACAGATGAAAAAAAACCAGAGTATAGGTGCTTCTCTACTTTGGGTTACACTTTAAATGTACTCTCAATCAGGAAGGAATTGGCTGTTGCAGTAGTCCACAGTAAAGCGACCTTGACAGATATGAATGTCATTGTCGACTGATAATGACCTGTAATTTCATGACGGAAATGGGAACCTCCGTGAAATGGTTCAATTTTTTTTAACTGAATTTATGGAATTACAAAATACACTCTTAATTTTTTTTTTTTTTTTTTTTTGAACAAGGAGTCTGAGTACCAAAAATGTGAACAGGCCATTTATAGACCCGAGCACGCATTCGAATACAACCGTTATACCTGGCTACAATAAACGTTGGAATAGGGTTACATTAGAGTTTTATGACAAGGTACGAACAGAGCCCTCATGAAAACCGGGTATATAGGCTATCCTCTTTTACCCTTTATTGGAGTTCATTACAGGCATAGAAGACTTCGCATGAACTGATTTATAAGTGTTAAAGGCATTTCCACACGAGGCCTCCCGCAACCTCCTTTGCCAACTTTGGTCAAAACAAGACATCTGCACAAAGAATCACATTTTCCACACAAGTGTCGTAAGCTAAAGTGTTTCCTGTTTTGGTAAGAATTGTTGCATGAAAAGTTGTAAGTTGTCAGTAACGCCAAGAATGACCAAGACTAAACCAGCGTTCGAAGAAGTCACTTACAGAGACGATCTGAAGCGGGAAGCCATGATGGCTGCCGCCTATGAACTTCTGACATGGTGGACAGGTGTTATTCATGGGATAATTCCTTCTGTTTAACCTCATTTTCAACATTAGAAAAACCGTAAAATATGCCAGCATTGCCAAGTAATTCACATTACCCGATGAAAAACATGCACGGAACATATCTCTTGGTTTCAGGATGATTTCAAAATCACAACAGCCGTGATTACGAAGAAAGGCGACGGCGAGTGATTGAGCAACTCGAGCACGAGAGGCGTAAAACCCCTTTTGTGCAATCGTTGGAAAAAAAAAAGAAGAAATAGAGAAGCAAACAGGACGGGAAACACTAAGAACCGCAGACGAAGCCTCCAAACGAAGAAGACTGTCATCTGTGCCGTCATGTAAATTCTGAGAAGAGCATAAACACCAAAGGAGGACATATAAAATTTGCATAATTAAGAATGTCGTAAGGGTAATAAATAGAGTCTACGGTACACACGTGGCGTCCAGCGGCATTCATTTCTTTAAAAATTGATAAAAACTTTCTTTATTAGGTTGCCATGCTGCCTACTTTAGTCAGGAGGATGAATAGAATCTGACAGAGAATGCTTGTGTACTCTTCCGAAGTGATTATTTATTACTCCCTGGAGAACGGATAAATGCTGCTTCATCCAAAGATTCCCGAGTCGCTCACGTACTACCGGCGGCTTCCTTATTATTTGTGCTTGAAAAGAGATGCCACAAAGGATGATGTGGGGCTATCGGTCAGTCTTCTTATCGACAGTCAATAGCAAGAATCATAGATTGTCAGGAGAAAGTAGGCTGCCTTGAGCATATGATTACAGACACCAGGAAACTCGGTGAAATGATCCACGATGGGGACGGAAAACCTAATGAATGGAAAACTGCCTTATACAATACGCACACACACACACACACACACACACACACACACACACACACACACATATATATATATATATATATATAATATATATATATATATATATATATATATATATATATATATATTTATAAGCATTAAGCTACAAGTGGCCTTTAATACCTATTTCACTCTACATCGGAATGAATATATCTTCATATATGTTAATCGAAGGAGAATTTTTTAGTTGATAATAATTTCGTCGGCTCACGGGCGCGAACCTCGAAAACCAAGAAACCAGGACGTACAGTGAAGCGCTCTCAACAACACGGCTATCACGAGAGGTATAAGTTAACGCCGTCTCTCACCTACAAATCCCTGTCGCGCATCAACCCACTTCAACCTTGATAACTGTGTAATACTTTTGTCTCACGTAGCCAATTTATGTCTTATCACATCACCGTGATTCATATATGCGCATTAAGCTACAAATGTCCTTTAAAAATCTAGTTCACTGTACGTCCTGATTTCTTGGTTCCAAGGTTCGCGCCCGTGAGCCGACGAAATTATCATCAACTAAAAATTTATCTTCGGTTAACATATATGAAAATATATTAATTCCGAGGTAGAGCGAATGAGATATTAAAGGACATTTGTAGCGTAATGCGTATATATGAATCACGGTGATGTGATAAGACACACACACACACACACATATATATATATATATATATATATATATATATATATATATATATATATATATATATATGTCTATATATATATATATATATATATATATATATAATATATATATATATATGTATATATATATATATATATATAAATATATCTACACATAAGGGCCGGAGCTGGAGCTCAAAGAAGATATATTCCGAAGGAAGTAGTAGGGAAAGGCATCCTCATCTTTCAACAGTTTATTAATGCCGACGTTTCGCGACGAATTCCAGGTCGCATTTTCAAGGCTAAAAATATATATAAGTTTACGAACATTAATAATTGATCTAATTTAATTTATATTAAAAATGTCATGGCAACAGCTCTCAATACAGTAAAAAGTAAAAAGTTAAAAGTAAAAAGTAAAAAGAAAAAGTAAAAAGTAAAAAGTTAAAAAAAAGTTTAAAAGTTAAAAGTTAAAAGTTAAAATTGAACAGCACCTCCAAAGTCAGACATATTAAAAGTACAGGACTTCACTAAAATTCCAGAAACACCTACCTATACAAAAGAAAGAGTAAAACTGACACAATATAGGTAAAAATACAGTGAGGCAGACCAGCTGCCCAAACTAGGCTATGAACAATTTTACAGAGGACGTTTGGGTATTTAACGACGGTACAGTCTTTTTAATAATGATAGATTCTAAAATTGTCATTATTAAAAAGACTGTACCGTCGTTAAATACCCAAACGTCCTCTGTAAAATTGTTCATAGCCTAGTTTGGGCAGCTGGTCTGCCTCACTGTATTTTTACCTATATTGTGTCAGTTTTACTCTTTCTTTTGTATAGGTAGGTGTTTCTGGAATTTTAGTGAAGTCCTGTACTTTTAATATGTCTGACTTTGGAGGTGCTGTTCAATTTTAACTTTTAACTTTTAACTTTTTACTTTTTACTGTATTGAGAGCTGTTGCCATGACATTTTTAATATAAATTAAATTAGATCAATTATTAATGTTCGTAAACTTATATATATTTTTAGCCTTGAAAATGCGACCTGGAATTCGTCGCGAAACGTCGGCATTAATAAACTGTTGAAAGATGAGGATGCCTTTCCCTACTACTTCCTTCGGAATATATATATCTATATATATATATATATATATATATATATATATATATATACTATATATATATATATATATATATATATATATATATATATATATATATATATATATATATAATGTATGGCAAGAGAGAGAGAGAGAGGATATCGAAGAACAGACTTTCCAAAAATTATTGCTTGCATAAATTAAGGCTCTGATGGATTCTAATATGATCCTTTTACAAAGGAATTTTTGCGCTAAGGTAGAACCGGACTTTTCCCACAATAAAAATGGCAGCAGAGATTTTCCAGTTATCTTCCATTCCTACTCAATCGAGACACCTAAGTGCTGATGACTTTGTGAGTAATTATGGTTCCCATGCTTTATTTTATCATCCTGGTAGTGCCACCGTCGATCCCATATTAATGCAAATCATCGATGATAAACAAATCTTTTCAGGAGATCGCGTCAAATGCTCGTACCTGTCACGTGGTCGTATCCCACCGGAATTAATTGATAATGGCCTTATCTCACACAATCACTGTCACTTTCCGTGTTATCCTGGGGCTTTTTCTCTTCTCCGTTACGCAAGCGTCATTGTTTCGTCTGGAATTACCAGGTAAGTGAGACGCTATAATTACCTTAATTGTGGTGTTATCTGATTTTGTCTTGTGGTAGGCTAAATCCGTCAGGATTCTAATCAGGCGGTTTTCCTTGTTTTGCTCTTTGTAATACCTTGCTCATACAACAACAACAGCAACAATAATAATAACAATAATAGTATTTTTCTATCACAGTCCACCAATTCGACTGGGTGGTATTCATAGTGTGGGGTTCCGGGTTGCATCCTGCCTCCTTAGGAGTTCATCACTCTACTTACTATGTGCTCCGTTTCTAGGAGCACACTCTTCTGCATTAACTATACTTATTATTATTACTATTATTATATCATTATTATTACTGGTTGTGGTGGTTTTCAACTAGGAACTTCTTATATTCCACGATATTAGTACGCACAACTAGGTGCGAAGGGTTAATGAGTGTTAATAAGGGTTATAATTTCATTAATTAACAGCCAGATATTTCTGATACTCAAATTTACTATTTAAAAGCACTTATTTGCTTAATAGGTTTTAAGTCTTATTCTGACAGATTTAATAGAATAAAAGAACTTCCAGAAAATTCTGACGACTGTATTTAGAATATTCGCTAAAGCTAAAATTGATCTCAGTGATCATAAAAGTTTTAACTTTCTGGATGATAATGATGACAGAATAATAATAATAATAATAATAACAGATACATCTTAATGGAGGAAATCTTTCGAGACCCAGGTAGATTAGGACCCAGCTTGACGATTATCAATTATTTAAGATTGCTTAATGCAATAAAATCGGCGATTTTATGATTTCTTGGGGCTTCAAGTGTCGATTTTGCCAGTGATATTGATATTTCCTGACGTGAGATAATCATTGAAATAATTCTATAGTCCTGTTTTTACGTTGATGAAATTTGTTGTATCGACACTGTTCTATATATATATAAAGCAATTTCTGTATGCTTGTCTGTCTGTCTGTCTGTTTGTTTGTTCGCTATGCACGCCCCGACTACGAAAGCTAGGGCTACCAAATTTTGACCATAGACTCACCTCTAACACAAGGAAGGCTTTAGTCAAAATAAGAAATTCGAGGGCCTTTTCTAAGAGGGTCATAACCCATCTTTTTCATACCCCTTCATTTTTTACAGCTTTCGAAATTGACTGCTATAGGCTACCAATTTTTACCTTAGACTCCCCAGAGGAAGGCTCCAGTCAAAATCTGCAAATCGAGGGCCCTTTCTAAAGGCTTATAATGCCTCCTTTTCATAGCCCGTCATTTTTCACTGCTTCCGGAGTTGATATCTATGCAGAAGTATTTCTGTAGGTACAAACAGGCTCACCACAATATGAGGACCACAAGGCACCCTCAGTACTAAGGGGGGCAACAACCCCTGGGAATGGAGGCCCGAGGGTTTCCCACAATATTAGGGGGCAGGAGGCTTACGCCCTTTCGACTTACCGACCATTGGAGAATGGGGCCGTAGCCTACCTACCCCGACCTCGATAGTAGGGGGTTCACAGCCTCCCCTTTGGGAATTAGGTCGCAAAAGGGTCAAAGATGGGCATACTGCATTCAGATTTGGTACCATGAGTGAACATAAGTGAATACAAACACATTTATCATCAGTATCAGAGATTAACTATAGGCTGCGTTTTATCAAGGGCCGTTTAAGGGGGGGCCTCGTGATGAAAATCTTTCCCTAGCAATCTGTCGCAACATGTATGTGCCTGCCGTCGGCCGGCGGTGACTGACTGAGCCGGTCAGTGACACAGTGACACTGGCTGGGGAAAGATGTACGTCCAGGTCATTTAAAAGTGAATATGCGTTCGATAACAAGTCCGAAGGACCGGTACAATTACTAGTATGACATAAAAGAAAATAGTACGCGTGTAGCACCAAGGTGACAAAGAAACGTCACTAAGGAACAAATAGCAATGAAACGTGGTGTGGAGTTACCGGAGAGTTTATCGCCAACCTTGTTCATCAGACCTGTAATTTCTGAGTTTGTATATTGTAAAAGTCATCTTCGCCTTCATATGAAAATAACTTTTTAAGAGCTTACCGGTCTAGGAGCCCCGTTATTATATTTTACAAACTGATTTCATTAGAATATATATTTATTTATGCTCAGGATACAACTGTGAAAAATCATTCAAAATTATTTTTTAAAAAGATAAGAATTTATTTTTTTATTTTTGCGCGTCCCCCACTGCTTTTGATTCCATAATAAAGGAACAAAGACAAGAGTAGCATCATTAGGAGCTATGGGAATTATTTAGCCAGAGTAACTATAATGACACCATCGATATCGCATGATTGCATGACTACATCAGTATATTAACGGTGAAGAAAGAATAGGAACCTGAGAGTGGATTGGTTTAAAACTATTATGGTTTATATATATATATATATATATATATATATATATATATATATATATATATATATATATGTATATATATATGTATATACATGTATACAAATATATATATATATATATATATATATATATATATATATATATATATATATAGATATATATATATATATGTAGATATGTATATAATATATATATATATATATATATATATATAATATATATATATATATATATGTGTGTGTGTGTGTGTACACACATACGGTACATATATATCAATATCCATGTAAGTATGCCCACACACACACACAGGAGTTATAAGGGTTAGGATGTCTTATAGACTTATTAGTCCATCCGAGGAGACATCGTGTGCTCACTTATCTTTAGGAGCAGGTTTTACAATTCATTCACAGTGTTCTAATGATTTTGTCTAGCTTTCTTTTGAACTATTCTACACTGTTGCTGTTTACAACTTCTGGCGGCAGTTTATTCCATGTGTCACATATCTTGTATATGAAGAAGTTACCACAATGCGATGTGTTGTATCTATTCAGTTCTAGTTTCCATCCATTATTTCTTTTCTTGTTTTTGTTTAATGTGAAGAGGTTACTGTCTACTTTTGTGAGGCCTTTCAGTATTTTTAATGTCTCTATTTGTTGTCCTCGTAATTGTCGTGTTTCTAGGTCATACATGTTCAGGCTGTCTATTCGTCTTTGGTAACCTATTTGCCTGATGGATGGAATTAACTTTGTGGCTCATGCTTCTACTCCTTCTAGTCCAATCTTTTCTTAGTGTTAGTGACCAAAACTGTACTGCATATGCAAGATGTGGTCTAACTATTGATGTGTAGAGCTGCAACACCGTTTCCTTATTTTTGTATCTGAACTGCCTCTTTATGTATCCCACTAGTTTCTGTGCCTCCTTTTCAGCTTTTATGCACTGTTTTGTGGATTTTAAGTCTTTGGTAATAATAATTCCTAGGTCCTCTTTTTGTTCTACACTATTTATTTCATTCCCCAGCAGCATGTAATTGGCATGAGGGTTATTTGTTCTTATTTGTAACACTTAACATTTATCTTGGTTAAAAGTCATTTGCCATACTTCTTACCACTCTCCTATTTACCTTAGATAAATTCTTATACATTCCACTGTATCTGGGTCTGCTGCATTTACACCTAGTTTGGTGTCATCTGCAAATTTGGCTATCTTGCTAGTAAAGCCTACAATCTGACAATTCTGGTTCTTCACCATTTATTACGACTATGTTTTCTATTAGTTAGCCAGTCTTCGATCCAGTCTGCTATTTCTCCTACAATTCCTAACGCTCTAACTTTTGTCATTAATTTCTTGTGTGGAACTTTGTCAAAGCCTTTTGGAAATATAAGTAGAGTATAACTATTGCTCTAATTGCTCTACTACTGTCGTAAATACCAAGCATGTTATGAAAAAACTCAAAGAGGTTTGATAGGCAGGATCTTTTTTGTCTGAAACCGTGCTGGCTGTATAACAACTAGTTGTTTCTATCAATGAGAGAGAGACCTTAGACCTTACAAAGACCTTACATCTTGTTCGGGTTGCCCCAGGTCCCTCAGTGTGAGGCACCTCTAATGTCTACCAGAGAGTTGCTAGTACATCTTCCGGTATATTTTGCATCTTCCAATCTTGGATGGTCTGGGATGCAGTTTAGATATTTGTCGAGCTTATTCTTAAACACATCTACGCTCACTCCTGATATATTCCTCAGATGAGCTGGCAACGCATTGAATAGACGCTGCATTATCGATGCTGGTGCGTAGTGGATTAATGTCCTGTGTGCTTTCCTTATTTTTCCTGGTATAGTTTTGGGCACTATTAATCTACCTCTGCTTGCTCTTTCTGATATTTTTAGTTCCATGATATTTTCTGCTATTCCTTCTATCTGTTTCCATGCCTGAATTATCATGTAGCGTTCTCTTCTCCTTTCTAGACTATATAATTTTAAGAATTGTAGTCTTTCCCAGTAGTCTAGGTCCTTAACTTCTTCTATTCTAGCTGTAAAGGACCTTTGTACACTCTCTATTTGTGCAATATCCTTTTGATAGTGTGGGTACCATATCATATTGCAATATTCAAGTGGACTACGAACATATGTTTTATAAAGCATAATCATGTGTTCAGCTTTTCTTGTTTTGAAGTGCCGTAACAACATTCCCATTTTTGCTTTACATTTTGCCAACAGAGTTGCTATTTGATCATTGCATAACATGTTCCTATTCATCATCACACCAAGGTCTTTAACTGCTTCCTTATTTGTGATGGTCTCATTATTAGGTCCCTTATATGCATATAGCTTTCTTTCTCTGTCTCCATAATTTATTGATTCAAATTTATCAGAGTTAAATACCATCCTATTTACCTCTGCCCAATCATATACTTTGTTAAGGTCTCTTTGTAGAGCGTTCCTATCTTCATCACAAGTAATTTCTCTACTTATTCTTGTGTCATCTGCGAAACTACTCACTACCGAATCCTTCACATTATTGTCTATGTCTTCAATCATAATAACAAACAGTATTGCAGCTAACACCGTACCTTGCGGCACACTGGATATTACCTTGACTTCATCCGATTTCTCGTCGTTTGCAATAACTATCTGTTTTCTGTTGTGTAAAAATTCTTTTAACCATCTTCCTACTTTATCCACGATATTGTGTTTTCTAATTTTCTTCGCTAATATATTATGGTCTACTTTATCAAAAGCTTTTGCAAAGTCTAAATAAACCACATCTGTTTCATTTCCGCTTTTCATATTTTTGAATATGTTCTCACGGTGGACTAACAGTTGGGTTTGTGTACTTTTTCCGGGTACGAAACCATGTTGTCCTTTATTAAACAAATTATTTTTTATTAAATGTTTCATAATATTTTTCTTCATTACCCTTTCATACACTTTCATAATATGTGATGTTAGACTCACAGGCCTATAATTACTTGCCTCTAGTCTTGATCCACTTTTGAAAGTAGGGGTAATATATGCTAATTTGTGCTCATCATAAATCTTGCCTGTATCTACACTTTGTCTTAATAATATTGCAAGTGGCTTTGCGATAGAATGAACTACTTTCTTTAACAAAATAGCAGGAATTCCATCAGGCCCTGCAGCAGCTCCATTTTTAATTTCATTAATAGCCTGCACAATATCAGCTTCATTAATATCTATGTCAGCTAAATATTCACTATTTTCATCCCTTACTTCTATATCATTATCTTCATTATCTATTCTAGGGGTGAATTCTCTCTTATATCGTTCTGCCAGTATGTTGCAAATTTCCTTTTTTTCATTCGTTAATCTCCCTTCAATTCTCAGAGGGCCTATTTCTATTCTTCTTTTATTCATCTTCTTTGCATATGAGTATAATAGCTTGGGGTTTTGCTTGATATTTAATAGGGTTTTTTCTTCCAAGTCCCGTTTTTCATTTTCTTTTGATTGTATAATCTTTTGTTCTGCATTTTCTATCTTACTTTTTAGTTCTATAACTTTCCATGCATTTTTTTCTTTTGCAAGACCTTTTTTCCACTTTCTGATTTTCTGGAACAAGATCCTTCTGTCTCTTGGTATGCATGAATGATGTTTACTTTTCTTCTTCGGTATATATTTTTCCACTATTTTCTCCAATATTTTATATAATATCTCCGTATTTACCCTTATGTCATCACTTACGAAAATGTTATCCCAATCTTTGTTTAATTCTTCATTAATTTCTGACCATTTTATATTTTTACTGTAGAAGTTGTATTTTCCATATCCTTCCCACTTTTTCATTTCTTGCTTATCTCTATTTTCACTTGCTTTGGAATGAACTGTTAATTCTATGACATTATGGTCTGAAATATTCGCATTATAAACTATTATTTCTTTAACATAATTCATCTCGTTCACAAATACTAGGTCTAAAGTATTTTCCTTTCTTGTTGGCAGGTGATTTATTTGTTGAATGTTGTATTCTAGTAGCATATCTAATAGCTTTTCAAATTGCCTCTTATCTTCTGCACTACTATTACTCTCTTTTTTATATGTATAAGTACAACCACAATCTCCTATTCGTTCTTTCCATTCTACGAAAGGAAAGTTGAAGTCACAGATAGGAGAATAGTCCAGTCCTTGTGATTTCTACATATATCATCCAATTTTTCAATTATTAAGTCAAACTCTTTAGTATTAGGAGGTCTATATATTACTATGTTCATCAATTTTTCAGATTCAAATTCTACCGCTATTAGTTCACATTCTGAGTTACTATATTTCTCATATATTTTTTCTTGTTTTTTGTCTTTCCCATATATTGCGGTTCCCCCTTGATTCCTATTTTTTCTATCTGATCTATAAGTTTGGAACCCTTTTATTTGATCATCATTCCCAGTCTCTTGGGAATACCAGGTTTCACTTATATTCATTATATCTATTTTCTTTTCATTTTGGGTTAGTTCTTCTAAGTACTCTATTTTTCTTTTTGAGTTACTCGTAACTAAACCCTGCGCATTCATCACTATGATGGTTTGCGTGTTTTCTCCTTCATTTAATACTGGTAGTAATAAGGATTTTCCCATGTCTCTTTCCTGTTCTGGTATGTTGTTCTTTTTTTCATTTCCAGAAATTCTGACATTAAAAAATCCAACTTTTCCATAATATTTGATCTTCCTTCATCATAATTATTCATTTTGTGTCTGAATCTGCAATTTTCTCCGTTTCTGCAATATCCTCTTGCATAATAAATACAGTTATTATCTCTTGAGTAGAATTTCGGAGCTGATGCTTTGAAATTTTTTGCTGACACCTCTGCATATCTCATTGGTGGTTTGCTTTTCTCTTTTACCTGATATTCTTGATTTCTCTCTTTATTTGTTTCTTTCTTATTTTGGATTTTATTACTTGGTTGGTTATTTATTTGATTATGATTCATGGCTACAGGGTGCATATATTTGCATTTTTTGTCGAACTTACATCCTTTTCCTTCTTTTAGGTTTTTACATATTTTTTGGATGCAGATCTCTGCAATCATCCCATATCCATCTAAGTATGCACATTTACCATATATTTCATAGTTTTGACATATCTTAGGATGTTTGTAGTAACATCTTTCTCCAAATCTGCAATTCCCTCTTTTCAAAAGGTTGCAGATTTTGTCTTTGTCTATTTTTTCCTCTTTCCCGTCATTGTATAGATCTGGGTAGAGCCTCTTCGGGATTTGCTTTTCTGTTGTCATATCGTAATTTATTTCTTCGTAGGTATGCTGCTTTATTGCCTCATATGTAGTATCAATGAGTATCTCTGCATCCATACTTTTATCTTGTTCTTTGTTTTCCTTATTTTTTTCTGTCATTTCATTTTTGTTTACTTCTCTTCCGTTTTCCTCTTCTTCTTTTTCTTCTTCTTCTTCCTCTTCCTCTTCTTCTTCATCCTCAACTATTTGTACATTCAATCTTGATTTAATAACATTGTCTATCCATGATAGACATGTTGAACAAAAAATTCTTGTATCTTTTCTCAAATCTTGTATTACCTCAGCACACTGTGGATGGGTCGGAATGTTGCATGCAGCACATTTTCTGATTAGGTTTTGTGGATTGACTATGCTATACCAAACCTTACACAGTTTGCATGCTTTTGGCATTCTTTTTCCTAATGCATCAATTAGGATATTCACAAGATTCACCTTATTCATTTTCTTTGTCGGCATATGTTGGTTTATGTATATTTTCTTTATGAGTCTCTTGACCACTTGGATTTTATTTGGAACTTCTTCAATTATTTTCAAGATGTTTTCATTAGATTTGTTCCAGTTTGAAGGATTATATCCTTCTAATATATCTATGAATGCTTTTGTATCTTTTTGGTTAGGACTGTTGCTGATTTCATAGATGAGAAATGCCAGTTCCCTTCCTGCTACCTCATCGTATTGCGAATCTGCTAGACACGCCAAATTACGCCACCTCTTCCCGCAGTTGGAACTTACTGCCATCTTGTTCTGATTTATAGTATTACACTTGATAAACTAACTTAGAAGACGCTTTATCCTACTATTTTCACACTAATCTTATCACCGATAGTTCACGAACACTTCTAGATATTTCTCAAATTCTAGTCGTATGTTAAACTTGTGATATCTGTTGATTAATCTGACTTCACGCGGGTACGACTCACCAAGCAAGATGGCTACTTACGAGAGAGGAGAGAGAGAGAGAGAGAGAATTATTATTCTGAAGACTGTTATATTGTTTCCAACACCTGTAGCTTACAAAGAAGTAGCAGGTGTATTGTCTTTGGCAAATATAAGCATTAAATACATGCATAAGAAACAAATTTTGTAATTTTTTTTTCAGTTTCTATCAACATTTTACTTGCGTGCAGTAGGTAGACACATCATCAAAATTTTATCATAGCTTTGAGATTTACACATTAATCTATCCATGGGGAGGGGCCACTTGACCAGGTGGCCCCCACCTTAAATCCGCCACTGATATATATATATATATATATATATATATATATATATATATATATATATATATATATATATATATATATAAGTCTATCACATTACCGTGATTCATATACATATATCGATGGCCAATTCTATTATCGCTTAATAAAATTCCCCCTCGGTTGAGCATATATGAAAATATATTAATTCCGAGGTAGAACGAATTAGATATTAAAGGACATATGTTAGTTAGATAATATATATATATATATATATATATATATATATATATATATATATAACTCTATCACATTACCGTGATTCATATACATATATCGATGGCCAATTCTATTATCGCTTAATAAAATTCCCCCTCGGTTGAGCATATATGAAAATATATTAATTCCGAGGTAGAGCGAATTAGATATTAAAGGACATATGTAGTTAGTTCGATATATATATATATATATATATATATATATATATATATATATATATATATATATATATATATATATATATATATATATATATATACAACAAGAAAATGTTCTCATGTTGATAACTACATTTGAATTGCTTTAATCATTTGCTTGTTTCTTGAAGATAACTTCTTGAATAACCTATGGAAAAAACTTTGCAACATAAAATAGCTGGGCTCTACGATCGGAAAAGTCCATAAAAAATTTTTTTTAATTCAAATGAAAAAAATCTTTCATATAAACATACAGTAGAAATCACAGGTCGGAAGAACAAGATTGATGAATTCTACAGTAACTCAACACCTATAATCTCATCTCCATTTATCCATTGCTAGTTTTTATCTGGGTTTATACATTTCCACACACATGCACATTGAAAGGCTGGCTAGTTTTGTGCCATGCCGGCTTCGTAGAACATATACTTACACACACACACATGCACACACACACACACACATATATGCAAAATATACACAATCCGTGTGGTGAGACATAGCCGTTATGTACGATGTATACGATGATAGGCATTTAAGATTCGTATCTCTTCCTTATATTCATTCCCGACGTGTTGTAATTCTCGAATGATTACATTTTCAAGGTCTCTAAAAACGATAAAAAAGACACATTTACCGTAAAACTCAAATACTTTGACACGCTTAAAATTACCATTTTCTGGAAATCAAAATACATAACAATTCATCAAGTAAGACACTTTATTGGACCAATCTTCAACCAGAGAAAGAAACATAAGACAAGGAAAGGGGAATGACTGTTGACTATGGGTTTAATGGGGGAACCAGCTGTTCGATCAGTAAGGTTTCAGAATTAGGTAATTCCTGACTGTTGGATGTTTACCATTTTTTTATTATCTTCGATGCAGGCTGTGAGGCTTTGAGAGGGAGTTCTTTGCTAGATTGTTCCGGGTCACGAGTCCGCTGCCTGAGTCTGCTTTAGGAACCTCCATGTGGATCCCACATAAGTCCTCAAGTGACACCTGGGGCAAGATCAACTTCTAACTGGGACATGTTTTACAAGGAATGTAAATATACTTAACAAATAATTTTAAAGATAAGTGTTTTTCGTTAAATTTTGTAAGATTTGCCAAAAATGAATAATCAACTTCGCTCCGCCAATAAAATATCTCACTGTAACAATACTGGAAGTCCATGCCAGCTTCCCCTCTGTCTGGAATAGCTCCCTTGGTAAATTTTTAGTTTCAGCCAAATTTGGAAAAATGCAATAAAAATATATTTGTTGCATCAGAAATAGTGTGGTTTCAATGAATTTAACGTTTATTTTGACTGCAAACCAACCGATTTAGAGATTTACTATGTATACCCTAGTTCATCCCACCAATTATGGGGAACACCCTTAGGGAACCGGGGTTTTGGGTGGGGGAAGTGGGGGGGGAGGGTGTTGGGGCATTGAATGATATTTGCAATAAATGAATAATTAATGTTCCAGCACCCCTCCCCCATACCCCTAACTAGGCCTACCGGGGGGAGGGGGGTAGGGCCCCCCAGCGACCCCCCCTTAAAGCCACAGTAATTTTCAGGGCACCACAGAACCTAACAAACCCACCTAACCTAACCTAGGGGCCCTGTACCCCTACCTAGGCCTAGCGGGGGGCTCCGCCCCCTGCGACCCCCCCTGAAGGCCACAGTGATTTTCGGGGCACTACCGACCTAATACAACCACCTAACCTTACCTAGGGCCCTGTACCCCTACCTAGGCCTAGCGAGGGGGCTCCGCCCCCCTGCGACCCCCCCTTAAGGCCACAGTGATTTTCGGGGCACTACCGAAACCTAATACAACCACCTAACCTTACCTAGGGCCCTGTACCCCTACCTAGGCCTAGCGGGGGGCTCCGCCCCCCTGCGACCCCCCCTTAAGGCCACTACCTAACATCCATCAAACCAAATCCAATGTGATGGTACTGCTGTATACATCGTTATACTACCACCATTATAATATACTCTATAAATTAATGAAGCTTACCTTAAACTGTTGGTTGATAAAAATGTGCTGGTGCTTTGAGGGAAAACGTGAAGCCGTTGCAAGGTTCCCTGACATGCAACTTAAAGTAGGAAGTGGCCAGGTACCCGACGACCACATTGCACTGCAAACAATCGGTAGGAAATCGAAGGTCTGTCAAAATTAATGCCAGAAGGGCCAGCCACTACCTCTGCCATAGGTACAGGAAGACAAAATGCCGTTTTTTTGCTTCATTATTCGAGTATTCAGTCAAACAAGGATACCAGTGGACACTAGACAGGTAACTGTATTACTCCGCTGAAATGCTAGTGAAACTTAGTTTTCGACTCAAGTCATTCGTAATTGGTTATGAAACCCATGACGTCATAACGATGTCACACCTCTCAGCCAATAATGAGTAACTGGAACTGCTTTTGTTTGCGTAAGAAAGTAAGTTAGAGGGCTCATTAAAAGTAAACATTACCGTAGAGGAAACACCTCTCCCGACTTAGGAAAAATTCGAGGTAAAAACTTAATCTTTTTTTTTCTCTGTAAGTATGCATTAGCGACAATAATGTATTGAGAAGAAGTGTTTTGTTATCACGTGCTTTACTCGGGAAAAATATCAATATAATAGATTTCCCATAATGGTTGAAACTAAAATATTACCGCTCCCTTAAAGGACAGCCACAGAGGACGGATGGTCAGTGGATCCTTCGGGATAAGGTTAACTTTCATGGTAGAAAAATGCTCTTTTATACCTAATGTCCCTTACAGGAGTTGTTACAGACTGAGGGGAAACTGGCATGGATTTCCAATTTTGGTACAGTAGGATATTTCATTGGCGGAGAGAAAAAATTGTTTATTAATTGTTGGCAAATCTTACAAATTTACCGAAAAACAGCCATCTGTAAAATAATTTGTTAAGTATATATATTCCTTGTTAAACATGTCCCAGTTAGAAGTTAATCGTAAAGCTCTGTGGAATATGGTATAAGCAGAATTAAATCAGAGTAACAAATACTATAGAATTCGAGTTCAATCCGGTAAAAGTTCGTCTTCTAAAGTGAGTAGCGTTAAATGAATTATTTTGCCTTGTTAAGGACGTCGAAGAAGTTAAGCTACTAGTTAGACTTCCTCGCGGGTGAAGACCTGATGTTGGAGAGTTGGGTATCGGCGAATTCTGCGAAGGAGTCAGCAGGATGATCTTGCCTGAAGAGAGGGAAAGAATCATTAACAAATCTGGTGTAAAACAGAAGGAAGAAATCCAAGGGACAATCACCTATTATGAGCTCCCCCAGAGAGCAAATGAAGGTGTTGGCAAGGTTGGTCCAAGGGGTGAAGCCATATACATTTTAGAAAACTTGAAAAAGAAAACTGGATGTTGTCCCATATCTCGATATGCTCTTTCCAGAAGAGAAGAGTCCCTTTTAGTCGAATGACCGGCCTGGGTCTAGTCAGTTTGTTCTAATCCTTCGAATCTGTTCAGATCGTTACCATTTGGGGCTGACTTGGAAAAACCTACGAAAACGCCTCTTTGAATGAACTTTGGACACCATTATTTAAGAAAGACGACCTTGGCGTCCATAACACCTGGCTTAAAAAAGTTTTTATTATTTAAGACCGGTCGAGGGCAAAAGTACAGTTATCATGGACAAGGACAGTACATATAAAAATGATTAACATCTTATCTGGCCGATCTAAATTTACTGAAATCGGTATTCCCGATTACTGAAATATATTAAAAACTGAAGATAAAATTAACAGGCGTCTGAAAGCTTTAAATATGACGACATCATCGACGGCCCTACCTATCACGAATTTTTTTTGAACTAGTTCATCATACGAAGTTCTTTATGGTTCACCAAATATTTATAAATTTGGGATGAGCATGCGTCCTAAAATTAAAAAAATTGCGGTACCCATGTGCACTATTCTGTCTTCATATAATACCCCAAATTATAAAGTGCCGAGATTATTTGTATCCCTTCGTGAAACCTTTAACACTTAGTATACCTCGGAAAGCTTAGGTACGAATTTAGAGAAGAGCTCTTATTCCAAGACTCCGAGTTAGTGATACTAGTTTTGATGTAGAGTCTTTTCTTACAAATATTCCAGCTTCTGAGACTAGAAATAACACTTAATAAGCTGTTTCTCGAACCTGACTCAATTTTTGGAAATTTTAACCGCTCAATTTCTTAAACATTCCTTAGACCTAACCATGCTGGACACGGCTTTTGTTTTTAATGGTAAGTCATTTAAACAAAGTATGGGCTCACCCCTTGTACCCACCATCTTCACCAACATCTTTATGTGCTCCCTGGAGGAGCGGGTGTACTATATCCCCCTTAGTCCCCCTCTCCAAGGTGCTAGTACTAAACATGGAGGAATCTCCTTGGGACGCTGTGTATAGTGCTAACACCTCGGGACCAAAGTATTATAATCACCCATTTCTAGTATATTGTGTGGTCGACCAATTATACTGATAAACGATATCCTCGTGCAGCCGTCTACTTTACTTAGCACGAATTTACCCTGGACTTTGACAAAAGTGGACACATAGCTGTTTAATAATTACACCAGATTTGCTGATGATACTTTCCAGCTCTTCAAACAAGATCATCCTGCTGACTCCTTCCTTGAATTCGTCAACACCCAACTCTCCGACATCAAGTCTATACCCGTGAGGGATTCTAACCACAGCTTAACTTCCTTGATTTCCTGAACAAGGCAAAATGATTCTTTTAACATTACTGTTTTTAGAAAACGAACTTTCACCTGACTGGACTCGAATTTCTTTAGCTCTTGTTGCTTTGATTTTAAACCTTATTATGTTAATACATTATTCCACAGAGCTTTACGATTATCTTCTAACTGGGACATATTTCACAAGGAACATATATTCCTAGGAATCACTTGAAAGATGGTTGTTTTCTGGTTAGTTTTGTAGGTAAGATCTGTTTGAAATTACAAAAAAAAATTCTTCTCTCTGCTAATAAAATATCCTACTGTACCAAAACTGGAATTCCATATCAGCCTCCCCTATGTCTGTGAGAGCTGCTTTTATAAATTCACTCAGGTAATACAAGGACACTTTCCTGCCACAAAAATTAATCTGATCCCAAAGAATCCTCTAACCATCTATTCTCTGTTCCGGTTCAAGGATTGTATGTGTCCAAACAAATAAGGACCAATGACGGCAGCTTAACCAACGGCACACCGCCTCATTTCCAGGTTTGTTGACATTCCTTGGCCCCTCGGTTCGGTCCCCTGATTTGTCCATTTGTGATTATTTCTCGGGGGGATACCTCAGGACACGTGTGCATGAGCATAAGCCCCGTACACTGGAGGATTTGAAAGAAGCTATTCGCCTGGAAGTTGCCCAAATTGACAGAGCAATGCTGGAGAGAGTGGAGGAGGCCAGCAATGAAAACGGACACCACATGAAGGATATTGTTTTCCAAACTTAAATTTGTTAAATGCTAATTCAATGTGAACACAGTGAAGTCAATAAAATTTGTTTGAAACCAAAATTTTCAAAATTGGTTGTCCTCTCTGCCCCACCCTGTATATATACAACTGCAGTGTTGCCTAATCAGCTGAAACGCCGTTTAAGATCGACTCGTAAACGACTTCAAGTACAGATGGACTGATGGTTATGAGACAGAGCATTCTCTCTCTCTCTCTCTCTCTCTCTCTCTCTCTCTCTCTCTCTCTCTCTCTCTCTACATGTATATTTCCATGATCTTGTATAATGTATAAAGTATATTTTTCCAAAGTGTTATTATATTTATTGTTCTAATTATAATGTATTATTGTGTAATAATGGTGATTATATATAAGAATGTCATTTGTTGAAATGTATGTTAGATTTCACAATAGCATAATTTAGAATCTTTAGAATGAATAACTTTTAATAACTTAGTTCAGAGATTCTGTCATATACAGCCACCATGTGATGTGGTTCTGGAGATGTCATCGCGATCGCTTTTGCTTTGATCTGAGAGATAAGTAACATCAATTGTTGAGATAAAGGAAGTAGGGAAGTCACGCGTCTTTCGTCTGTAATAGAGATGCATCGGATATCCGCATCCAGCGATTATCCGCATTGACAATTTCTTAACATCTAAACCGCATTAGCGTTGCAAACAACATCCGCATCCGACATACGAATACCACGTCCTGCTCAGCGTTTTGTAGTTCATACTCATACAATGTAGCTAAAAGTAGTTTTTGTTTTTGTTTTTTGCTAAATTTGGCTTTCTTGTCTTATCATACAGAATACATGTTACACAATACATATCTCATACAGTATATACTTTAAAAGTAGCTCTTTTATAGCATATTAGTTTTATAGCATATTTGTTTTAAAGCATATTTGCTTTTGTAATTTCATGTCATTTACACCAGTTGTAATCATAAAAGAAAGGTATTGCCTTTTCTAGGAAACTCTCTCTGTAGTCTGTAACATGTCTTGATCTAGAGTAGAGTCAAACAACTGCGTTGAAACACGTGTCGTATAGCAATACGCCTTCTTTGAACGTGTCTTGCTTTGGGATAAGATATTGTGTATCATTCTTTTGTCCAAGAGGGAGACCACGTCATTTAAACTCTGATCACGTATCATCCGCCATTATTTTCTTGTAAAGGAACGTTTTGCCTTGATAATGAAGTCATCTTTCTTTGCTGGAATGATCTCTGGGGTCTAGCTTTTGACTCGAAATAGAAATAATTGATGTACAGGGATCGGAAACCATGTGTGATACATGAGTAATGATATCGCCTCTCTCTCTCTCTCTCTCTCTCTCTCTCTCTCTCTCTCTCTCTCTCTCTCTCTGATACAGTTAGTAATTTACAAAGTAACGTAAAAAATTTTTATTCTGACATTGATTAATCTTTGCTTATGAGATCTGATACCCATCGCAATGAGTGTTTGCCCCAGGAACAGGGTCTTTTCAGAAAAAATGAATTTTTGGTAACGGCCAGAACTTCAGTAAACAGGTATTGTAATTGATATTTATACCATGATATAATTTGAAGTGATTAGTAGCTCTGTCAGTATAATAAGGGATTTGTACCTTAGTGAATATATATTTGTATTACATTTTTTATGTTTGTGTAATTGTGTTCTTAGTGTTATTTGAATTATTTGTTTAATTCTTTTTTAATTCAATACGTTTACGTATTTTGTGTGTTTACAGACTCTTAGTTTCTTCAAGATGGTTAGTTAGTTTTGTTTCACATAATTAACATTTTGGTGATTTAAGTTTGAGCTAAGAATGAATTAAGTTTGTGTTTTCAAGTAAATGTAATTTTTTTGCAAAGTAAAATTTGAATTGTGATTGTAAATTTTGAATTGATAATAAACTTTTGTATTTAAAGTTTTTTTTGTAGTTTTTAATTTATTTTAGCCACTAGTGGTAGGAATAACTTTGTGAATGAGCTATAGTGATACAAATTTTGTAGCTTCAGATTTTTGCTAAAGTGACTCTAATAGAAGAGACAGTTCACCTGATTGATGTAGTGATGACTTGGATAACTTTAATATACTAATTATATTGATGCCGCACAATTGTTTGATTAACCGTAATACATTTTGATACTTCACATTGCTGATCATTCTTTTAAGGCAAGGGTTTTCAACCTGGGGTACGCGTACCCCAGGGGGTACGCCAAGGGTCTGTCAGGGGGTACGCGCTCCCCATGGCACTCGAATGAATTGCTAGATGCCGACCTTCCATGTCCTTTAGCAAAAACTGCTCCTCGGCCAAAATAGATAGTTAATGAAAATAGTTTCAGCCATTCCATTAACCACCTTTGCAGCTGACGTAAGACGAATGTATTTTGCTTTTGCAGCTCAGTACCATAACCTTGAAAATTTACTGCATAGCCAGAGATAAATAATTATAAAAAAGTTTTATTGATTATTTTATGTTATTCTTTATGTTTACGATACTATTGGTTATGTCAGGAGAGTTATGTGTTTACTTCCCATCTGTACCTACAGTTTTTCTGAGTTAGTTTTGTTTTTCGTGTTATACAAAGTGAAGGGGGTACATGGGGAGGAAAAGGTTGACAACCTCTGTTGCAAGGGATCCCTGTTGTTACCTTTAGAGTGCTCAGTTTTTTTATGAGAGTTCACATAGCTGGATGTAGTGAGTAAGTTTTGAATTCTATGATTGTTTGTTTGTTTTTGTTTTTTTGTAAGGTGTTTTAACGTTGCATAGAACCAGTAATTATCTAGCAACGGGACCAACGGCTTTACGTGACTTCCGAACCACGTAGCTAGTGAACTTCTATCACCAGAAATACGCATCTCTCACTCCTCAATGGAATGGCCGAGAATCGAACCCGCGACCACCGAGGTGGGAAGCAAACACCATACCAACCATGCCACTGAGGCGCTGAATTCTTTGATTGGTAGGTGTAATAACCAGGTGTATGGACCGCTTCGTGAAAATATATATATATATATATATATATATATATATATATAGATATATATATATATATATATACGTACATAATATATAAATATATATATATATATATATATATTTATATATATATATGTATATATATGCATCTATATATTTATATAGATAGATAGATAGATAGACAGATAGATAGATCGATAACTACAAGCTGTAACTTTGCTTAGAAAAACAAAATGTCATAAGCGTAAGGTTCCATTCGGTAAAGTAGAAAAACAGTAGAAATGAATGATGTAAAAAGGTAAATACTATCCATATACACACACACACCATATATATATATTATATATATATATATATATATATATATATATATATAATATATATATATATATATATATATATATATATATGAGAGGAGGATAGAGAGAGAGAGAGAGAGAGAGAGACGAGAGAGAGAGAGGAGCGGAGAGATGAGAGAGAGAGAGAGAGACAAATAAAGGCAATCAGTTTTGACACTTTTCGGAAACATAATAACGGATGTTGGTTTTGTCTACTACATCCAGACTGACATTAATTCAGACCTGTCTCAGAACATTCGACGGAGAGAGAGAGAGAGAGCTCCCATAACCGTCAGTCCATCTGTGCTTAAATTCGCTAACCATGGGCATCATCTGCGCCGGGGGTTGAGGAGGGGGGCCAACATATGAATTGAACACCCTACTTTTCTCCTCCAAGTTTCATATAATAGTTGCTGGAAATGAGACAATTAATTAATAACATTATAAAATGTATACACAACACAAACAAGTAAAATCCAGATCTGTCATGTTCACAGGAAACATCTTGCCGCGCTTGACCCTCAAGACATTGCTAATAAAATTTGTAAGCAAGGTGCCAGACACACAGGCAAATATTTTTGGCAATTTTTAATGCACCTATATCATTTGGCTTTATCCGGAGGTAAGCACTTTCTTTATCAAATGCAAAAATGCTTTAATCCACGAAGGGTGTCCACAGATACATCTCTGTCCTCCACCACTGTTTCTCATCTCATCCAACTGTTATTGTTTGCAAAATTTTCATTTCACACATTTCTCTTGTCTTTCCACTAGTACTGTCACAAGAAGCACTTTCTCATTCTTGTCTTTCACTTATTCACTACTTTTTTCGCGCCCATCCCTGACCTTAGATATCAAAACCCACATTGGAGTAAAACGCTTGTATTATCTTAAACTCTCAATGGAGTCTTATAAATCCTATAATATACTGCATCATGAAATAATAGGTTTATTTCTATCCCTATTACTTATAGCGTAAAAGTTTGTGATATTAAATGCTGCTCATAGTCTCCACAGATTTAAGTGGAACTGTATACTGAGGATGTCGCCACAGAAGACTTGTGGAATATAGAGTATTTTAGGCAATCTGCCAATTGTGGACTTATAAACTCGTTGACTGACTAATATTGATATATCAGTCATCCTTTTCCCTTAATACCATCCATACATTCATATATATATATGGCATGAAGATACACCATATCATTTTCAGAGAGTCGCCCCCCCAACCCCCCTCCAAACAACTTTTAGAGACCAGATGACGCCCCTGTCACTAACGGAGCTCACAGGTCGATCTCAAACGCCGTTTCTTTTGATCAGACGACACTGCAATTTAAAACATCAAGAATGACATTCATTCTTCCGAACGTCCCTTAAGTACCACTGCGAGTTAATACAGTGTAGTACGTACAGTACAAAAGAAGCATGCTGTGCAACATTAGTAAATGTCGAAAGAACCCCATGAAAAGGAAACGCTGCCTCATCTCTATTGGAACTACACGTGGAAACATCAAGGATTACGGGTGTTCTTCAAAGGCTAAGACCTCCTTGTGCATATTGCAACACCGTACCCGAGAAATCCATCAGTGGCATGTGTGCCTCTTGTGACTTGACAAAAGAACGTGACCCCCTATCCTAATTGGATCTTAATCAGTATGAGTGATCTGAAAAAAACCGCCGTCTTTAAAAGGAGACATCATGGATTGCATGTCAGTGTCGCCTTGATGAGCTTTGCTGCCATCGGAAAATCAGATATTTTCCCCATTCTGGGCCAAGTGGAACATCCCTCGGCTTTAAGGAGAGCACGAGGAAAAAGATGGACGGAATTTGAATTCTCACTGAACACACGACAGTCTAAAGATGCTTTTCAGTTACACACTAGGAAGGACGTGTGTTCTGATACGTTACACCGTGGATGTACCTTTTAGATGTCTACTTATATCTTTATCTATTGTCCTTTTTTTTCTTTTTTTTTAGCCTGAAAGCCTGTGTGACTGGAAATCCAGAGCAGCTATCCACCCCAGGCCAGAATAAACAAAATTCGTTCTACGCAAGAAGGCTGGATATTATTTGTGATATATCTGGAACTTCCATTTATGAAATTTAAGTTATCAAGCCATGCACTGCGGCGCGTTCGACCATTCATTTCTAAAGGCAGTGAAAAGAGGAAGTTGAGTGGTTGGACAGCACGATGAAGATATCCAGAAAGTATGGGAAATACACTAAGAAGTGACAGTTAGAGATACTGGACAGCACGCTTGAAGATACGAAACAGGAATGGAAATAAGATAAAAGGCCGCCAAAATGTGGGCGTAGCTAGGGGCTGAAGGGACGGTGCAAACACCCTTCAGTAAACCCTACAGTGTATCACGTGAGGTGCACTAACCCTCTACGGAGGATATCTGATAATGTCCTTACTATATTTTCATCTAGATCTGTTGTGTTTGGCAATGTATCCACCACTGTATAAACAGGTAACATCTAGTTACATTCAACACATTCATGAGTCAGTTGTCTTTGCTCACTCGCTCACCTCACATGGCTGCCTTCTTGGGTGTCTAAGGATTTTGTCTGTGAGTTTCAGGAATTATTCTGGGTCTGGAAATAGTGCCCGTGGCCCCTTTGGTCACTTGTGTAGAAATTTCCATCAGGTTTTTAAGTCGAAGTCGGTTTTAATTCTTTTTAGCTATTCTTGTTGCCGGTTATATATAATGAAGGTGGATTACTGAAAATCATTCTAAGAATAAATCGAAAGTTCTCTCATGAACGAATATTCTACGGAAAGTGATAACGTAATTACACCAATGTGCACACGTATTTAAAGCACTTTCATAAATAAACACCTACACAGAATACATATCGATTAATCGCACACAGAAAAGAAAGTGTAGTCACATGCAGAAAAAGGACAGTTATCGTAGGGATACACAGACATGTTTATATTTTCATATAAACATTTACACACATACACAAGAAGAAGTAAGCGCAGACATCTGCAGAAGAGGCAATGCAAAAAGACAGCACCTGAACTTGTGACCAGTAAAGAATATTAGGCATCTCTCTCTCTCTCGCTCTCTCCCTATATATATATATATATATATATATATATATATATATATATATATATATATATATATATATATATATATATATATATATATATATATACATATATATATATATATATATATATATATTATATATATATATATATATGAATTTTCATCACATCACCGTGATTGATATATATGCATTAAGCCACAAATGTCCTTTAATATCCAATGCGTTCTACCTCGGAATTAACATATTTTCATATATCTTAACCAAAGGGGAATTTTTTAGTTAATAATAATTTCGTCCTCTCGTGGATTCGAACCAGCGTACAGAGGAGAAATCAGGACTTCAGTGAGTTACCGACTCGGCAAACGTTCGACTTAGTTAACATGGCAGAGGTGGTTGGATATCAATTGTAATTACAAATACCTGAGTTTGACTGTGATTTGTAAGGTCGGAATCGGTATCAACTTATATTTCACTTGTTGGGCGAGTCGGTAACTCACTGACGTCCTGATTTCTCCTCTGTCCGCTGGTTCGAATCCCCGAGAGGACGAAATTATTATCAACAAAAAAATTTCCCTTCGGTTAACATATATGAAAATATGCTAATTCCGAGATAGAGCGAATTGGATATTAAAGGACATTAGTAGCTTAATGCATACACACACACACACACACACACACACACACACATATATATATATATATATATATATATATCTATATATATATATATATATATATATAATATATATATATATATATATATATAACACCAATCAGTACCTTGTTTCCTAAGACGAAAATCAGACTCGTGTTGTCAACGATGAGAATTATATAAAAGGAAGAAGGGTAGAAGAGGTAGTGCTTGTTCTGCCTATAGGATGAATCCACGTGGGATTCGATACCCGAAAAAAAGACCCCAGTCAGTGTCTAGACTAACGTGTAGACCTGCAAATCCTGTAGGACTAGTTCTCCATCCTTTTCGACGAAGCGACCTGCCTAGATTCTTCGATTATTATTGTCGTCTCTTGGAGTTAATCATTTGTCTGAGGGAATCGTCTCGTTGATCTGAGTTCGTGCGCGTGCGTATAAGCGGATTTATGTAAGTATTGGCATGCATTTCCTGATTCTCTCTCTCTCTCTCTCTCTCTCTCTCTCTATTGAATATAAGCTTCGTAGTCTACTGGTTATCAGTCAGGTGTAGTGCTAATATATTTCTTCAAAGCTCAGTGTGATACATATATATATATATACATATATCTATATATATATATATATATATATATATATATATATATATATATAACAACACACACACACACACACACACACACACACACACACATATATATATATATATATATATAATATATATATATATATATATATATTATATTTAGTTGTATTCTTCTCAATCATGAAACCCTCCTTGGTTTCTTCTTCGTTTCCATTACGGAGAACATCGATATATATATATATATATATATGTATATATATATATATATATATATATATATATATATATATATATATATATACATCGAGCTACAAATGTCCTTTAATATCTAATTCGCTCTACCTCGGAATTAATATATTTTCATATGTGCTAACCGAAGGGGAATTTTTTTAGTCGATAAGAGATTTGTCGGCTCACGGACGTGAACCATCAAACCCAACAAATCCAAGACACACAGTGAAGCTTTAATTAGATATTAAAGGACATTTGTAGCTCGATGTATGTATATGAATCACGGTAATGTGATATTACACACACACACACACACACACACACACACACACACACATATATATTATATTATATATATATATATATAGATATATATTATATATATATATATATCTATTATATATATATTTTATATATTTATAATATAATATATTATATATATATGATATATATATATATACTATATTTCAGCAGAAAAAGCCATAAACGATTAAACTCTTGGTTACGATGTGAAAGATGAGTCTATTGCAGCGCTATGGGTGAATCTGGATTCGAACAATATACGTATATGTACGAATCAGCGGAAATAAACTCACTTCTTGCTTCGTGGTCATGTGGGTAACGTTACCTCATTTTGATATTCCAGCTGTTGGGCTGGTTCGAATCCTGCCACGGCCGTCAGAATTTCATCACGTGGTTCTTCACGTGGATCTCAGGGTTTGCAGTGAAGAGCCTATCAAAAAAAGAAAAAAAAAGTGTAAAGAAATCTAGAATTTAAGAGGTCATTGTTGTTATGACAATTGGATATCATGTAAAGATTATTTGCTCCACTATATACCTTAACGTGAATACTCTCTATACAGTTGAAGGCGACACGAAAGAGAGTATATCATATGTGAGGCAGGAACTGTAAATAAATTTGGCTTAAGAGTATTTTGTAAAATTATGGCACACGGAGAAGGGGTGTAAATTGAACCAAGAATCCATCTAGTTCCTGAAGTATTGTAAGCAAAATGTGTAAATGGTCACCTCCACACTACAAGCATAAAGCACCGACGAATACATTTCTCAAAAATTAGAACAAGAATGAATGTCTTGAAAGTCGATCCATCAGACTAAAGTCATTATTTTTATGTCTGTGTTTACCAGACTGGTTACTCAAGGTTTCTACTGCAATAATTCGATCCCTTGTTTCCGTACCATCTCAGTATCTGTTTATTGATTATTATTATTATTATTATTATTATTATTATTATTATTATTATTATTATTATTATTATTATTATTATTATTCATAATGAGCACGCATTATAGGACAATGTCCCTAAACCCACCTACTTCATAAGCAAACTTGTACAAAATAGCGTCCATTCGTAAGAAAGAATATGTTTTACAGAATGAACAGAAAAGCAGTTAATTAAAACCAAAATAACAAACAAATAGGCACAAACAACCCACATAAATCATAGATAAGCCAGAAGAATGATTCAATAAATTAAGTTAGAAGAAATGATAGTGTTATTAGACAAAACAAAAGCTCGTGTCTTTCCTAAATCATTAATGCACAAACAATACGATACATACCACCTATACAACACATAGGTACATGCAGCCTATATGATACTAAGTACAACCTGTACGAAACATATAAGACATACCATCTATGAGATACATACCACTTGTACGATACATACCACTTATAAGATGCAAGCTCTCAGTACGATACATATAAGACATACAACCTATACGATACATACCACCTGTACGATACATGAAAGACATACCACCTATATAATACATGGCACCTAACCTTGGGTAAAGTGTTTACTCTGATTGAAAATAAAGATTGGATATCATGACTCCTATATAAATCGGCACACTGAAGCAGCAGGACTCTCCAAGCAGTTCAGCAAAAGCAAAAACAAACTCACTTACACACGAGCCTATATATATATATATATGTGTGTGTGTGTGTGTGTGTGTGTGTGCGTGTGTGTATGCAGGTAATCCCTGGGTTACATCGGACTCGGCTTATGTTGTTCTGAGGTTACGAGACTTACAACGCTCTTCAAATACATTCATCAAAAATTATCTCCTAGGTTACAAAACATGTTCCAGGTTTATGTCACTAGTCCGATGGAAGACTGAACTTAATGGGCTCTAAAATGGCAGAATGGTCAAAACTTGGAGGTTTTTTTTATGAAAGGCTCAATCATAATTCAGGTTACATCATTTTCAAGTCATTCAAAGGATTAAAAGTAGGGTTTTCTTAGAATTTTCAATGATGCCTCGGGTTACAGCGTTTTTTTGGCTTACATCACAGCATAGGAACGGAACTCCTGCCGTAACCCGGGGACTGCCTGTTTATATATGTATGTATATATATATATATATATATATATATATATATATATATATATATATATGTATAGTATATGTACACATATATATGAAATTGTAATAAACACAATGCCCTCTTAACTTCTCAAATTCTTAGCTCTTTTTTGGATAAGCTTGTGACTACAAAGTCTTGAGCTCCAACTTCGAAGATATTTGAAGAAATCATGATGTCCGGCAGTGGGAACGAACTCGCGACACCATAATCACGACGAGGTCACCTTGCCTTCTCGTTCCCGCTACCAGACATCATGATTTCTTCAAATATCTTTGAAGTTTGAGCCCAAGGCTTTGTAGTGACAAGCGTATCCAAAAAAGATGAAAGAATTTGAGAAATTAAGAGGACAATTTAGCTATTACAATTTCTTATGCATCTGGTAAAAATAATCAGTAGATTCTACATATATATATATATATATATATATATATATATATATATATATACATATATATGTGTGTGTGTGTGTGAGTGTGTACATATATATACATATATATGTATAATCATTAAGCTATAAATGTCGTTTAATATCAAATTCACGCTACTTGGGGAATATCCCCGAAGGGGAATTTTTAGGTGATAGATGGAATGGTACTGAAGTGTCTCGAACTCTCGGCACAGTACTTTTCCAATTACTCCAGTTGACGGTAATCACTGAACAATCAAGGGAGGTATAAGTTAATGCCAAATCTGCCGTACTCGTTTACCCATCGAGAGCGGGGAAATTGTTCTCAGCGTCAGCATTAACTCACCTCCACCATGATAGCTAATTGGTAGTTTGGAACACGTAGCTTTTTTTAATGAAATTTTTATCACGCCATGATTTATTTACAATCATTAAGCTACAAATGTCGTTTAATGTCCAATTCACATTACTTCAGGGATATCTCCAAAGGGGAATTATCACTTAAGGGGGAATTTTTAAGTGATAAATGGAAAGGTACTGAAGTGTCTCGAACACTCGACACGATACCTTTTCATCGACTACAGTCGTCGGTAACCACTGAGTCATCATATAAAAAGAGCTGCGAGTTCCAAATGTACCAATTATTATCTATCATGGTGGAGGTGAGTTAATGTCGGCACTGAGTATAATTTCCCTGGTCTCGATGGGTAAACAAATACGGCCGATTCGGCATTCACTTATACCCATCTCGATGGCAGTTACCGTCGGCTGGAGTCGTTGGAAAGGTACTTGGTCGAGAGTTCGAGACGCTTTAGTACCATTCCATTTATCACTTAAAAATTCCCCTTTGGGGATATTCCCGAAATAGCATGAATTGTATATTAAACAACGTTTGTAGCTTAATGATTGTATATTTAATCACGGCGTGAAATAACTTCTATATAACTGCACATTATATGAGTGTGTTTTTGTATCAAATATTCAGTTTGATAAAGTTTGCTTTCCACTGTGACGCTCCCAGGCCTCAGTATGCCTCGGAACCGCAGACACTAGACCGCCAGTTTTATTGCAAGTTTCAGTAAAACTTAAAAATTTTTCACAACATAGGAACGTTAGCCTTACTCTCATCGCCCCTCGCATATCTAGCCTTTTTTCGTCAACTTCGAACATGCTAACAGAACGTGAAATAAAAGTACCGTGGTAACAGGATGAAGAACCAACGAAGAGAAGAAGAAGAAGACGACGAAGAAGAAGACTGAAAAAATACGGACACAATGATCCTCACTACCAAGACAGGTACTAGCCCAAAAAAGCTACAGGTTCTTATTGTTGTTAGACTCCCTCTCTCTCTCTCTCTTCTCTCTCTCTCTCTCTCTCTCTCTCTCATTATCCTTTTTTGCTTTAGTTCTTGTTTTGCCGAAGAGTGGACACCATGTCAGGCTGGTCTGAATGGATAGGGTATCCGTGTTCATTGAATAAGGGGCGTTATTTGATATGAAATCTCTTACAAAAAGAACATAACCAGTCTAATCAACTCCTAAGTGACAGGGGGATCCAACAATGGTGACACCGTGGGAAAAAGTGAGAAAGAAAGGGAGAAGGGAAGGAAAAAAACAGATTAAACAAACAGTTGAAAAGATAGGCTTAGGAAGAGGCAGAGCGGAAGGGGGGAAATAAGTTATATATTGGGGTAAAACTAAACGAAATTTCAATAAAAATCAGATAACTAAAAGGTGGAGGGGAAAGAAACAGAAATAAAAAACTTGAAAAGCTCCCCCCCCCCAAAAATATATATATATAAAAGTAAAATAAATGCATAACAAAGGGAAGGAAAGAAGGAATGAAAACATATGAGACAAACTTTTTTTATGAAAACAAAATTATGATTAATGAAAACTAAAAGGATACAAAGTGGCATAAAAAGTAGCAAAGATAAAAAAAAAAAAAAGAGGTCAGAGAAGGAAGGGAACATAGAAACAAACAAAACATCTACATCCGAAGCTTGTGCTAGTTGGCAACCAACGGCGTCTTGGATACAATGGGAAATGTACCTCAGGGATTTGAACTGCCATCTGATGTAACACCCAAAATTAAGAGTAGATGGAGCTGTCTCACCTTTTGTTCTCACTCTCGGGCCTCACAACAATGGGGCAGTAATGCAAAGGACGATGAAGGAGAACAAACAATGAATAAAAAAAAACCCTGAGGAATGAAGACGGTACTAACCATACCTTCCACATTAAGCAATGAAAGCCTATAAATTTAATATACATATAAGTGATTTAAATGGTAAAAAATGGGGTCGTGGAATGTGGCGTCCCTGGAGTAAATTTGAAGGGAGAGAGCCTCGTGGAAATGTGCTTCGAAAATGGCTTTATTGTTGCAAGTAAATAAATAACCTTGAAAAAAATATACAGATGAAATTGGGAAAAGAGTTTGTCAGATTAGTGTCAGTGTAGAGAACATTAATGCATCGGAGAGATGGGAAACAGTTAAGGAAGATGGAAGCAGAAGATAAAGTGATGAAAAGGTATCTGTGGGACAGGTAACTTCGACAGACGGAGGATAGATGCCAATTATGATCGTGATCTGATGAGATGTCTTGATCAGACGATTCATTAGCCATGAAATCTTGAGAGTACGGTGTAGGAAGCTCTTCGGCATTGGCAGTGATCAGCACTTAGCCCATTTCTTCTCAAAAGTCGATGTTTTGACCGGAGAAAAAGTGGACACTCCTCATCTTTTAAGTCTGCCTCAATACCAGATAAAAGAAGAGCGTTGAGCGCAGGCTGAACGACCCTGATTTGTGAACATCATGTATTTTCGAAATACAGAGCATACTTTATTCTGTTTTGGGTTGTTAATGAGTCAAACTTAAGGCCAGAGGTCAATAGAAGACGCCCGTGAGGGGAAATGGATAGGTATCAAGAGAAAGAGGCTTCTGGAGCTTTGTAAGAAAGGGAGAAGAACAAGGGCGGTCATCTTCTGTGAAAGAACTGTAATAAAAAGCTTGGCTTCGTGTTGTATAGTCTCCATAAACAAAGTATGAATTTTAATCCTGAAGTCAAAAATGACATGTGCAATTCTAACAGTGCTTGTGTAAGTTATGATTTCTCGACCCCCTTTGACCTTTACTCTACCTCTCATCGTACCCTCTCCCACGCCCCTGCCCCCTTCTCTCTCACTCTCTGTTTCACCTCACGAGCGTAGAACTCCTCCACTTTCGATCGGGGGGGGGGGGGGGGGGGGGGGGGGGGTGTTGTGAGGGCGATTTAGAGAGGTTTCATTGAAATTCACTGTCTCTTTTGGGTCTGTTGACAAAAGCAGTGAATTACGTACCGACTGTGGGTCAGTTTGCTGGTCATAGCCCCTTGTACATCCATGGGCAGTGCAGGGCCGTAGCTACCTCACTTCATAAACATTTGATGAAATATATATATACATATATATAACTTGTAAAGTTTTTACTCCTGATGAGCTTAAGTTTAATAATGAGCAGGACAGCGGGAAGAGTGGAAATAATTTCTTCTTTTAATTTTCACCATCGTTTCGGGAAGCATTTCCCATCTTCAGGGCTATAAATAGCCCTGAAGATGGAAAAGGATTCCCGAAACGTTAGCATATATAAACAAATTATTTCCAGTCTTCCTCTGTGCGGTTTATTTCAACACACACACACACACTCACACACACACACACACACATATATATATATATATATATATAGTATAGATATAATATATATATAGATATAATATATATATATATATATGTGTGTGTGTGTGTGTGTGTGTACGTGTATACACACATGGTGACTGTTTTACCCGCTACTTATCATACATGAGCATAAATACAGAAATAGAAACCCTCAGAGAAACGACTAATTCACAGGATCAGATCTTAACCAGTAGTTTCGATTCCATTATCACAACCGAACCAGAGGTTTCAGAGGAATCGGATTTCACTTGGGGTAAAGTAATGTCCACTGTAGTCGTTAATACTGTGACTCTTCAGAAACCGGAATTTTTCTACTGATACATTGTATTTCCTTTCAACCTCTCTTACTTCTTCCTAATGAACACCATATTCTTTGGAAGCTTGAAATTCAAGTCAATGGCCCCTGTGGACTTGCTCCATATGAATAGGTTTCATTTTCTGAATAATTAATAATAATAATAACGATAATAATAAAGTGTCGTTTTGGGCAGGGCAAGTGTGGAAAGTAGCGCTGCCAAATCAAACTTTTTCAATCAATTATTTAGTATTTGAAAGCACTGCAGACCTAAAAAATGCTAAAATAATAATTGCCAGATAATTTTCTTTTTCTCATATTAAAATATTTCGTAGCATTCTACACTGGGTAACGACGTAAACATTTCTTTTGTTCTTTAACGTGGCACAGATTTTAAGCTACGTTGCCATTTCGCTAAAAAAGGATTGACGTCTAAGCTACGCTACCCTTAGAGTATGGAGGGAGAGGTCGCATTCGGATATAGGAATATGACGAGTGTGGGAATACAAAATCTCTATTATTCATTAAAATAATACAGGATTATGTAGAGTATTTAAAAGTACAAAGCAAGTAGCGTGAAGTGTGAGCACATTTATTTGCATAAAAGGAAAAAATAATTATATATTATTAATGCAGGGAGAAAATAATTTGGCAAATACCCAAGTGAAGAATTCTCCAAGCACGTATACATACAGACACACACACACATATATATATTATATATATATATATGTGAGAGAGAGATGAGAGAGAGACGAGAGAGAGAGGAGAGAGAGAGAGAGAGCCTCATGGTCAGTGTAAAAGGAGGAAGCGATTATCTCAAGAAAGATCAAAAAGAGGGTTTAACTTGAGTTTCCTCGGAAACAACAAAGCTCTGGACGATGCGACGTGAGGAAGAAGAAGAAGAAGAAGAAGAAGAAAAACATTAGCTGGAGTCGCAGTCGTGTACTATACTTCTTTTCTTTTTATCTTCAATAATTACAAATGAAATTCTGCAAATGTCTTGTTATAAGTTGCGATGATATTTTCCACTCTTTCTATCGTTATAAAATATCGTGTAGGGAGGTAGTGCCATCACCGCACCACTTTTGCAGCGTGCCTTCGGCCCCTAGCTGCAACTCCTTTCATTCCTTTTACTGCACTTCCTTTTTATTCTCTTTCTTCAATCATACTTTCCACCCACTCCTAACGATTGATTCATAATGCAACTGAGAGGTTTTCCTCCTATTACACCTTTCAAAATTTTTACTGTCAGTTTCAGTGCTGAATGACCTCATAGGTCCCAGTGCTTGGTCTTTGGCCTAAATTCTGATTTAATTCAGTATCATTAATAATGGGAGAAAGAGACTCATTAAGTGAAAATTTTAAAATATATTTTCTCTCTATGCATAAATATTTTTACAATGAATAAGTTGTACAATATTGTGTTTACCTTATGATTGCTCCTACTGTTACCTTCAGAGTGTCTTTGTGACACTTCATCAGGGCGTCTTTGTGGCAGCTTCATCAAAGTGTCTTTGTGACAACTTTATCAGTGTCTTTGTGACATTTCATCAAAGTGTCTGTGACAACTTCCTCAGTGTCTTTGTGACAGCTTCCTCAGAGTGTCTTTTTGACAGCTTCAGCAAAGTGTCTTTGTGACAGCTTCATGAGAGTGTCTTTATGGCAACTTTATCAGAGTGTCTTGGTGACAGCTTCATCAGGGTATTTTTGTAACAACTTCATCAGTGTCATGACGGCTTCATCATAGTGTTATTTTGGGACAACTACATCACAGTGTCTTTTTGACAGCTTCATCAGAGTGTCTTTGGAACAGCTTTATTAGCGTTTTTGTGACAGTTTCATCAGAGTGTCTTCTTGCAACAACTTCATCATCGTGTCTTTGTGACAGCTTCATCAGAGCATCTTTATGGCAGCTTCATCAGAGTATCTTTGTACCAACTTCACCAGAATGTCGTGACGGCGTCATCAGAGTGTCTTTGTGAAAGCTTCATCAATGTATTTGTGACAGCTTCATCAGAGTATATCTGTGACAACTCCATCAGAGTGTCTTTGTGACGACTTCATTAGAGTGTCTGAGACAACTTCATCAGAGTCTTTGTAACAACTTCATCAGAGTCTTTGTAACAACTTCATCAGAGTGTCTTTCTGACAATTACATCAGAGTGTCTTAGTGACAGCTTCATCAGAGTGTATTTGTGACAACTTCATCAGTGTCTCTGTGACAATTTCATCAGAATGTCTGTGACGACTTCATTAGAGTGTCTGAGACAATGCCATCAGAGTGTCTTTGTGACAACTTCATCAGCGTGTCTTTGTAACTTCTTCATTAGAACGTCTTTGTGACGACTTCACCAAAGGGCCATTGAGACAACTTCATCACAGTGTCTTTGTGACCACCTCACCAGTGTCTTTGTGAAAGCATTATTTGTGTAGTAAGTTGTTCATGGATACAAATGTGTTATAAACAGAAGGAAAAGAAACACAAATCTCTATTCATGAGTCTTCGTCTACTATTTGCAACAGGAACGTGATGTTTAATTCTTATTATTCTGAGCTTTCTTTATTAATGAATTATTATTAAGATTATATTTCGCAACATACTTTTAAGGAAGGAGCTAAAAGGATCTGGAAAACAAACCTTATACTCAGTTATCAGAAAGCACAAAATTCCGGTTTTCTACGTATGCTTCTGCCTAAAAAAACAAAGCTTTTTCAAATACCCGCAATTGGCTTTTCTACAGCTGCAGAAGAGAGAGAGAGAGAGAGAGAGAGAGAGAGAGAGAGAGAGAGAGAGAGAGAGAGAGAGAGATGGGGGGGATGGTTAATTCGTATTGGATCACTTTTAATTTGCATTTAACTGTGCATGCAATCCAAAAGCGGGTTGTTGTCTTGTATGTCAGTAAACACGTTCACTACAGGACCTGGTCATAGCTTGGCTGGGTGGCTAGTCAGTGAACTCCAGGCAGTATCACATATGCTACGGAGTTTGTTTCTCTACTGTCATGCTGTCAGCACTCAGTTTGGTGATCAATATACAAATATGGTTCATGTCGTTTTCGGTCGAACCCTTGTGATTATTTATCAATATGAAATCAATATGGTTATTGTTATCGACCCAACGTCCATTCTCAATATTCCTATGAGACGGTTTCGGCTTCCCTTCCCCATGAATGTATCAAATTCAACTTGTTCCTCGTGAATGTTAAGCCTAATCACGAATCTTGTCAGATAGGTCATCCACGTGGATGATAATGTAGGAAAAACATTATGCACAGTTACATCGGAAACCCAGATCGTCAGCAACTTTCAGGTCTGCAGGTTGCGTAAGGTTGTATAGTAACGCTTCGCAAAGTCTGTCGCCCTCTGTTGCTGGTCACAATTCCAGTTTCTCCACGTTCGGTAAAAGGAGACATGTCGGATGTGTTTGCCTGTTGGTGAAGAGTTTTTCTAGGTTTCGCGCGTGAAACTTAACGTCATTCATTGTTGCTTTGGTAGTTTTAATGAGATGCTCGCAGTACCCGGTTTGGTGGCGTTCTTTTCTCTTCACTGAAGCTGCGGAAATCTCTTCCTGCTTCCATTTTCTATTCTTGAAAAGGCTTCATTCAGGAGTCAAGTCCCCTTATTTCCCCTCCCTCACTTTTTCGTTACATGAGGATTGAAGAATAGCCTTTCTGACAACAGAGACAATGTTTCTTGGTTTAGCGATGACTGATTGGCTGACTAGTAGTCTCCCGAGAAAAGGGATATTTAAAAGTCTACTTCCTATTTCGTCCTGGAAATAATCGAACTTAGCTGACGCAGATCTTTGGTTTCCGTGCCATACATAACTGGAGATGCATTGGGTTTGTTCAGCGTCGTTAGCTCACAGGCCCACTCAACTATTTCTGAAACTGACGACAGTGTGCCTCACAGTAAATAATGAATATTGGACCTTTAATGGTGCGATACCGGGAGTCCCGTATCTCTGAAAACAAACATGAAAAATAAGGTGACTGCCGCGTCGAAAGTGTCTGTGAAAAGGCAGATGGCTCTATCTGTGGGAGATGGGTAAGAAAGACAGCCTACGTGGGAATGACTGCTAGAAGTTTTAGTTGAACACATTAGTCTGTAATTCGATACAACCCACGATCATTATCTAGACGACATTCAAGAGACGGCTGGCTCTGAGAAACATAGCAGACTTGAGTTCACATCTTGCACAAGAAATGAGTTTCCACGTGTCGACTCAGCGCTCAGAGAGAGAGAGAGAGAGAGAGGGTGGGGGTTAAGATAACCAGTGTGAGTTTGTGAGTTATATAACTATTAAATTCAATTAATCAGAGAAGAGGAAGGCCGCGAAAGATACTAAAGTAAGTACAGGAATGAATGAAATAGGAAAAAGGAAAGGTAAAGATACCACACTGCAATATTAAACCAGGTAACCGTGATGGCAAAGAGATTTTATCATCAACACACTCACAGCTTAATATTAAGACCGGCTTACTGCAGATGTTTTTCATACGAAAAAGAAATATTTTTCGACTCACTTTGGTACATACAATACAAGACTTTGTTCACCAACCTAAAGCAAATGATTATACCAGGACAAAAGACTGCTAAGACGAATGTTGTAAGCACAAGACCTTCCTAACGTCGGTGAATACTTATTTTGAGACTCAATAAGTCAGTGAATAAATATAGGAGACTTTCTTGCAAAATCCAAATGACAAAGAACTTTAACAATTGCCTTTATTGTAGAAGGTAAGCGTACCATTTGTTATGTGAAACTGTCTATTCGGAGCAGAACCAGAATAGCAGTCAAGTAGTAACTAAGACTTAGATATTCTTTGGTGAATGACAGAGCAATTTTACGAGGCTATAAATATACATGTACTTAATATGGCCATGTTGCAACATTGTCGAAGTTTAATAGCAAGAACAGCTAAATCCCAATTACTTGGTAAACCCTTGCAGATCATATTTGAAGAGGAAATTGCTGTCACTTGCCATGCTTATGATATCATACACCAATTGCAAATATATACTGTTCAAGATCTTAAGACAGAACCAAGTAAAATTATACCCTTTTTTAAAGGAAGTTCATATTCTCGAGTTGCCCAATTTGAACTGGAGGCCTTCGTTTTGGCTGCCTGGAATTAATCTCCACAGGTGTCCTGCATGGGGTAGACCATCTCTAGGTTGAGATTTTAAAAGGATGAGGCAACAGCAGCTAGCTCTCAGAAGTCCTAGATGCTACCTATAGCTTAGACGCCTCTCACCTGCAGAACACTGTAATGGGGAAAATATTCCTTTAATTATTAGTGATTTATTTAGGAATTGATTCATCATCCTCCTCTAATATCTTTACACTGCTATTGTAAGTGATTGGAACTGTGAAATGTTTTCGTTTCTGTTGTGGACAAGTGCGTGGCAGTGTAGCCAGTCCATTGTTTTGTTTCTCTTTCACTTTGAGTATGGGAGCGCTGCCCTGAATCTTTCGTCTGCATTTTGGTAGCACTAGCAACACATGTAAGGATCACGAATGCTTTCATGTGAAAAGGACGTCAATCAGTCCACCTCTCATTCTGGCTATTTTGCCAAGTTATTAATACAAATGATTATCTAGTCCAGGGGATCTAGTCCAGAAATCTAGTCCAGGAGTTCTGAAGACTAGGTAAATTAACCAAGTCCAGGAGACTAGGCAAGATGAGAAAGTTGGCATGATGTAGTGAATAATAAAGAAACGAACTGAGTACCAGGGATTTTCTTCAATACCCGTAAAATGGAAATCAGTACTTCAATTACCTCCCAGTGGGAAGACATCACCTGGCCTCATCAGTAGTAAGACCCATACACACAAGGAATATCATGTAATAGCAGGTAGGACAGGCCTACCCTATTTTCCAGGCAGCATAAACGTCAGTCTTCATACCCACCGTGTCAACAATGACACAGTACCATTCTCCGACCCGTGTCTCCAGGCAAGAAGACTGACAATAGTGTATATGTATACAAATAGTATTATTATTCTCGTATCGTAATGTCGTGGTGAGGATTTGGTGGCAGCTGTGTAGGATCTGTAGCCCAGTGCTATTGATCAAGACCCACTGTGCCTATATATATTATGTAGGTCACTTATAATGTTTAGTTATAGTGTATGCATTTCTTTATACAATATTGTTGATTTTTGTCTGATTAAGGCCATGACTTGTTTACATGCATATTCATTATTTCTGTAGGGAGATGTATAGCATTCTCTTAATGTAGTTTACATTTTATTATTTGATTATATATGTAAGTGTTTGAAATATTGTAACAATGGTGACTGGTACTGATGAATCATATATTGATCTAATTCAATTAGAACAAGAAACACAACAAACATTACAGACAGTTAAGAGCTTCACTCAATCCTACCAGGATGTTTGGTCTCAAGTGGGAGATTTATCAAATCAAATCAAGGACTTGGACCAGAAGTTGGTTGACATACAGGGGACAATACAACACTTAACACCCAAACATAATAACACTCAACCATCCATAATGTCTACACCACATACGTCTCACATTCCAGGTAATGAACAAAGGAATAATGTAAAACATTTTGTATAAGAATTCACATAGTGCCCTGGTTGGGAATGCGATTGTGGTCTTATGGGTCTTGTCTTATAGGAAATTGTCAGAGTTTTGCTCTTGTAGTGCTGGTTTGGTACATCTTAGAGGATAGAGTACACCACTTTCCAAACCCCTTTGAGATTCAAGTTTAGAGTCGTTTCTACCCAATAGCGCTGGTGAGTTTGATAATCATTAGGACGCCTCAATAGGAGTAAATTCTGTCTTCACATGTGGAGAACTCTTTTGTTGCAGAGTGATGTGACATCCTGTGTAAGTGGAGTCAATCTAACCCCAGTATTAGGCTAGACAAAGCTATTAGGAAAGCTGTATTGAACGCACACCTATAGGGTAGTGTCCCCATTTAGTACTCAAGTATATCCTTGTTTTATGTTGTTGCAAGAGCCCCTTTAGTCTCTAGTTGAGATCGTTGCTTGTTCTACTGTACAAGACCTGTTTTTCCACAGTTGCAGACCCATCTAAGTAGCTGTTTGGCTCCGTTAGGAAAAGTTGTCCTTGATATTAGAGTGGACATGAATCAATTCTTCCCCGAGGGAAAAGCTTTGTAATGGGAAAAATATTCCTTTAATTATTAGTGATTTATTTAGGAATTGATTCATCATCCTCCTCTAATATCTTTACACTGCTATTGTAAGTGATTGGAACTGTGAAATGTTTTCGTTTCTGTTGTGGACAAGTGCGTGGCAGTGTAGCCAGACCATTGTTTTGTTATTCTTTCACTTTGAGTATGGGAGCGCTGCCCTGAATCTTTCGTCTGCATTTTAGAACACTAGCAACACATGTAAGGATCACGAATGCTTTCATGTAAAAAGGACGTCAATCAGTCCACCTCTCATTCTGGCTATTTTGCCAAGTTATTAATACAAATGATTATCTAGTCCAGGGGATCTAGTCCAGAAATCTAGTCCAGGAGTTCTGAAGACTAGGTAAATTAACAATGACACAGTACCATTCTCCGACCCGTGTCTCCAGGCAAGAAGACTGACAATAGTGTATATGTATACAAATAGTATTATTATTCTCGTATCGTAATGTCGTGGTGAGGGAAAATCCTCCCGCAACAACACCACTTACCCCTATAGCTCTCCTGCTCCTCTGGGGATCCCGCACTTGTTCCTTTACCTCCATAGTGCACAGATCGATAAGCAAATGAGAAGACAACAAGACCACGGATTTGCAGGTACTGTGAGAGTAATTTCTAGTGCAGTCAGTGAATTGTTTTTTCCTTTTGTCTGTATTTCGTTTCCTTCTTCCAAGGCGACTTCCCCCCTTTGCGGCTCAGCTTCTCACCCACCAATTTTGGTTCAGTGCTGTGACTAATTCCCCTTGTGATGCTAATAATGATATTAAATCCCTAGTTAATAAAGAAACATAGTATTCCTTTCTATATAAGCTCCCAGTCATTCTATGTCCCCCTATGAGTGAGCTTTGATATGAAATACTAAGAGAAAGTAAAGTTTAACGTTTTCCCATGTGTCAATCGCCTTAGTACTGATGCTAGAATGTAATCTCTTTGCAGACAAATATCGTGCCTGGTTGTGAGAGGAAAACTGGGAACCCTTGGATACTAAGCCTGCATTTAAATAACCTGCTTTGTGCAAATCATATCTCTGTGTCTGGGTCATTTCCCAGCCACGTGTTTCTGGTGGACCTGCAATCAACCACCTTCCATTAATTTCTAGACCTACACATAATTTATATGTAAATTAGTTCATTTAAGCTAAAGCCCAGAGTCTTATGTAAATTCCTCCTTTCAGTAATATCAACCTTCAGCCATAGATTTTTGTTTGTTATAACCCTTGTACCCTCCATACAAGGCCTTTTAGGAGTGCCAGAAAGTCACGCCCCCACACTTTATACTGAGGGAATGGGCCGTTTATAACAATATATATATATATATATATATATATATATATATATATATATATATATATATATATATATATATGTGTGTGTGTGTGTGTGTGCGCGCGCGTGTGTCATTTATTATGTATGTATATATAATATATATATATATTAATATATATATTAATATATATATATATTATATATATATATATCTATATATATATATCATATATATATTATATATATATATATCATATATATAATAATATATTATAGATATAATATATATATATATATATAGATTAATATCTATATTTAGTATATATAAAATATATATATATATAGATATTATATATATATATATATATATATATAAAATATATATATATAGAGTAACTGTTGTCTGATATAACTTTTATTATATGCATTGCAAGGGGCACCACTTTACTCTTTAAAGTTGAGATCAGCAAGAGTTTACCAAATAAGTGGGATTTAGCTGTTCTTGTTGTTTTGAGGTTGCAGTGAGAAAGAACTGAGTACTACTGATTTATTACCCGGGCACATGATATACATAGCGACCCACACAGAGACAGAGAATTTGTGTTTCTTAACAGTTAATAAAATGACAATAACAAAAGACATAATGGGCATACATTGATGAATTGTATATTGGCGGAAAGGTCAGGAAATTCTATACACAACCATATAAATGTGATTCTTACTGCTTAGCTAGATGAGATACAAGATTGTGATTAGTGAGTAAAGAAGGTCTTAACATGGGTCCTTATAATCTAGATGAGATAAAAGATCGTGATTAGTGGGTAAAGAAGGTCTTTACAAGTACGCCATCCCTGAGTTATTGATATGAGGTTGCAGGGCGGTCTCAACTGTTGAGTTGTCCGGCGGGCCTGCCAGGATGTCATCCTTCGTCCGGCCCCTGGGACAACATCGACCACGTCTCGGGATGTCAGAAGACATATGTACAGGTTCCTAGGCCTTCTGGTCTGTAGTTATGTGTCTTGTCTGTGAAAGTTTTCCAGCAGGGTATGAACTCCTTCACTATTTCCCATATTCTTCTGTGGGAAGTATCTCAATCGTCTAGTTCCGTGAGGAAGAATTCGCCCGGTACTGCCAGTGCTTCCCTTTAGACTTTTTCTGCAGGAGATTCTTTGTTCTCTGCTTTTGGCACGGTTCAAAGTCCTAGCAGGACCCAGGGCAGCTGCGCCTTCCAGTTTTGTCGTTACACCATGCCATCAGTGCCGCTTTTAACATTGGTCGTATGCCGTTGTGCTGTGGAGTTTTATCCCCATCAGATGTGGCAGGGAGACCCAGAGTTCTGACAGGAATGCCATCTGACAGGAATGTCATCTGGCACACAGAAACAGCTTATCCAATTTGATAGTAGGGCTTCCGCGCAAGCGCTTGTAGATGCTTCTGCCATCGGGGTTGCTTCCAGCCATCTCATAGATCAGTCTAAAACTGTTTGGAGGTATTTGGCAGCCCCCGATTAAGGCAGAGGTCCTACAGTGTCCACGTGAATGTGCCCGAACTGTCTTCATGATTGAGGGAAATCTCCGATACCTGATTCCGTGTGCTGAGTGGACTTGCTTGTTTGGCACGATATGCAGTTCTCTGCCCATCTCCACACGTCCTTATTTGCCCCGTGCCACACAAACTTCTTAGTCATCAGGCGCGTTGTTGTACGTCCCGATGGATGGGAGAGGCCATGGATGATGACGAATATCTGCTTCCTTTGTGATGTGGGTATCAGGGGTTGTGGGCGGCCTGTGTTGGTGTCGCAGAGAAGTGTCGATCCCTGCTCTCCTATTGGCACGTCCTTCCATTTCAGTGTAGTGAGTGCTGTGCAGTAAGCTGGCGTTTCGGGGTCTGTGGCTTGTTCTTCGCCATGTCCTCATAGTCGATGCCCAGGTGGACCGAATTTATTTCAATTTTTGACAGGGAGTCAGCTACCAGGTTCTTCTTCCCGGGGACGTAGCTGATGGTGCACCAGAATTTGGATATAGCTGTTTTGCTGACCACGCATCTCCCACCTTCAATGAAGCATGTACCAAAGACTTGTGGTCTGTTAGGATAGTGAAGGGGCTTCTGTCTGGGAGGTATTTGAAGTGTCGCACGGCCTGGTATATTGCCAGCAGTTCCCTGTCGAATGCACTATAGCGGGTCTCTGGCGGCTTCAACTTGCGGCTGAAGAATGTGAGTGGGCGGGGGAACCCATTCACTATCTGCTCCAGTACTTCTTCGCAGGTGACATTGCTGGCATTGGTGGTAAGTCTCAGGGGGGCGGTGGGGTCCTGGTAGGCTAAGGTGGTGGCTCCAGCAAGGGCTGCCTTCGTCTGCTCAAGCGCCCTCTACTGTGACATTTCCCACGTCAGTGTGTTTGGTTTCTCCTTCAGCACCTTGGTCGGGGATACGGGTGATGTCCAGCATGAATTGTTGGTAGTAGATGACCATGTCAAGGAACTCTTGCAGGGATTTGATTGTCTTCAGTTTAGGGAAGTTGTTTACTGCCTCTACCTTGGAGGCCATGGGGCAGACACCTGTCGTGGAGACCTTATGTCCCAGGAAGTCCACTTCTCTACACCGAAGGAACACTTGTCTAATCTGACAATCAACCTGTCCTCATGAAGACGTTTTAGCATGGCCTGGACGTGTCCCAGGTGCTCTTCCGGGGACCTGGAGAAGATCAGGATATCATCCACGCAGCAGACGCAAAAAGGTAAGTCCCCCAGGATGATGTCCTTCAGGTGTTGGAATGTGGCCCTGGCGTTCCTGAGGCCGAAGGTGGAGTAGGAGAAAGTGTATGTTCTGAACAGCATGATGATGGCTGCCTTCGGAATGTTGTTGGGATGTACTGGCACCTGAAAATAAGATTTAAGTAGGTCCATTTTAGTAAATATTTTGGCTCCATGTAGGGCTCCAGTCAGGTCCTGCAGGGGGTAATGGTTAGGCGTTGTCACCAGGTTCAACCGACTATAGTACCCTACAGGGCCTTCAGGAACCATCTGGCTTCATCATCATGTGGAGGGGGGATGCTCATGGGATTGATGCCTTTTTGCAAATACCCATCCTCTCCATCTCTGTGAATGCTTGTTTAGCATCCTGGAGCTTCTTGGGCAGCAGGCGGCGAAACTTGGAATACGTCAGTGGGCCTGTGGTGGTGAAGTGGTGGTAGTTGCCATGCTTGGCATGTGTTCATGGCACCTGGCATAGTTCCGGCTTGAAGACGTCTAGGAATTTGTGCAAGAGGGTGCCGTATTTAGACGACGGTGTGGCGCATACAGCAGGCATTCCCGGGCCTGTGGTGAGCGGGAAGGAGTGGCAAGTTCCGGTGTCTAGAAAGCGTTTATGGCCGACGTCCACCAGCAGACCATGTTCTGCGAGAAAATCGGCGCCAAGTAGCGGGAACCTGAGGTCTGTGATGATGAAGGGCCAGTCATACTTATAACCCAGAGTGGATATTCTGGGGGTCTGGGTTCCATAGCAGTGGATGGAGCTTCCGTTTGCGGCTACTAGTATGGTCGTGGCGTTGGGCGGGCGGTTGCGGTCCTCCCTCGATGGCGGAAAGACCGACTGCATGTCTCCCGTGTCTACCAGCATTCCGTGCCCCGCGATCACGTCGTGGATGAAGAATCCCACTGGTTGGGATTCCCTGTTCTTTGTGGCCACTGCCGTTAAGGGTGGCCGGTCTCTGCGTTTTTTGGGAATGCACAGGGATCTCTGCACTTTCTGGTGTTCTTTCCGAGTCGTTGGTGGAAATAACACCAGGCTGGATTCGTCCACGTCCTCTGCTGCTGCGGCGGCGCATTTTTCTGTATATTGCATGTGTATCCCCCTCCTTGGCCTTCTCGTCTATCAGGCTGCGGCGTGCTTGGAGGCCTTAGTGGCCTCGTGGAGTTTATGCATGATGCTCACCAATTTCTCGATTGGAAGTGTGTCTGCCTCCATAATTTGAGCCCTCACCTCCTGAGGAAGGTACTGTAGGAATATTTCTTGTGATAGGCTGATCTCCCTTCTTTTGACGAATTCGTCGCAGTCCGACAGCATCAGGAGACCTCGTAGTTCGTCCCAGGTGTCCTTCGGCGATGGGTCCCCCAGGGGCTGGTTCACCTGGTCCAGGGCCCGTTGGGCTCTCTCTGGGACGGGTGTGGAGTATATCTCAATGAGCTCCCTGCGAAGGTCTTCGTATTTGATCTTTTCCGTCTGCACGTCTAGCCAAGGTGTAATTCTATTAAACACTTCCTCGGGCAGCGTCGTCAAGGTGATATCTGCTTTGGTTTCTTTCATCTTCCGTGACTTTGGCTACGCAGAAATGTACGTCGGCTCGCAGGAACCATGACGTGGTATTTTGCCGCGAGAAAGGCGGCAGATTTATCACCTGAGATATTGCGATTTTCGATGGCGAGAGGGTGATGCAGAGGATCTGTGAGACCTCGGCTTGACTTTCGTGCTCCGTGTCTGGCATTTTGATTCTCACACCAAAACGCGAATTAAGCGCCATATTTAGTCCAGTAATGGTGTTTGGGGTTCGTCAGAAGTCAAAACTATACACCGTGTGGTTCCTTAATGACTCTGAATACAGTTGATGTGAACCGTAAATGGCAGGACCATTCAAACACACCAGCACGTACCTGGGGAGGTACGCCGTAATTAGTCCATTAGTGGCGTGGGTGGTTTTCCGAGGAAGTAGCTTTCAGAAGTAAACTTTGTCATCGTATGGTTCCTTTAAAGGCTTCTGAAGGTAAGTGCAGCCGTAGTGAGTCCGTTAATGGCAAAGCCAAAACCGCTGTTTACTGCCACTCCTCAGGTCATCAGTTGTGAGGTTGCAATGAGACAGAACTGAGTACTACTGATTTATTATTATCGTTTGAGATTAAGCTGGCCTTATGCCAGCACGGGCTCTTGCTCATAGAGCAGCCCGTAGGTTTGAATTATTACCTGGGCATGCGATATAGTACATTGCATTGTGCAGACGGAAACGGAGTGCCCGACCCCCGAGTCTCACGACCTGCACTCAGACAGAAAAGAATTTGTGTTTCTCTGCAGTTAATAAAATGACAATAACAAAAGACATAATGGGCATACATTGATGAATTATATATCGGCGGAAAGGCCAGGAAATTATATATACAACCATATGCATGTGACTCTTGCTGCTTAGCTAGATGAGATACAAGATTGTAATTAGGGAGTAAAGAATGTCCTAACACAGGCCTTTACGATCTAGATGAGATACAAGATCGTGATTAGTGGGTAAAGAAGGTCTTTACACTGCCACATGACCTGATTTAATATGTTTGCATTAATAGCCTCGTAAAAATGCTCTCACATAACAAATAATAGCCTGCACTACAATAGAGCCAATTGTTAAGTTGCTTGCCATTTGGATTACATATATACATATTTGTGTGTATGTATGTATATATGTATGTATGTGTGCATATTTATATAGTCTATGTAATATATATATATATATATATATATATATATATATATATATATATATATATATAGATATATAATAAATATATAAGCCACGAGGGAAAATAAGCAACGGAGTTTCCGCAAGATCTTTCGACATTCAGTGTCCTTTACTTAGCAGATGAACTGCTAAAGGACGTTGAACGTCGAAAGATCTTGCGGAAACTCCGTTGTTTATTTTCCCTCGTGGCTTATACCTTTATTTATGGATTTATCACGTTCCAAACTTTCGTGATTCAGTTATACACACACACACACACACACACACACATATATATATATTATATATATATATATATATATATATATATATATATGTGTGTGTGTGTGTGTGTGTTTAATATTTCCAACGAAGTGTGTTTCCCCTAAAATAGATGGCTCCACAGTAAAACAACACAATAATTATTGCAATATTCTACTAAATTGTGGATGTAGCCGCTGAGCTGAAAATTCTACAACATTGCACGCTTTATACACCGAAACAGAAAACTCATCAGAAGTTAGACCACGAGCACAAACTGCATCATTCAACTCTGTATTCTTCTTAGAATCCTTCCACTTAAATGATTACTTTTTACTAACATGAATGACAATTGCACTGTTGTACTTTGCATATCTCATAAGATTTTCACGTGATCCTATACTCTTTTCAGTGATTTTTTTAGTTTGACCAGAGTGAAATTTGTTATAATGCTTACATGGAATTATATGTACTACACACCCTTGTAAGTCGTGAAATATAAAAACTTTTAATAAAGGTACAGTCCTGACTTGATTATAAAGGTGTGAGCTCACCTGCAACGAAAACTAAGATTTGTCTTGTCACAAATGTTTACAACCATCTCGATGTTCATTTGTATACTGGCACTCCAGCACATACATATAATGCGAATTTTTATCCATGTGTAGCCACCCTATATATTATTCTTAAAAACTAAAGAAGAAACCAGTCTGGGCTTTTACCAGGTGCTCGCTTGCATTATATATATGTATACATTATAGATATATATATATATATATATATATATATATATATATGAACAATAATGAATGTTTCGGTAGTTAAAAGCATGCCGAAATAACTTCTATTCGTCAAGTTAAAATTAAAACACTGAATAATCAAAAGCAAACTTTAATAAAAGTAAGAAAGAAGAAGAAGTGTTTGTTTACGTTCATACGGGGTCGGAGTGCCGACAACCTGTCAATGCTGACACATTAGTACATTCAAAATGTCAAGTGTAGAACCAAAAGGCCCAAGTTCACTAGAAGGAGCAATTAAAGCAGAAATTGAAAAGGTGTGTAGCTTAGCAGACTGTATAGAATGTCAATGACGTTCTTTGGCCAGAATTAAGGCTGCCGGTACGTAAATTGACCCATAACCTAGCCCAACTTACCTGGGTGTAACACATGTACGAGAGGTTGTATTTCAGAAATGGGTAGTAGTCTGATTGTATGATAGGTTGTGTTAATTTTCCGTCAAATAGTACCTACGTAACCACATGTTTTCCTGACCATTTAGGCTTAGGGTAAAACATCGCTGCGCGACCAGGCAGCCACCTGTATGGCAGTGCGGGCACTTTCCCAAAAAATAACTTTAGCACTGACAGTAAGGTAAGTTACAGGTTAGGCTAGTCATAACCAAACCTCCGTGGAAGCAACACCTTGAGAACTTTACTTTCCTCTTGAAGTAAGTTTTCTCTCAAGTAAGAAATTAAGGCCATAATTTCCTATTAAACAGAACTTATTGAAAGTCTAGCCATGCACAGTGTTAACTTACCTCCATGACGCTTTCGAAATTTTTACTTAAAACACTTAACTTATAGAAGATTGATGCCATTTCCATGTTTGTGGAGTCTCTTGTGTAAACAAACTTTCCATTTCCTGTGCTAAATCCGCACACCACACACACCCATAGATGCTGGAACACTTTCTTCACAACAATCTTAAACGACGATGGTGTATACGCTTGCGGCCAGGTTAACATGGCAATTGTTCGGGAAGAAGAAGATTGGGCTACATAACATTTAAATAATTAGTTAAACACCACAATAGGGTTATGAATTGCATAAATTTATTATGTATTCATGATAATTCATTTTAAAATATTCGTTTTTTAAAAAGTAACCAGATTCCTGACACAAATTTCATTGGTTTTGCTGTGAAGATTTTTTATCACTGTTGCCAATTGGTTTATGTTTACCCTCCAAACTTGGGATAAGACTTGCACAAAACCATGGAAATAAGTGAATTTAGTGTATCTAATTGTAATATATATACAAATATTAGAGCAATTTTATCATTATTGCATTACTATGACATTTACAATTCATGGAAACAGTTTGTAAAGGCATTGGCGTATGTATCAAGTTCCATTAAATTGGCAATGATGACTTGCAATTCATAGCACGCATGAAAGGTTACATTTGTATCAGCATTACAATTATTAGAAATTAAAAAACAAATGTTGTTCCGATACGTAATACAAACCCTCGGTCCTTTAACAATAGGAAGTAGCTAGCGGCAGCTGGAACGGTCGTAAGCTTCGAACAGGGGAGAACGGTAGTTAACTGCTTGTCCGATCGTCGCGCACCGCGCGACTGGGAGGTAAACAAATCACTTTTGCTTTCGGCCGTGTGTGGATAGGACGTGCTCGTCATCGCTCTGCCCGCTTTGTCGTTTGCTTTGAGTTTGAGTATTTGCCCTCTCTTTCTGTGTAATTCAGAGTGATTGTAAGTACTTTGCATTTCTTTTTGATCATTTATGATGAGTGAGGAAGAAATGGAGATTTCACCACGCCCCCCGGTCGGGGCGTAGATGTGGGGGATTGGAGATTCAGAGCGTGGATGTAGATCCTCACGAGGTTTGTACTCGTTGTCGGGGGCGAGAGTGCTCCCGCAACGAGCCCTGTGTAACGTGTATGCATTGGTCCGAGGCGCAGTGGGTGCTGTACGAGGGCAGGAAGAGACTTAGGCCGCCCAAGAAGTCATCGGAAAGTCCAGTGACTCCTTTGGTAACGGACACTTCGTCCTCTTTCCTGCCCCCCGGCCAGCCCCCACGTTTCGCGCCTTCCCCTGCGGGGGGGTAGCGGAGTCCTTCTCCTCTCTCGATCTGTCGAGTGTGGAGGAGGGCGCCCGCTACCCGGACGTCCAGTTGTTTACTCGGGGTCTTCCGTCCGCTCTGGGTGGGGTTCTTCTCCCCCAGGCGCGAGGAAGCCCCTCTAACTAACCCGACTGTTGCTTCCGCAGGTGTGCCATCAGCGAAGGACGACCTGGGACAGGTGTGGGAGTCGCTGGGACTGCAGGGAGTGCCGAGCATACAGGGGTTGATTCAGCGGTTGGCGGGGTCGGCAGTGGTTACTCATGGTGCGGTAACCACTACAACAACCACAATCTCGACACCAGCATATGAGATGCCACCGCACCTGGTGTATACACCACATATCATGTCGGTAACACCCACGGCTGCAATCCAGAAACCAATTCCTGCCGTGCCAAAGAGGACGGTGCCACCGCCACCTGGGTTCTTTGTATTGCCGACCCCGGACTTCCGCTGCCCAAAGAGTACCCCCCTGGACCTGCCGCCAGTACCGAGGATGACGGTAGCTGCCGACAGGACGCCTGGCTCTCCTGTGGTACCTGCCGTGCCTGCCGTACCTGTTGCTGTTCCAGCCACTCATTCCCTTTCAGATCAGGTGCCTGCTGCTCATTCACTTTCAGATGTTCCTGCCGTTCCTGCTGTTCCTGGACCTGTTCCTGTTGTTCCTGCTGTTGGTGGTGCTGTCACAGTCTCAGGTCTTTCCGGACAGGTGCAGTCGGGCCCTGTTGCTTCGGCAACTGCCCCGGCTCCCTCCTGGATGGAAGACCTGACGTCTGTCCTGCGGAGCCTGGCGAAGAAGAAGAGGAAGAGGAAGGTGTCGTCTTCTTCGTCGTCTGCTGCCTCGTCTTCTTCGTCGTCTGCTGCCTCTCCTTCCCCTTCGACTTCTAAGGCCGAACAGCCGAAGAAGAAGAAGGTTGCCTCCTCCCCCCCTAAGAAGACTCCTTCGGGATCTTCTAAGGGCCCGGCTCGCTCAGGCGAGCGGGGTGGGGAGCTCTTCTGCTGGTCCTCCTGTTCCTTCGGGAACCGGGGCCCGTCGCTTCTTCTGCAAAGAAGAAGTCGACGGGGACCAGAGGTGCACCAGCCTCGGCTGGTGCGTCCTCACCTGGTGCCGTAGCGGTTCTGCCGCTAAAACCAGGTTCCGTCTCGGCCGCTGCTCGTTCGCGAGAAGCACCGAATGGACGCTCTTCCAAAGAAGACCGTCCAGCCAAAGTTTTGACGCCCGAGCTCGCTCGCCGTCAAGACAGCGGCGCGGAGCAGAAGACTGGCGAGAGTCGTGCACACGACTCTCGCCAGGCCAGTGGACGCTCTCGCAGCGATCAACTGGCTGCTCGGGCTGACGTGACGGTCGCTGACCAGCCACGGGTTGAGGCGAGGAAGGAGTCCCCGCGGCCGCCGGTACCAGCCACGGCTGGTACCAGCGGCTCGACGCGCCGAGAGGACGCTGGCCGGTCTCGACGCGACAGAGAGCCTAGCAGGTCACCCGTCCGCCGCTCCCGATGGGACCGGGCGGAGACGGTGACCAGCGGCAGCTCGCCTGACGCTAGAGATCGGTCTCGACGTTCTCAGCCGAGCCAATCGCCCCAGGCGAGCGGCAAGGCTAGGCCTGCTGCTCGACCGTCACCGCGGGTTGACGATCAGCAGCAGCCCTCCACGCACGCTGGTCCTGCCAGTGAGCGAGGGGGGAGCGTCAGGTCTGCCTCTCCCGTACCTTCAACCTCCTCGGGCTATACCGGGAGGAGCGAGGTACCGAGGAGCGATCACGAGAGGTGCGCCGCTCGTGACCCAGCTATGACGCCGTACGGCTCAGGCACGGTTTTAGGACCGACCAGAACGTACGCGCAAGTAGTTGGAGGCGACCGTCAGGGGTCTGTCGCTGTTCCTCCTTCTGAAGGAGGAGTATCGCGGGATATGCTCTTGCTGGAGGGACTGGACGGTCCTACTCCACAAGACGCAGTAACTCCCGAGATACAGAGGAACTTTGCAGAGGTCATTAAGCTGATGCGTCTGCATAATGACCTCGCGGAAGGATCGCCGCTACCACCGGCAGAGCCCACGTCCCGGCTCGAATCATTTTGGGGTCCCAAGAGGGAGCCCAAAATGATGGTGGGGTTACCGCGATCTGAGCTTGCAGACTCGGTCCTGGATCAGGTGGAGAATCTCGTCTCAGGACGGGAGGACTCGCTAAAGGTCCGGACGGGTCTTCTAAGCGCTTGCCTTCCCCTCCTCTACAGCGGCAGAGGCGATTCTACGTGCCTTCGGAAGACCCGATACTGCCTAACAGGTTAACCCGGGAGTTAGCGAGGCTGACTCCAGGTGTGTCCCTGCAGCAGCTCCTGTCGGAGAACCTATGGTTCTCGCAGCAGGAGGCACTTGCCCTGGAATCTACCGCTATGGCAGCATTCCAGGCAGTTTCCTGGTTGGATTTGTGGTCCCTCACAATATCCAAAGTAGCGGCCGGCTCCGGAGTTCTGCTCTCGAAGACGACGCTTCTTTTAGGAGACTGTGCCAGTCTGGAGGAAGAGCGATCTCTTACCTCGCCCATCAGACTGCTAACCTGTGGGCCAACTTGGTTCTTCGACGTAGGGACGCAGTCCTACCCGAGTGACCAAGGGGGCGTGGGCGTGAGGCGGCACTCGGGCTTCGAAATGGACCTCTTAGGAGTTCCCCAGCTCTCTTTCCTGGAGAGATGGTGGACGCTGCGGTGGAAAGGCGGCGCACTGACGAGAGTGACCGCTTAGTTCACCAGGCAGTCTCGAAGGTTACTGGGCAATCTCGAGCGACTGCGGCCAAACCAAAGAGCTTGGCTAGCGCTTCCACGGCGGCGAAGACGGTTGCACCGTCCAAACCCCGTGTGAAGACTCCTGCTGTTTTCAACTTCTGCTAGAGGATGGCCGCAACCAGCCCTCCTCCCAGCCCTCCTTTCCCCGAGGAGGTGCTGGAAAGAAGTCGAAACGAGGAGGGAAACGCTAGGGACGGCGTTCCCCCTCACCTGCTGCCGGAAGTGGGGGGGTGCCTAGCGAGCCATTGGGCGAATTGGCAGCGCTACGGCGCCGAGAACTGGATAGTAGACGTCCTTCGGGAGGGATATCTACTACCCTTCGAGTCTCGGCCCCCCCTCATCTCCAAACCGGTCCACCTACAGACCTATGTCCGGGGATCAGCAAAGGACAACGCTCTTCGACAGGAGATCAAAGGAACCATGCTGGCGAAACGAGCTAAGTAGAAATCGTGGAGGACCAGTCACCGGGCTTTTACAGCCGCCTCTTCCTAGTTGGAGAAGGCATCGGGGGGCTGGCGTCCGGTGATAGACCTCTCTCCCCTGAACCGCTTCGTTCGCACGACGCGGTTCACGGATTGGCAGTCGGCACGCTCGGACGCTCGACTCGAGCAGGGGGAACGATTTCATGCTTTCAGTGGACTTGAAGGACGCGTATTTTCAAATACCCATCCATCAGTCCTCCAGAAACAGTACCAAAAAAAAAATACCGCTTCATCTTCGACGGGACGGTGTACCAATTCAGGGCACTTTGTTTCGGTCTCTCAACCGCCCCACAGGTGTTCACGCGAGTGTTCACTCTGGTGTCGGCTTGGGCCCATTCGCACGGGATACGTCTTCTGAGGTATCTCGACGATTGGCTAGTCCTGGCGAGCTCCCGCTGCAGTTGCTACAGGACAGAGATCGACTCCTCAAGTTTTGTCGCGATCTGGGGATCGTGATAAACTACGAGAAGTCCGATCTCGAACCCAAGCAGAAGATGAAGTACCTGGGTATGCTGATAGACACGGTAGCAGGGCAGGTCTTTCCCGCAGACTTGCGTATCAGCAAAATTCAGAGAGGCAGCCGGCCGGTTCCTGTCGCGGCAGGAACAGGCAGCACAGCAATGGCAAGTCGTGATCGGCCATCTGTCGTCACTCGAAGTTTAGTCCCCTCACGGGCGTCTTCACCTGCGTTCTCTCCAGTGGAGGCTAAGGGAGAGTTGGTCTCAGGCCAAGGATCCTCCTTACTTTCCCGTGGCTATCACGGACAAGGTGAGGCAGGACCTAGCCTGGTGGCTCGACGACAAGAACCTCTTAAGAGGAGTGCCCATACGCACTCCCAGGAGGATGCTTCTGTTCTCAGACGCACCTCGACCGAGGGATGGGGCGCACACCTGGAGGAGTTGCTGACTGCAGGTGTGTGGGGACCATCACGAAAAGCACCTTCACATCAATGTCCTGGAACTCAAGGCGGCGTTCAACGCTCTCCAAGAGTTTCAGGACCGCTTGGTGGGACACTCAGTGGTGTTGATGTGCGACAACACCACAGTAGTGGCATATGTCAACAAGCAGGGGGGGGCTAGTGTCTCTTCCGCTCCATCAGTTGACGGTGCAGGTGCACGAGTGGGCCACGGCTCACTCGATAGAGCTGTCAGCACGCTACATTCCAGGACAAGAGGAATGTAGTAGCAGACAAGCTCAGCCGTCGGGATCAGGTGATAGGGACCGAATGGTCTCTACACAAGACGTGGCGGAAAGGCTCTTCAACCTGTGGGGGCGACCGGTCGTTAGACCTGTTCGCCACCCGGCACAACAGAAAACTTCAGGTTTTCTTTTCAGCTGTGCCGGACCATGGGCAGCTGCAGAGGACGCTCTCCAACACCCCTGGGACAACCTCTTCGCTTACGCCTTTCCTCCCTTCTGTCTGATTCGGAAAGTGATCAGTCGAGCGCTGGTCACTCCCAATCTCAGAATGATCCTGGTGGCTCCCAAACGGGCCGCAAGCCGTTTGGTATCCGGACCTGCTGGCTCTTCTTGCGGACGCACCGAGAGAGCTACCCATTTGGCACAACCTTCTAGCCCAGCCACACGTAGAACGGTACCACCAAGCAGTCCAGTCCCTTCAACTTCACGGCTGGCTGTTATCCACCATCTCTTGCGAACGAGAGGCTTTTCTCGTAGCGCAGCAACAGAGATGGCTGGACACGTCCGACAGTCCTCTGCAGCTGTGTACCAGGGGAAGTGGGCCGTCTTCTGTGGTTGGTGTCGTAGACAGGGTCTGTCTCCTCTCAGAGCCACTCTTCAGCAGGTAGCGGATTTCCTCGTGTTTCTTCGCCGAGAGAAGCTCCTCTCAGTACCCACAGTTAAAGGATATAGAGCCGCCCTGGCTCTCGTCCTAAAACTGAGGGGACTGGACATCTCGAATTCGTTCGAGATCTCCTTGCTAATTGAGGAGCTTCGAAAGGTCTTTGCCCACTCCCAGGGAACTCCCAGGCCCCCTGCGTGGGATGTGACTCTCGTACTTAGGAGTTTGACTCGAAGACCCTTCGAGCCACTCCCGAGAGTCGTCAGACAGGGATCTGACTCTCAAGACCCTCTTCTTGCTGGCCCTGGCATCGGCGAAGAGAGTAGGGGAACTACATGGCCTTTCTATGATGTTAAACATACCAGAGGCTGGGGATCTGTGACGCTCGATTTCGTCCCGAACTTCGTAGATAAGACTCAGAATCCGTCGATCCCTGACGACAGGTTCGAGTCTTTCACGATCCCCTCCCTTCTGGACTTCACCGATAACGATGCGGATGAGATGCTGCTTTGTCCCTGTGAGGGCGCTACGGCGCTATCTGAAGAGAACTCGACATCTCAGGCCTGAGTGTCGACGCCTCTTCGTTAGCACTGGGTTACCAAGAAAGAAGTTTCCAAGAACACTTTCTTTCTGGCTGCGTGAGGTGATCAGGAGAGCGTACGAGGCTGATGGTAGCGACGACATCCGTACGCTCCGACCGAGAGCCCACGAAGTCAGAGGTATCGGACCCTCCTTAGCGTTCCGTAAGAACTTCTCCGTGGCGCAGGTCCTGAAGGCAGGTGTCTGGGCCAACCAGACCACCTTCAACGTACCTTCTTTACCTTCGGGATGATATGCCCACAAGTCCTTGGATACTTTTTCCGTTGGGACCTGTGGTGGCTGCTCAACACGTTGTGTAAGCTTACCCAGCACCCGAGCAGGCAGAACAGCATCGATTCCTGGTATGACTGGGAGAATGAATGTGCGAATGAGAGAGTGACTGGCTTCTCTTCACCATCTTCTCTACCTCTACCTGTGGGCAGAGAGATACGGTCGTTACCTTGCTGGAAGGGAGTCAGATGCAGGTAAGCTATTCAACAGAGCTCCATTCTATCTCTTTAACTAGAGATAGGAGTATATATCCACCACTTTCTCTCCAACAAGGGGAGAAAGTGGATGCCAACAAGAGACAAACCATAACGTTGTTGCCTCTTGCAAATAGGAACTTGTTCTTGTTTTGCTGGTACGAAGAGATACGCTTGCCTCTCTCTTAGTACTTGGTCCAGAGGTCTGACCATTGATCCTGCGGTGCACACCCCGATCAATCGGACAGAGGCTTGGATCCCTCCCTCGCTCTTACGACCAGGGAGGCTTCCAAGGTTGGGCGAACACCAGTCTGTTCACAAAAGACTCAGATTCCACCCACCAAGAAGTGAGTCTTCCTATTGTAAAAGGACCGAAGGTTTGTATGCCGTGTCCGGAACAAATGAAATTGTCCAAATTGCATTTTTCCTAACTATACAAACCTGAGGTCCTTTACATATAGTCCCTCCTCATGCCACCCCTCACTCTGCGTATTTTGCATGGGCCAAAAGCAAAAGTGATTTGTTTTTTTGCCGCGCGACGATCGGACAGTCATTTAACTAACCGTTCTCCCCCTTGTTCGAACTTACGACCGTTTCCAGCTGCCGCTAGCTACTTCCTATTGTTAAAGGACCTCAGTTTTTTGTATAGTTAGGAAAAATGCAATTTTCGACAAATTGTCATATTTCAGCCATACAATTATCAAAAAAGAAAGAAAAAAAAAAGGAGTCAAAACAGGTTGCCAAGGAACTTATTGTGATCTTTCTTAAGGTAGAAATTCATTAGACTTACTTTATGCATTTGTTTTTATATGTTTTATTTTTTATGTTGTGAATATTTATTTTTCAGGAGAATGTAAGGACAGCTATTGACCAGGTAATTCGAGAAGTAATTTCACAAGACAACGGAAGCTTAGCATCTGTTGATCCTGAATTAATTGTCTCTCGCCTTTTGGATACAGAAACAATTCAGTCATTATTTTGCCAAAGGAGTTTCTAACAAACCTCCCAGAACAAAAAACTGCCTAGCCCTCAGAGGTGTCCAGCTGTTTGAAACTACCAGCAAAAACACAAGGTATTCATTTAGACAGTATAATATTTGTGTTTTAATACACTATCAGTCTGACAGTGCAGGGCAGTTACAACTTAAAGTTTTTTGTACAAGTTTACATCCTGTGCATTGTTCAGTTGCAGTTACTTGATACTGAAATTAATACTATTGCTGATATGCTGTGAAGCTCCTAGTTTTGCATGCTTCACTGTAAGTTGTACAATATTCTATATTCCTTATTTTTATAAGGAATATAAGGAATTTTACCCAGTAATTACTTAGCTAAGAGTTTCTACTCAACGGCAGTTTAAATGTTGTAATCCGAGTTAGTGACAGCCTTTTTTTTATGTTGGAGACAGACCCCACTCACTTTCACGGTAAAAGAGGAACAACTTAATTGTGAGCTCAGTTAGTTTTCTTCCTGCAAGGTGTTAAGAACAAGCAGGTTGTTTTTGGAATTTGTTGGATCTTCCCCTTTGGTGAAGTATTCATGGTCTATTTAGCCTTTGGCTTTGCTTAGTTTGTAAGGTTTCTAGTTAAACCAGCTTTTGACAGTCTTTCATGCTTTTTCACCTAAATTGACTTTACTAGTATCGCCATGTTGGATTCTAGTGCTTCTAGTTTTGTTCATGCCACTTACCTGACAGATATATATATAGCTGTATTTTCTGACGTCCGACAGAAATTTCAAAACTCGCGGCACACGCAGTGGGCGGCCAGGTGGTAGTACCCATTCCCGCCGCTGGGAGGCGGATATCAGGAACCATTCCCATTTTCTATTCATATTTTTTTCTGTCGCCGGTCGGTAAACAACTGTTTACAGACCTCTGCTCAGGATTTTTTGGAATTTGACTCGCTTTTAAGTATCTGATTGGTTTTTTGGTATTGAATTGGATTGTTGAATTGGCATGCGCGATAGTGGACCGTTTTTTGATTTTGGAGAATTTGACCTTTTTCTATATAAGATATGTCTGGATCAAGTGCTGTGAGTTTCAGAGTGTGTGTGAGGGCTGATTGTAAGGTGAGGCTACCGAAAGCATCGGTAGACCCCCACACAGTATGTATGAGTTGTAGGGGGCATAATTGTTTGATTGATAATCGGTGCAATGAATGTGAGAAATTGGCCGATGATGATTGGAGAGTATATGAGTCCTATCGCCTTAAATTGGAGCGCGATAGGATCAGGAGGTCTTCCTCCAGGAGTGGTTCGACCAAAGGTAAGGCTAACATCTCTCCTACATTAACACCTGTAAAATTTGCAACCCCTAAACCTGTGTTGCCTTCGCTCTGATTCTGTGTCAGGAGAGCGAATGCTCTCTCTCTGATTTTGGGAGTCTCTTCGCACTCTGGAGACCAAAGTGAAAGCCTTAGAAACTGGCTCGGTGCAAGTGTGTGATCGTGCCCCTAGTGTTGTGGAGGGGGCGTCAGATCGGCCGCCCCATAATGCCTCTAGGCCTAGACCTCTATCAGACTCCCAAGACTCAGGGAGTAGGTATGTCGAAAGCCGCAAGAGGGTTACGGGGGCTTCCCACCGATCTGGCGTCCCTTCGGCAGGCCTTGTAGCAAAGTCCCAGGCTGCCAAGGAGCGCGCACGAGCGCGCGTCCTGAAAGAGTGTTTGTTCCGATACGTAATACAAACCATCGGTCCTTTAACAATAGGAAGTAGCTAGCGGCAGCTGAACGGTCGTAAGCTTCGAACAAGGGGAGAACGTAGTTAACTGCTTGTCCGACAGTCGCGCGCCGCGCGACTGGGAGGTAAACAAATCACTTTTGCTTTCGGCCGCGGTGTGAAGGACGTGTTCGTCATCGCTCTCTGCCCGCTTCATCGTCGTATGCTTTGTTTATATTGTGTTTTCTACTATGGTTTGTTTGACTTGAAAATGAAACTGTAAGTACACTGTTTTCATTTTCATTACTTAATTATGAACCAACATGGAGTTATCGCCGTAGATCGGCGATTTCCTCTCTTTTCATCAATTGAACCCTTGAATTATGTCTCGGTGCCGAGGGCGGGTGCGCGCTCGCGCCGAGTCATGTATTGGGCGAAAGTGTGTAATCGAAAAATGTAAGTATACTCTTTTCATTATATTTTGCCCTGTTGCGTTCGTTACCGAGAGTGTGATTGTGCTCGGCACGAGCCTTTTAATTTTGTATAATAGAATGCAATGAAAGTGGATTCGGCAATTGCAATATTCTTTTCATTTCATTTATTTATTTGCATGAAATTTTATTTGGATCAATTTTCGTTCTTACCCGGGAACTTTTGATCCTTACGATTTTTTTATGTGAAAATGAATCGCAAGTGCAGTATTCTGTTTCATTTTCATATATATTTATGATAGCATCATATTATTGGATCAAGTTTCCGTTCTACCCGGGAATTGATCTTTCTCCTTTAAGTTCTATGAAGTGAATCGCAAGGGCAGTATTCTGTTTCATTTTCATATTACTTTTCACTGCTGTGCGGGGGTAGGGGAAGCGAAGGTCTGCCAGGAAGTCGTCGGAAAGCTCTCCCCCGCGACTCCCTTGGTATCCGATTCTTCGTCTTCCTTCCTGCCCCCCGCTCAGCTTCTTCATTGTATTTTTGTATTTGGGGTCTTCCTTGCGTTCGGGGTGGGGCATGTCTTCCCCCCGTGCGTGAGGGAACCCCTCTTACTAATCTATCTATGTTACCGCAGTGCTACATCCGTGGGAGACGACCTTGGATGTAGATGTAGATCCTCACGAGGTTGTACTCGTTGTCGGGGCGAGAGTGCTCCGCAACGAGCCCTCTGTAACGTGTATGCATTGGTCCGAGGCGCAGTGGTGCTGTACGAGGGCAGGAAGAGACTTAGGCCGCCCAAGAAGTCATCGGAAAGTCCAGTGACTCCTTTGGTAACGGACACTTCGTCCTCTTTCCTGCCCCCCGACCAGCCCCCACGATTCGCGCCTTCCCCTGCGGGGGGGGTAGCGGAGTCCTTCTCCTCTCTCGATCCGTCGAGTGTGGAGGAGGGCGCCTGCTACCCGGACGTCCAGTTGTACTCGGGGTCTTCCGTCCGCTCTGGGTGGGGTTCTTCTCCCCCCAGGCGCGAGGAAGCCCCTCTAACTAACCCGACTGTTGCTTCCGCAGGTGTGCCATCAGCGAAGGACGACCTGGGACAGGTGTGGGAGTCGCTGGGACTGCAGGGAGTGCCGAGCATACAGGGGTTGATTCAGCGGTTGGCGGGGTCGGCAGTGGTCACTCATGGTACGGTAACCACTACAACAAACCACAATCTCGACACCAGCATATGAGATGCCACCGCACCTGGTGTACACCACCACAAGTGTCATGTCGGTAACCACCCACTAGCTGCAATCCAGAACCAATTCCTGCCGTGCCAAAGGAGGACGGTGCCACCGCCACCTGGGTTCTTTGTATTGCCGACCCCGGACTTCCACTGCCCCAACCCCCTGACCTGCGCCAGTGCCGCGGATGACGGTAGCTGCCGACAGGACGCCTGGCTCTCCTGTGGTACCTGCCGTGCCTGCCGTACCTGTTGCTGTCCCAGCCGCTCATTCCCTTTCAGATCAGGTGCCGGCTGCTCATTCACTTTCAGATGTTCCTGCCGTTCCTGCTGTTTCCTGTTGTCCTGCTGTTGGTGGTGCTGTCACAGTCTCAGGTCTTTCCGGACAGGTGCAGGTCGGGCCCTGTTGCTTCGGCAACTGCCCCGGCTCCCTCCTGGATGGAAGACCTGACGTCTGTCCTGCGGAGCCTGGCGAAGAAGAAGAGGAAGAGAGAAGAAGGTGTCGTCGTCATCTTCGTCGTCTTCTTCGTCGTCTGCTGCCTCTCCTTCCCCTTCGACTTCTAAGGCCAAACAGCCGAAGAAGAAGAAGGTTGCCTCCTCCCCCCCTAAGAAGACTCCTTCGGGATCTTCTAAGGGCCCGGCTCGCTCAGGCGAGCTGGGGAGCTCTTCTGCTGGTCCTCCCCTGTTCCTTCGGGAACGGCCCGTCGCTTCTTCTGCAAAGAAGAAGTCGACGGGGACCAGAGGTGCACCAGCCTCGGCTGGTGCGTCCTCACCTGGTGCTAGCGGTTCTGCCGCTAAACCAGGTTCCGTCTCGGCCGCTTCTCGTTCGCGAGAAGCACCGAGTGGACGCTCTTCCAAAGAAGACCGTCCAGCCAAAGTTTTGACGCCCGAGCTCGCTCGCCGTCAAGACAGCGGCGCGGAGCAGAAGACTGGCGAGAGTCGTGCACACGACTCTCGCCAGGCCAGTGGACGCTCTCGCAGCGATCAACTGGCTGCTCGGGCTGACCGTGACGGTCGCTGACCAGCCACGGGTTGAGGCGAGGAAGGAGTCCCCACCACCGGCCGTATCCAGCCACGGCTGGTACCAGCGGCTCGACGCGCCGAGAGGACGCTGGCCGGTCTCGACGCGACGAGAGCCTAGCAGGTCACCCGTCCGCCGCTCCCGATGGGACCGGGCGGAAGACGGTGACCAGCGGCAGCTCGCCTGACGCTAGAGATCGGTCTCGACGTTCTCAGCCGAGCCAATCGCCCCAGGCGAGCGGCAAGGCTAGGCCTGCTGCTCGACCGTCACCGCGGGTTGACGATCAGCAGCAGCCCTCCACGCACGCTGGTCCCTGCCAGCGAGCGAGGGGGGGAGCGTCAGGTCTGCCTCTCCCGTACCTTCAACCTCCTCGGGCTATCCACCGGGAGGAGCGAGGTACCCGAGGAGCGATCACGAGAGGTGCGCCGCTCGTGACCCAGCTATGACGCCGTAATGGACCAGGTACGGTTTCCAGGACCGACCAGGACATACGCGCAAGTAGATTGGAGGCGACCGTCAGGGGTCTGCCGCTGTTCCTCCTTCTAAAGGAGGAGTATCTCGGGATCTGTTCTTGTTGGAGGACTGGACGGTCCGCTACTCCGCAAGACACGGTAACTCCCTAGAATACAGAGGATTTGCAGAAGGTCATTAAGCTGATTCGTCAGCATAATGACCTTGCGGAACGGATTGCCGCTCCCACCAGCAGAGCCCACGCTCTGTCTCGAGTCGTTTTGGGGCCCGAGAGGGAACCCAAACCGACGGTGGGTCCGCCGCGATCGGAACTTGCCGATTCTGTCTCGAACCAGAGTCTCTCGTCTCCGGACAAGAAGGCTCTCTCAGTTCTGGCCGGTCGATCAAGCTACTTCCACCTCCTCTACTGCGACAGCGGCGTTTCTACGTGTCTTCGGACACCGTATTTGAATACTCCTTCGGTCCTCCTGAGAGGTTTCGACCTCGACGAGGACTGGAATGAGTCGGAGGACGGTATCGGCTCTCCCCTGTCAGGTGTCGATCAGCCCCACCCAGACGACGTTCACAGTGGCGGCAGACCCTTACCTACAGTGAGAGTTCGTAACCCTCCGCGCGGGGAAAACGTTTTCTCCTGACGATACGTTTTCCCCAGACTCTGAGAGGCCATCGCCGCAAGGCGATGGCTGTTCCTACTCTTCTCCAACTGCTAGTTCCACTGGGAAGGCGAGCGAGTATCCAATTCCTCCCCCATTCCCTCTCTCCTTACGGTTACGAGGGAAAGGGGAGGGATCCTACAGAGATTTCTCTGTAGGATCCCACGTTCGGGACTGCGCTACCGGGGGGACCTTCGGGTCCTACCTGACGTAAGCCCCGGTCGTTGAGGAGGAATTCTGCCCCATTCTCGATTTCTACGGGAATCGAGAGGACCACCAGCCGATATCGTTTGACGAATTCGGTGGGGTGTTTCGCAGACTGCTTAGAATTCTACGGAATTTCTAACGCATTCAGTGTTCGAGTTTTACGATCTCCAAACACTTACGCGAGACCACGGTCCAAAGTGAGCGAGACGAGAATCCCCGATATACACGATAATCGGGAACCTCGCCTATGCTCGAATCCTGGAATTTCTAGCATTGGGAAGAAGACTGCTGCTGAAGAAACTATCTCACAGTAGGCGACCAACCTGGACTAGAGAAGATCGGACGGGAATATCCAGTTTGGCTTGAACTATCGTCTTAGTATTCTGTTCACCATTGAAGCTTTCCTTCGAGGAAGACTTCTCCTTCACTCTCTTTGATAGAGATCGAAGGTGGTCGATCTCCAATCCTTATTTTGTTTTCTTGAAGGAAAGAATTTAGGATGGAGATCGTTGTTCAGAATCCTACAAATATACTACGTATATTAACCTCGCGACATGATTCTACTAAGCAGTTGAATGGTCCGAGGGGTAGGCGCATATCCTAGTTAAACTACGGATTGCGACTTATTTAAGAGAAGTATTCTAATTGAACTGCAACTCGGGTTGCCTGCAACCTCCCAGGAGTTTTTCAGTTTCAATTTTATATACTTATGGTTTTGTCACGACACACCATTTCAACTTTTATATTTACCGAAATTCGTTTCGCCTAAATATAATTGCTCGAGCATATCTTTTATGCTCGGTAGTTCTAGCCGAACGCATTCCTTCGTGGAATAATGGATTACCTGGCAACTCAGGATGACGAGTCAGCGAGAGCTCAGGCTCAACTACTGCGTATTGAACTGCCTGATAGCAGCTCAGTATCAGCCGGGCCTCCGATATGCACGGTCATGTATGTCTCTCTCTGCCCTGCTTTGATTGACTACCGAACCGTATCTCTGCCCAACAATCATGGACTAAGGTCTCTGATTAACGGGGATTCTCGCAATAATGAAGGACCCATCTACTGCTGGGACGCTAGATTCCATCGCCTTCGACATTGCGAGAATTTTCAACAGAGATATCTCTTGGACTCTTTCATCTTTCTGTTTACCGCACGGTAACAGAAGTCTGTACAAGTCTCCCGCTGCATCGCACTGCGATAATGCGAATGATTTTGCAGACATCTGAGTTTGTCTTCAAAATATCTCTTATTCGTAGGTGTACAATTGTTCATTGTTCACCGAATTACGAGATTTGTTAGAAGACATCGCCTACTCTCCGACCTGACAGCTCTACTCCCAAATGTTCAGCCCATGAGAAGCAGTTCTTCAGGCGGCTTTCCCCTGTGTTTTCATTACTGAAGAACGCCCCGCTTTCATTGCAACTACGACTTCTCACCGTACAGCAATGAAATAGCGGTTAGCGTTTTCAGTCATTTGTAAGCACAGGTTTATGAATCTTGAGAATCCTTCTCTCGATTCATCTGTGAAGACGTAGGTTGCATTCAATATCACCTTCGTCTTCAACGGTACATAGTGTTGTTTCTCCTTAGCTGAGATTCAACAACCATGAGATGTTTTACCTTCAGGGACCTCGGTCTCTAGAAGGCAATTGACTTTCGCCTGTTGGGCACATGCCTTAAGAGAATCATCACCTCGCTGTCCGGCATTGGTGACAAACAAATACATTATTTGTTTGGTCTCTCGGCATAACCCTTTAAAGGCGAAGGTCACGTGACTTACTCGGATGCTTTGACAACTTGCCTCCTACCGAACGCAGTCAGTCGGCAGCTGTCAGAGCGGCCGAGTCAGTTACGAACTACGCTGTTGACTTAGTTCGGTTGTTACAGAGCAATCATTACTTCGTTTTAATAGCTTGTCACAGTACCCATACCATTGACACCCACCATGGAGTGTCGGTGTCCTATCCACTACCGAGAACTTCGCTGCATGGGGATAGGAGGATGCGAGAGACTTCGTCGCAAACGGACAGACCAGTATGGGTACTGGACATCACCGAAGTAGAGAGAGGGATAGGTCATGCGACTATTTCCTTCTTTTCCTCTGAGGAACTGCATGACTTCTCCTGCGAAGTCAAGCATCCAGGGATGGGGATCCGTGGACGCTCGATTTCGTACCGAACTTCGTAGCGAAGACTCAGAACCCTTCGGTCCCTGACGATTGGTTCGAGTCGTGCACAACTCCCCTCCCTAATGGACTTCACCGCCTTCGATGCGAAGGAGATGCTGCCTTGTCCGCAAGAACTTCTCCGTGGCGCAGGTACTGAAGGCAGGGGTCTGGTCAACCAGACCACATGCCCTTCCTTCTACCTTCGGGATATTGCCCACAGGTCCTTGGATCTTTTTCCTTGGGACCCGTGGTGGCTGCTCAACACGTTGTGTAGCGAACCCAGACCCTCGCAGGCTGAACAGCATCGAGTCCTGGTGTGACCATAATGAATGGATGAGTGAATGAGAGTGTGACTGGCTCCTCTTCCCATCTTTTTCTTCCCCTCTACCTGTGGTTAGAGGGACATGGTCGTCACCCTGCTGGATAAGGACAAGATGCAGGTGAGCTACTCAACAGAGCCCCATCCTATCCCTTTCACTAGGGATAGGAGCGTATATCCACCACTTCCTCCAACAAGGGGGAGGAAGTGGATGCCAGCTTGAGCAACCCATACTTTATGTTTGCCTCTTGCAAACAGGAACAGTTCTTGCTTGCTGGTACAAGAGATACGCTTGCCTCTCTCTTAGTACTCGGCCCAGAGGTCTGACCATTGATTCCTGCGGTGCACACCCCGATCAATCGGACAGAGGCTTGGATCCCTCCCTCGCTCTTACGACCAGGGAGGCATTCCAGGGATGGACGAACACCAGTCTGTTCATCAAAAGACTCAGATTCCTCCCACCAAGAAGTGAGTCTTCCTATTGTTAAAGGACCGATGGTTTGTATTACGTATCGGAACAAATGACAATTTGTCGAAAATTGCATTTTTCCTAACTATACAAACCTGAGGTCCTTTACATATAGTCCCTCCTCCATGCCACCCCTCACTCTGCGTATTTTGCATGGGCCAAAAGCAAAAGTGATTTGTTTACCTCCCAGTCGCGCGTCGGACAAGCAGTTAACTACCGTTCTCCCCTTGTTCGAAGCTTACGACCGTTCCAGCTGCCGCTAGCTACTTCCTATTGTTAAAGGACCTCAGGTTTGTATAGTTAGGAAAAATGCAATTTTCGACAAATTGTCATTTTTCGTCCTCTGAACCGTCCTCCCCGCGCAAGGGTGGAGCGCTCGGAGAGACTCTCGTCCTCTGAAAAGGACGTTTCGTGCGAGGACGCTTCACATCCTCTTTCGCCACTTTCGTCGAGGATGCGTACGACGCTTTTCCGCCTCAGAAACGGGGTAAGATCTCCTCCGATGAGGACGCTGGGTTGCGTGCACAGGCGCGTATACCTGAGAAGCAGGTAGCTGTGCCTGTGAGAAGGAAGGAGGCGTCCCCTCGCCCCTCGTCTTCTCGCAGGATCAGTCCTGCTTCCTCTGTTCGTTCTTCCCCGACGAAGAATATTCTTTTGTCCCCTTCAGGACCAGCTATCCTCGCTTATGGCTCGAGGACTCGCCCAGCAGCAGTCAGCCTAAGCGGAGGAAGGACTTAGACTGCCTGTCAAGAGGACGAAGCAGTCTCCTTCTCCCTCTCCTACTTCGTCTCGTTTGCCGATCGCTTCTCGTTCGTCCTCTAGAGGACGTTACGTCAGGACGCTTTGGAAGGAGGACGCTCTGCAACGACGTTCGACAGGACGCTCGTCAGGACGCTAGGCAGGACGCTACGGGCGTGGGACGCTTGGCAGGCCGCTTGGCAGGACGTTCGGCAGGACGCTCGTCAGGACGCTCGTCAGGACGCTTGGCAGGACGCTAGGCAGGACGTTCGTCAGGACGCTAGACAGGACGCTCGGCAGGACGCTTGGCAGGAAGCTCGCCAGGACGTTCAAGGCTCTTTTCAAGACGTTTTTGGGGATTCCGACCAAGAAGTCGTACCCCCAGACGCTAGTTTACGCGCACAGGCACGTATTCCAGCGAAAAGGTCTTCCCTTTCATTTGATAAAAGTAAGGACGCTTCTCTGGCAAGTGAGACGGCCGCGGATGGCGATAAGGACGCTCGTCCTCGTCAGGACGCTCTACCTTCATCAAGTAGTAAGCGTCATAGAGAAGACAGCCGAAATATGGCTGCCTCTAGCAAGGATAGGGGTCCTTTGATCAAGCCAAGACCCGACATTAGGACGCCCTCTCCGGACAGACGGTCTCCTCTTCCGTTTAGAGAAGAAGGAGAGCTGAGTAGTTCGGCTGACTCGGTTGAAGAGGAACCTTCTGCGGCCTCTTCAATCTCGGACTATAAAGTCCTAGTGCGGCTCTTGCGTGCTTCTTTCGAAGACAAGTTTCAGCCCGCAGCTCCCAAGTCTCCTCCTTCGCAGTTTTCTTCATCTAAAACTGGAAAAACCCCGGAGTTTGTAGAGATGAAAACTTCTCTCTCCACGAAACGTGCCTTTAAGAAACTCCAAGATTGGATGATACGAAGGAGAGATCAAGGCAAGACGACCTTCGCCTTGCCTCCAGCTAGACTTAGCGGAAAAAAAAAAAGGGGGCATTTGGTATAGAACCAAAGATGAAGTAGGAGTTCGTATCCCTTCTTCGGCTCAAGGAGATTTCTCCAGCCTAGTGGATGCGCAGAGGAGGTCTCTTATACCCTCTGCTAAAGTAACCTGGACCTCTACGGAGACTGACCATCATTTGAAGGGTCTGCTCAGGACGCTGGAAGTGTTCAACTTCCTTGACTGGTGGTGTTTGGGAGTCTGGATCTGCAAGCGAGAAGCCCAGAATCTCTCAGTCTGGGGGAGCTGTCCAGCGTGTTAGCATGTATGGACAAAGCCGTCAGGGATGGTTCGGAGGAGATCGTATCTCATTTTGGAACGGCTTTTTTAAAAAAGAGAGCTTTGCTGTGCAACTTCACAGCTCGTTCGGTAACTCCAGCTCAGAAAGCGGATTTGCTGTTTTTCGCCTCTTTCGAACCATCTCTTCCCCCAGACTTTAGTAAAGGACCTGACGAACAGTTTGCAAGAGAAGGCAACTCAGGACCTTTTGGCCCAGTCTACAAGACGGTCAGCCGTACCTTCAACCTCTTCAGCCGCGGTTCGACCGCCGAAGAAAGTTAAGCCCTTTCGTGGGGCTCCCCCCTCGAGAGCAGCTCCTCGAGGGAGAGGGTTTTCACGAGGAAGAGCTTCCTTTAAGCCCAAGCCTTCCAAGTGAGAAGCATGTCCTTCAGACACCAGTCGGAGCCAGACTGAAGTTTTTTGCGGGAGCGTGGAGAGAGAGAGACACGGACTCTTGGTCCCTCAAGATCGTGGAGCAGGGGTACAAGATCCCCTTTTTAGATCTTCCTCCTCTTTCTACGACTCCCAGAGACCTTCTCCATCCTATCAGGGAGAAAAGAAGAAAGTATTATTCGATCTCCTTCAGCAGATGATCGACAAAAGAGCGGTGGAACAAGTTGCGGACCTGGGGTCCCCAGGTTTTTACAACAGAATCTTCCTAGTACCGAAGCAGTCGTCAGGTTGGCGTCCAGTTCTAGATGTAAGCAGCTCAATCTGTTCGTGCAAAAGACCAAATTCACGATGAGACGCCTCATTCGTTCTGGGAGCCTTGAGACGGGCGACTGATGGTGTCTTAGACTTGCAGGACACGTACTTCCACATCCCGATCCACCCTCTTTCAAGAAAGTATCTAAGGTTTGTCTTAGACAAAAAAGTGTGGCAGTTCAGAGCTATGTGTTTCGGACTGACCACGGCTCCAATGGTGTTCACTGTAGTAATGAAGAACGTAGCGAGGTGGCTACACTCTTCGGGAATAAGAGTTTCCCTGTACCTCGACGACTGGCTGATCAGAGCGCGTCGAGAGAGAAGTGTCTGAAGGACTTGCAGTTCACTTTAGCCCTAGCGAAGTCCCTGCGGACTTCTGGTCAACCAACCTCGAAAAGTCGCATCGACCCCAACACAGTCCATCGTGTATCTGGGGACAGATGGATTCAGTGGCTTTTCGAGCGTTTTCCGTCCCAGGAACGTCAGCGGCTAGGCTTAGAAAAGATCTCAGCCTTTCTAAGGAAAGAGACTTGCTCGGCGAGGAATGGATGAGTCTGCTGGGGACCATTTCCTCGCTGGAAAGGTTTGTTTCCTTGGGAAAGACTGCAACATCAGGCCGCTCCAATTTTTCCTTGCGGACGAGTGGAAGGCCAAGGACGATCTCAATGCCATATTGAGAATATCGCTTCCGATCAAGAACCATCTAAGATGGTGGTTGGACCCTCAGAAGCTTCAGGAGGGCGTGTCCCTAAGTCTTCTGAGCCCCAGACCTAGTGTTGTTCTCCGACGCTTCCATCACGGGCTGGGGAGCAACACTAGGAGGGAAGGAAGTGTCAGGCTCCTGGAGAGGGAACAGGTAGCCTGCATATAAATGTCAAAGAACTGGCAGCAGTATTTCTGTCCCTGCAGTTCTTCGAAAGGAGTTTGGAGAACAAGATTGTTCAGATAAACTCGGACAATACCACAGCACTCGCCTTATTTAAAAAACCGGGAGGGAGGAACACACTCCAGAACTTGTTTTCCCTAGCGAGAGAGATTCTGCTGTGGGCAAAGAGAAAAAATGTGACTATCCTGACGAGATTCATTGCAGGAGTGCAAAACGTCAGGGCAGATCTTCTCAGTCGTCGGGAAACAAGTCCTACCGACGGAATGGACCTTGAACGAAGACGTTTGTCGAGACCTTTGGACGTTGTGGGGACGTCCACTGGTCGACTTATTCGCGACGTCAAGGACCAAGAGACTTCCTCTTTACTGCTCCCCGGTCCTGGATCCAGAAGCAATCGCGGTAGACGCTTGCTTTGGAATTGGACGGGTCTAGACTTGTACGCCTTCCCACCATTCAAGATTTTGGGGGAAGTCATGAGGAAGTTTGCGGCCTCAGAAGGGACGAGGTTAACCCTGATCGCTCCGATGTGGCCAGCGAGAGAATGGTTCACAGAGGTCATGTCTTTCCTTGTAGACTTTCCAAGGACATTGCCCTGGAGGAAAGATCTACTCAAACAGCCCCACTTCGAAAGGTTTCACCAAAACCTCTCCGCTCTGGTCTGATTGCGTTCAGACTATCGAAAAGTTGGCCAGAGCGAGAGGTTTTTCGAAGCAGTTGCGAGAGCAATCTCACATGCAAGACGTGCTTCCACAAGAGCTGTTTACCAATCGAAGTGGGCTTCCTTCAGGGCATGGTGTAAAAAGGAGGGAGTTTCCTCTTCCTCGACCTCTGTGAACCAAATAGCTGATTTTCTGCTCTTCCTTAGGAATGTGCAAAAAATTAGCGGTCCCTACCATAAAGGGATATAAAAGCATGTTGTCAGCGGGTTTTTAGGCACAGAGCCTTGACCTGTCTGACAACAAGGACATTCATGACCTTTTAAAGTCTTTCGAGACCTCGAAGGTTCCTCAAATGAGACCTCCATCATGGAACCTTGACATAGTCCTTAAATTCCTTATGTCAAGCCCTTTTCGAACCGCTTCAGGCAGCGTCTCTTCGAAACCTGACAAGGAAGGCTCTTTTCCTAACTTCTCTTGCGACGGCTAAGAGAGTTAGTGAAATTCAAGCGTTTAACAAGTTAATGGGATTCAAAGGAGACAATGCTGTCTGCTCGTTGAACCCAACTTTCTTGGCGAAGAATGAAAAATCCTTCGAACCCTTGGCCGAAGACTTTCGAGATCAAGGGTATGTCAAGTCTGGTGGGCCAAGAACCAGAGAGAGTGCTGTGCCCGGTCAGGGCTCTCAAGTTCTACGTGCATAGAACGAAAGAGGTAGAGGTCCCTCAGGTAATCTCCTGGTGCTCTGTGAAGAGACCAGAGTTACCTTTATCGAAGAATGCTGTTGCTTTCTTTCTAGGGACATCATTCGGGAGGCTCATTCATCTTTCCAGAAGACTGATTTGAGCCTCTTACGAGTGAAAGCGCACGAAGTTCGAGCCGTCGCTACCTCTCTTGCCTTCCAAAAGAACATGTCAATCAAGGACATCCTTGATTGCACCTTTTGGAGGAGTAACTCCGTCTTCGCCTCACATTACCTAAGGGATGTGAGAACGATTTATGACGATTGTAATGCACTGGGGCCATACGTTTCTGCGACACAGTATTGGGGTCCGGAAGTAGCTCTTTCCCTATCCCTTAGTTAGGATTAGGTTAGTTTGTTGTTGTGTTTTTAGGTTGTGGTGAGTCTTAGTGAAGATCTCCCATCCTTTAGTTAGTTTTAAGGGGTTTTTTGTGAATAGTTGGTCAGGTGGTGGTCAGTTGCTTCGTTGCCCTCATTTGTATGGCCTCGATGATCTTGTCACGTTGAGGTCTCGTACCCGTTGACAGATCATCCAGAGCGCACCAGCACTACAGGTCTCCACCTGGCTGGCAACCTCTGATTTAAGCAAAAGCAGCCTACGTGACAGTAATCACATAGTCTACTTTGCAAACAGGTGAGGAACCAAGATGTATATCATCTACTTAATTTAAGTTTCCTAAAAAATCATATTCTGTCTCTTCCACCATCCGAAGGTGGGATTCAGCTATATATATATGTGTCAGGTAAGTGGCATGAACAAAATGTTATTGTTATTATACAATTAAGTTTGTTCATACTTACCTGGCAGATATATATAGTATAATAAAGCCCGCCCTCCTCCCCTCAGGAGACAGAGGCATTAATAAAATATGAATAGAAAATGGGAATGGTTCCTGATATCCGCCTCCCAGCGGCGGGAATGGGTACTACCACCTGGCCGCCCACTGCGTGTGCCGCGAGTTTTTGAAATTTCTGTCGGACGTCAGAAAATACAGCTATATATATATCTGCCAGGTAAGTATGAACAAACTTAATTGTATAATAACAATAACATGTTTACATCCAGACAACCAAGTTTCACATGGAAACGAATCACTCAGTCCTCACTTCCATTCATCAAGGGGACTGGATGGTTTCCCTCAGTATGAGGGATGCTTATTTTCATGTCCCAATCCACCAGGACTCAAAGAAATTTTTGAGATTCGTGTTTGGGAATCTAAGTGGTCACCAGAGTGTTGGCCCCTTTAGCCAAATGGCTTCATTTGTTGGAAATAGACATCCAATATTACTTGGACGATTGGCTGATTCAGTCCCCATCGGAAGAATAATGCATGAATGACCTTCAGAAGACTTACGATTTAAAAATATGTAGGATTGATGATGAATCTAGGGAAATCTCTGCTGACTCCATCACAATGGATTCTCTATTTAGGGATGGTGATTGATGCTCGGAATTTTTCGGATTTTTCTGTCACTGTAAAGGATAGAAGATTGCCTGAAGAAAGTCAACATGTTCCTGTCCCTACCAAAGTGTTCAGCCACACAATGGATGAGTCTGCTGGGCACTCTGGCTTCTCTGGAATAATTTGTAAACCTAGGATGTCTACATATGCAGCCTCTCCAATTTTTTCTGAGATGCAGTTGAGATTGGAAAATTCATCAAGATTGTGTTTTCCAGATCACCCAAGAAATCAAGGAGGAGCTGCAATGGTGGAGTTCTGCTGAAAGAATGACAGATAGGAAGTCCCTGTTCTCACTGAATCCTGACCTGGAGTTCTTTTCTGACGCGTTGGACATAGGTTGAGGAGCTCTCCCAGGCGACAAGAAAGTTTCAGGAGTATGGTCACAACAAGAGAGATCCCTTCACATCAACTTAAGGGAACTAAAAGCGATTCATTTTGGACTTTAGCTTTTCTTGGAGGAGGTTCATGACAAGATGGTGGTCATCAATGCGTACAACACCACAGTATTGGCATGCATCAGATTGTAAGGAGGGACTCACTTGTTCTCCCTTTGTGAGACAGCCAAAGACCTTCTGCTTTGGGCAGACCAAAATCGGACTCATTAATGACTCATTTCATGCGAGGAAAATTCAGTGTCCTGGCGGACGAACTCAGCCGTCAAAAGCAAGTATGTACTTCCAACAGAATGAACTCTCAATCTTTGGGTCTGCACTGCCCTGTGGGGCCTTTTGGGGAAGCCGATGATAGATTTGTTTGCAACTTCCAACAATCATCGCCATCCTCTTTTTTGCTCTCTATTTGGGATGATAGGGGAAGTATTGAGGAAATTCTGGTTACACCGTAACATCAGGATGACATTAATAGCTCTTATTTGGCCAAGGAAAGAGTGGTTCACTGAACTGCTCTACCTCTCCGTGGACTTCCCAAGACCCCTTCCATTGATACCAAGTCTTCTCAGACAACTCTGGCCTGACAGGATTTTGACTGTCCGCAGACTTTTGCGAGTGAAAGGATTTTCAATAGCTGCAGTAGAAGCATTTGCAAGATGCAGAAGACATTTTACTAACAGAGTATATCAAGCAAAATGGGCAGTGTTTAGATTTTGGTGTAAGGGACATAGAGTCTCGTCCTTTCATCCCTCTGTCCCTCAAGTAGTAATAGATTTTCTCTTATATTTAATAAATAGTAATGATTTATTGCCTTCTACTATTTTGGGGGTACAGAGCTATGCTAAACTCTGTGTTTAGGTGGAGAGGCTTGGATTTCTCAGTGAATCAAGACCTGTCTGATAATATGAGTTCCTTCAACACATCCAGAGTCAAGGAAGAACTATCATTTCCATGGAATCTGGTCCTTAAATGGCTTTCGAGCGCCCACATTTTGAACTAATGAAATCGTCTTCTATGAGAGATTTGACTAAGAAGACTTGCTTTCTCATGACTCTTGCTATGGCGAAAAGAGTAAGTGAACTTCATGCTTTGGACAAGAGAGTCTGCTTTTTCAATGGGAATATGATTTGTTATCTTCTTTTGGGTTTTCTGGCAAAGAATAAGAATCTATCTCAACCGTGGCCACGATTGATTACCAATACGTAGTCTATCGGACATCTAAGACCCAGAAAAAGAGGAAAGAGTTCTGTCCCTTGTGAGGGCCTTAAAATATTATCTGTAGAGAACAGAAAAAGTCAGAGGCCTTTATAGGAATCTTTGGTGTTCAGTATGGAACGATTCGAGGCCCTTGTCCAGAAATGCAATTTCTTTTTTCGTGAGAGAGCTTATCCTTGAGGGGCATTCTCAAATTGTGGATCTACCTGTTCTTAAGGTTATAGGGGAACTTCTGGTTGCATTGTAGCTGTTCCATATGTAGTATTATGCTATTTAAGTACCCCTGGTGAAAATTTTTTTTTGAAAGGAGCGTTCTCTTATTTTTTACAAGCAATTTTCTATTGCTCCATGGGCGCCACCATTTATGTGTCTCCTCTGTTATGCGTGACGTCATATCGCGGTAGGCTCAGACAGGTGGAACTATTCCGAGGGCACGGCATCTTCAGATATCCTTTCTGGTTTGTATTTGTGAGCTTAAAATATATTATTGAAATGGTAAATAAAGAAGTAGCCTGAAGTAGGCCCAGTTAGGCATATACAGCCCTAAATTCTAAAACCTCATTAATTAAACTAGTTAAAAAGGACTAAGTGAAGGCCCTAATCAATTCATGGACACACACACACACACACACGTTTAGAAAACTGCTATTCACCCCATCACACCACGCACATGGCTGTTGACAAAAATAAATTTCAATTCAAATGCATACAAGTGGAGGCACCATAGTATAGATAGTGGTAGATAGATAGCCTCCCTATCTTCGTCAGTACCGTGGTCTGTTCAGAGGGAAATTAAGTTCCCAAAACATATAAATATCATAGCCATACCTAATAAACTGCTCCTAATTTCAACTTTTAATCTGTTGGCAAGAAACAGTCCGAACAGACAATGGTTTGCATCGAAGGTTGAAAGGTTTTGATGTTGATATCCTCCCTTCAAAGAGGCATCAGCCAGTGACTTGATTTCTCTCTATTTGACGGAATCCTGTGGAATGATAATGCCCCCCCCCCCCCCCCCTTTTGGACACTTTGCCAAAAGTATTGGGGGCACAACCAAACTCCATAACCAAGTTGGCATAATTGACGCTATTTGAATGACAATTGACCTAAAACACGAGTACAATACCGAGGACCAGTACTCTACAATACGCATGCTTCGCTGCACTTATTTGTGAGGCGACCACAACACGCAACACTACGTCATCGGTACTAATCCGTCAGACGGCAACATAGTCAAATCCTGGATAAATGGCGCTCTCCATTGAAGTACCTCGGCACTAATTTGAATTTAAATTGTAAGAAAATGGGATTGCGTGTACATACAGATTCGAGCAATGGCTTATTTTTAAGCTTATTAAAAGTTCTGTTTGACAAAATTTAATAGCTATTAATCAGAGGTTCCCCTTTAAAACCCATGATATTAGAGCTATAGCGACGTCTCTAGCATTTAAACATAATCTTTCTTTGGCAGCTAATCTACTGGTGACTTTCTGGAAGTGCAAGTCGGTTTTTTGTAGCATTATTTACGTGATGTCAGAGCTTTATACAATAACTGCAGTACACTGGGGCCTTTGTCCATGGTTGGTATAGTGTTTGGAGAGGAAGCATCAGAAGCTTGGCTTCCTTACCTCTCTTTACCTTGATATTTGGTGTTTTAAGTTTTTTGAGGAGCCTGGAGGGTACTGAGTACCTAGAGTGCCCACAGTTTTTAGTATGGGTTGTGGTTATATGTTTTTATAGGTGATGGTGACAGAATGTCTGGTTGTTATATGTTATTTTGTACTGCGTCCTGGGCAGGGGCATTTGAGTGTTTAGCTTTTGCTTTGATGTCGATCTCTTATATTCAGCGTTGCAAGGCTCTTGTAGCTAGTACTTTGTCTAGTGATCCTGGCCATGCTGCTACATGGTGGAGATGAGCACCAACCAGGGGTAGTAACTTCTTGCAGCAGCTCTCCCACCAGGTGAGGAACAATAAGCATTGTCTTAGTGCTATCTCTCATTTCATTAAACTAATGTCATGGTGTCTGGTCTACGAATCCCTCCCTCCCCCACAACTTGGATTCAGTTTTTAAGTAAATACTGTGTAGATTTACTTATAGTATAACTTTTATAAACAGTGGACCCCTGTATTTGCATTCTCCGGATTTGTGGACTCACGCATTCGCGGATTTCTCTCAGAAAGATGTCCCCCATTATTCGCGGAAAATTCGCCTATTTGCGGTATTTTTCTATGAGAAATATCCACAAATTAATTTTTTTTTCAGTTTCATCATAAAATGCACTTTTTGTGATAAAACTATTAAAAAAACCAGGTATAAACATTTTTAGTGGGGTTTTCTTGAGTTTTAACTAACAAAGTAGGAGGTTTTGAGCATTTTTATAGGGGTTCCAACTATTCATGGGTTCTAACTATTCACGGGCGGTCTGGTACATATCTCCTGCGAATACGGGGGACCACTGTATATGTACTTACCCAGTAATTACAGATGGAGCCTGAACTCCTCCCCTTTTTGTACATGGAACTTACCCAGCAGATATATACTTAGCTATAGACTCCGTCGTCCCCGACAGAAATTCGAATTTCGCGGCACACGCTGCAGGTAGGTCAGGTGATCTACCGCCCCTGCCGCTGGGTGGCAGGAATAGGAACGATTACCGTTCTAGAACCAGATTTTCTCTGTCGCGGTAGTGTCAACATACGTTGTTGCTACCTCCTGACTTGATTTTCGTTTTTTCATCGCCATCGACCTTCTGGGGGGGCTGTCTTCTGCAGGGAGTACTGGGTCTTTGGTTTGGCATACGCTTTTATTAACTTTTTAATGAATTTGGCTTCGAAATTTCGAAGAATATATTACGTGAAACTACCGAATTTTTCGGTAGACACTTATATTTTGCAATAAGGGAAATATTGATTTTTTTTTTTTTCACTAATACGTGTATAAGTGTTAGAACTTGATGAAGGAAATATAAGATCTAACTTCCTACTTTAGGAAGTCAGAAAGCATATAACTAGATACGCTTCCTTTAGAAGCTTTAAGAGCTCTCGTACTAACGAGCAGTTAGAGTATTGACAATTCTAGTAGTTGTTGCATCCTCATCACCTTCTTACTCCACAGAATCTACAAATTCATATGTGCAAATTTGAAGATAAATGGATGGAGCTCAAAAGGCGAGCTCTAAAAAGGTAAGAAGTGAATATAGTGTTCCCAGTGCAGTGGAGGGTGCGTCTGATCGGCTCCGTAGCGCTTCCAGGCCTAGACCTCTTCCAAACTCCCAGACCCAGTGGAGGAGGAAAGTCGACAGCCGCAGGAAGGTTAGGGAGAACCCCCACCGGTCAGGCGTCCTCCCCTCGGCAGGTTCTGTAGAACGTCCCAGACTGCCAAGGATAGCCATTGATAAGGCATCCTTAAAAAAGTGCGTCTCTTCATCTTACATCCGAAAAGACGAAGGAATTGTTAAGTGTTTTTTGGAGGTGATCTAGCGCGTTCTCTGAAAACTAAGAGAACACTGAGCAAGAGCCAGCCGCTGCCAGGAAGCCGCGTTCCAGCAAGCTAGCGTGAGGTACTTTCCTATAGCCAGCAGCGAGGCGCGTTCCAGCTAACAGACTAGCGCGAAAAGCCTGCGTTCCTACAACCCAAAACGCGGAAGCCGCCGTTCTAGAAAATTTTTCTTGGCGCAAGGCGCCTTCAAAGAGACGAAGCGCCAGCCTGGCGCAAATTGCGCCAGAAAAACAAACGGCTAGAGCAAAGGAGCCTTACAGTAGAGTGGCAATCAGAACGATTCCTTCCATTTGAACGTTTCCCGGGCAAGAGGCTCTTTCTAAAAGGGGTCTAGTAGGCGCTCGGAACTGTCAGGGCGCACGGGACCTTCCACGCAAGCGGAACGTTCCAGGAGCGAGTCTCCTTTCTAGCGTGCGGAACATTCCAGGCGCGCGGAACATTCCAGGCGCTAGGTGCAAGGATCCAGGCGCCAGAATATCCTTTCTCTATCTGCCTCGCAGGGAAAGAAGGTAGTAGAGTATCTGCTGTATGAGAATACGATACGGCAAATCATAAGCACATACCGTAGTTACTTCTTTGCTGAGCAACTCAATTACCAGTATCCTTCCAGAATTTCCTAAGGAAGGACTACGCTTAAAGGGATTGTTAAGACAACACCTACTTAGCTTCTAGATTTATCGAAGTCTTGTTTCGCTTAGATATGCATTATAAGAACTTCCTGAAGTTCGATAATAATGTTATAAGATGCCTTTATTAAATGGAGTGGAGGTAGCTGGCAACTCTGGAAGAGTAAGGCCAGTCGGCTAACGAGACTGCTATCGCTTAGACACCAACGCAGTATCATGTAGGTGTCGGTCATGATGTGGGCGGTAACATGTCTCTCTCCTGCGGGATGGAATGAATACCGTGTCTCTCCCCTACAATCGTGGTTTTAGCCTCGGATTGAGGGGATAGTTAAGCAAACATAAATAAAATATTGTCTGCCTTTTGCTAAGAAGCTTTCAATAAGAAAGATATTACATTTCAATGCTGTTTACCGTAGGTAACATTTTTAAAGGATTCTAACGCAGCGAAACTATATTGTATAATGCTCTCATGCTTACGAAAGCATGGCTTATTAGAGTACATGCTTAGTGAGAAGATGAATGTAGTAGAGAATTCACTTTAAGACTACGGTATGGTCAAGTCTTATGCACATACCGAGGTTAACTACAGAATTCCTAGTATCCTTACAAAGGTTTCCTAGATTAATGCTGTTTACCACAATGTGACAGTATTATAAAGGATTCTAATACGGCAGCGCGCGATATATATAATTCTCTCATCCTTTCGAGAAACGCACACAACCTTTTTAAATTCGGATATTGCTCAAGAGAAGTTGGTGAGGTCGATGGGAAACTTTCTCTTAGTGGCAGAAGTTGTTTCCCTGAATGGACTATACTACGTATATAAAAGTTTTTTCCCACTAAGAACGGAATTAACATGTGAAGGATGTCGGGTACCATAAAGGCATAGATGTTATGGCACACATAACCTAAAAGAACTAGAAGGAAGCGCCAGCCTGGCGCAAATTGTGCCAGAAGCACCATCCAAGATTTTTTCTCGTTTTAGCGAGTTATTAACCTAAAAGAGTCCAGTAGGCCTCTCGGACAAGCAGGCTCGGTAACGGCAAGATTCGTTTCTGATTTCGTTACCCATTTAATCGAAAAAAAGGGGTCGCTTACAAGGAATGATGAAATGATTTATTTTAATCACTTAGGCCAATTCCACGACTCTCATATCGCAAAGAGCATCGAGAATCTCTTTTTTCGCCCCGGTTCGCGTTAACAAAAGAGAACCTATTTGGGAACAGACACGGAACGTAACGATCCTTAAGAGGTTCGATGCAAGATTTTGCATGTCCGTGAGAACCTTCTCGATCGAAGATAATAACTGTTAACGTATGTCTAACATTTTATTGAAAAAGGAGTTGGTGAGAACAAAAAACCTGCGGAAAAGTATTTCTTCATAGATCTCTTTGTAAGGTAGAAGACGAACAGGCTTCCTTTAGACTGCTTCTTTTTCCCTCGAACCAAGAGAGGTAGCAATATAAGACATCTTTAAATTTAAAGAAGGGGAATAAACTTTAGCCTTTTTTCCCCTAGTTATAAATTCTTAACAGATATTAGATAATTGGGCGTCAAAGGAAGAGAGGATGTATGCCTCATTTTGGCCTTAGAGAGGTTTGGATTCACAGAAGTCACGTTTTCTTCTCACAGCATGTTTCGTAAGGCTTTTCCAAGAGTATCTGGATATTCTATCAGAATCTATTATAAATAGACCTACCTAAAACCTTCTCCACTCTGAGTCTGTCCGCGTGCAGACTGACTAGAAGTGGACATGAATGAGAGGTTTTTTCAAGGTAAATGACAATAGTCATGGCTAAGACATAGAATTGCTGCAGATCGTGTTAGGGAATGAGGAAACTGTCCTCTTCCGATACCTCTGTGAACCACATAGCGAGTTTTTTCTTCACTTTCAGAGGGAAGAATCACCTATGTATATATCTGCTATCAAAGAACGCAGTTAAAGGCCATACTCTGTCTCTACAAAGGGAATTAGAGATAACAGAGGATTAAGATCTTCGGGATCTTATACGATACCCCAATACGACAAGAGTAGGATATCATGTACTTCGAATGGGATTTTTGTGTTTTTTTTTTTTTTTTTTTTTTTTTGTGGCCACAGATTCCGTGTTCCGACAAAATGGAACTGCTCCTCATCTGACTTCTTTGGAGAAGGAAGTTTATGAAGGAATTCTTTGTTTCTCTTAGCCCTAAACGACCAAGAAGACCAGTGAATTTTTTGTGCATTGGAATCTCGCATCAGATTCAATGGAGACTCGGCAATGGGTTCTTGCCAGCATAGTATGTCTGGCAAAAGAAATAAATCCCTCTATTCCTGACGCAACGCTTTCAGAGAGAAGTTTCGTTGCCCAGGCAGGGTACTTACATTTTCATCTACAGAAGAAGAGATGGTTTAAAGTTTGCCTACAGAGTCTTCGGGGTGCGATGAGGGGCTCAAAATGCTTCCCAGAAGGTATTCAGAAGGATACAATAAGAGCTAGAAATCAGGGTTCCGCCCAATTTCAGCTCAGAGTCTCCTTCGACTTCCAGACTCCTTCCCTTCCTTCGGGCAAGGATAGGGAAGATTCTGCAACGAGGAACCTCATCAACATGTAAGAAGAGATCTCGTTAGCAAAAGAAGTGTCACGAAGGATCCTCCTCGGAGGAAGACTCTTCTCTCTCGTGTTGTTAGATATCCTGTCGTCTACTGGGTGTAGCTGACTAAATCACCTCCCCTTGCCAGGGGCCAAAAGCTCAAAGGGGAAGAATTTCTTCCACCCTTCTCCAGTCTCCTGATAAACTATGTGGTTGTTCAGGACTCTCGGACAATGTAGCGCCAGCCAAGCGCCAAATGCCAATACAGGCGAAAAACGCCAGAGGCGGACAGTTCCAAGGAACTCTGTCATGGTCGGATACTGAGAAGGACGGGCCTCCAACCTGGCGCAAATGCGCCAGAGGCGAACAAATCGACAGATATAAAAGAGTGGGTCCGAATGTGGACATCGTCAGACAGCCTAGAGACTCTTCCAAGCTCGAAGCTCCAGCAAGTGTGGAGGAGCCAAGCCAGGCGCGAGGCGCCCCAGCCAGGCTCTAGGAGCCAGCCAGGCTCTAGGAGCCAGCCAGGCTCTAGGAGCCAGCCAGGCTCTAGGAGCCAGCCAGGCTCTAGGAGCCAGCCAGGCTCTAGGAGCCAACCAGGCTCTAGGAGCCAACCAGGCTCTAGGAGCCAGCCAGGCTCTAGGAGCCAGCCAGGCTCTAGGAGCCAGCCAGGCTCTAGGAGCCAGCCAGGCTCTAGAGCCAGCCCATAGCTATAGGAGCCAGCCAGGCTCTAGGAGGCCAGGCAGGATCTAGGAGCCAGGCAGGCTCTAGGAGCCAGGCAGGCTCTAAGAGCCAGCCAGGCTACTAGGAGCCAGGGCAGGCTCTAAGAGCCAGCCAGGCTCTAAGGAGCAGGCCAGGCTTCTAGGAGCCAGCCAGGCTCTAGGAGCCAGCCAGGCTCTAGAAGCCAGCCAGGCGCCATCCAGGTGCCAGGCTCCTTCAAGGCTAGGCTCCAGTCAGGATTGAGGATCCATCCAGACGCAAGGCTCCTTCCAGTAAAGAGAAACCTAAGCTCTGTCATGTAAGAGGGCTAGTCCCCATTGATATGATACAGGTAAGGCTCTGCCATGTAAGTGGGTCAGCCCCCATTGGCACGATCCGAGAAGGCTCTGTCGTGTAAGCGGGCTAGCCCCCATTGACATGATCCAGAAGGGTTTGTCAGTCATAGGTCCCTACCTCGCTGAAACTCTTGAGGCATGCAGACTCATAGACAGTAATCATGAAGTCTTCTGCCAGGCTCCAGGTGCCTTCCAGGCGCAAGGCACCAGCCAGACGCAAGGCTCCAGCCAGGCGCGAGGCGCTAGCCAGGAAGGAGGAGCCAATCAGGCACCAGCCAGGCGCGAGGCGCCAGCCAGGCGCAAGGCGCCAGCCAGGCGCAAGGCGCCATCTAGGCGCGAGGCTCCAGCCAGGCTCTAGGCGCCATTCAGGCGCAAGGCTCCAGCCAGGCGCGAGGCGCTAGACAGGCGCTAGGCAGGTTCCAGGCTTCACCCAGAAGAGATCTATATCAAAGAACGCCCTGGCCTTCTTTGAGACATTGTGATCTCCTAAGCACTTGATAAGTGCATTGATGATTCCTTCAAACAGCTGAGAATTAAAAGCGCATGAAGTGCGAGCTTTTCCGAATTCTTGTTCTTTCCCTAACAATATGTCATAAGGACATATTAGCTGTCACATACGGGAGATGCAACTCTGTGTTGACTTCCCATTATCCGAAGGATGTCAAGATAACCTTCGAGGGATCCTTCTCTCTTGGTTGATACGTGTCTGCGGATACATTGCTGGGATAGGGAGCAGATACTGATCCTTAACTAGTGAGTTAAATTTTTATTTAACGTCGTGTTTTTTCTTTGGGTTGTTTGAAAGGAGTTTGTAGATAACTCTTTTCAACTTAAGCACTAACCCTCGTGTTAGGATCAGGTGATCGGGATCGGTGTTGTTGTGTCCTTAAATTATGCCACTAGGCATAGGCATATTGTCATGTAAGAGGCTCTGTCGAGTAAATGGATAAGACCCCATCGACAGACCCACAAGAACTCTTAGCCATAGGTCACATCCTCGCTGAGGCTCTTGAGGCGAAGCAGATTCCTAGGCATTAGCCATGGAGGCTTCCGCCTGATCAAGTAGGAACCAAGGTTTTATTTATTTATTACCTACAACGTATGTTGTTTACCTGTCTATTCAGTAAATAGTTGTCTCTTTCCCACCACCAAGGGTGTCAATCAGCTAAGTTATATAATGCTGGGTAAGTTCCATGTACAAAATGATATTGTTAAGATACAATAAAGTTTTGTACATACTTACCTGGCAGATATATACGATTGATGGCCCCACCCAACCTCCCCTCAGGAGACAGGTGGAAGAGAAAATCTGGTTCTAGAACGGTAATCGTTCCTATTCCTGCACCCAGCGGCAGGGGCGGTAGATCACCTGACCTACCTGCAGCGTGTGCCGCGAAATTCGAATTTCTGTCGGGACGACGGAGTCTATAGCTAAGTATATATCTGCCAGGTAAGTATGTACAAAACTTTATTGTATCTTAACAATATCATTTTTATGGACCAGTGTTCATGAAACAAACTGGGCTTGTGGATGAGTCGTTCCTCTTTTACCCTGAAAGTGGGTGGGGTCTGTCACCAACATAAACAAAATACTATCGCTAATGTAAATTTCAAAATCTCAACTGCCGTTGAGCAGAAACTCGAAGCTAAGTAATTACTGGGTAAGTATAGATAAAATCTCATTTTATTATAAAAAATATTATTCATGAAACATATATATTGCAGTATGTAAATTTAGAATCTGTTTTCTTTAGTCAGCAATTTTTTAATATTGCAGAAAAAATCTTACCAGGGAGAAGGTATTTGTATGTGAAAGTGAAAGGTGGCAGAGCTTTTGTGGATCATGTGAGAGAAGAAACTGTGAAATATAGAACTGAAAATCAAAGTTCTTTGTTTATTCACTTATCCCTTGATGGCCAAAGGTAAGTTAGATTACATCTAAATTTTATATAAGTAACTTATCCAGTAATTAATTGGCTAAGAGTTTTTCCTCGATTTGCAGTAGTGATTATTTTGTTTGTGTAGGTGATAAGACCTGCCCACTTTTGGGGTAAGAAAGAGGAACAACCTAGCCAGTAACGCAATTTGTTTTGGCCTCTTGTAATGTCTACACATGGTGTTGACAGAGCAGCTTGGTTTTTGGATTTATTATCTTCCCATTTGGTGAAGTATTTTGTTATGGTAGCCTTTCGACATTGTTTTTGACACACATTTTCCTAGTGAGACCTTTATTTGAGGGATTTATTACTTTTGTGACCTGTTGCTAGTTTAGATATGTCTGACACTAGCTCCTCTAGTCTCTGGTACTGTAGCAAAGGCTGTAATACCTGGATGACCAAATTGACACACCTACGTCTCTCTCACACCCTTTGCACAAATTGCAGAGGACAGGTATGTAAATTGATTTAACATGTGACGAGTGCAGGGCATGGGGTGAACAGAAATGCAAGACATTAGCTTCTCATTTAGCTAAATTAAAGAGATCAAAAGAGAAAGGCAGCTTCTAAAGCCAGTGGGAAATATGTACTCTTTCCCCTGGCTCCTGCACTTCCAAACCTGATTGCTTTGCCAACTTAGAAAGTAAGTAAGTTTGATCTAAAATTGAATTTGAGTTAGTACAGTGGCCAATTTAGGGGCATCGATGCAAGTTCTGTTTTCCAAATTTGAAAATAGTGAAGTGCCAGTGGAGGAGGTAGCTGTTCGTCGCACTGATTCCTCTATGCAAAGGTCACTGCCATACTCCCCTAAACCTGGGAGGAGGCATACTGGAGGCCCAAGGGAGGTCAGTGGGGTCTGCCCATGGACAGTCACCCCCTTAGTCCAACCTGTTGAGACAAGAGACAACCGCTGGAAAGGCATCTCGGGAGCGTGTTAGCTTTTTCTCCCTGTGTGAGGTAGCAAAAAAATCTTCTTCACTGGGCAGCCCAGAACCGCACAAGTTTAGTAACAAGGTTTATCCAAGAAAAACTTAATATTCTGGCAGATGAATTGAGCTGCCAACAGTTAGTCCTACCTACCCCAGACCCTCAACCATGGGCAACGGATGCTATGTTACAAGATTGGTCAAACAGAGCTGTATGCCTTTCCTTCCTTAGATATGATGAGACAGGTAAAATACCAGTTTTGGTCCCACAGAAATGTTTCAATGATTGTGATATCCCCCTTTTGGCCAGCAAAGGAGTGGTTTCCAGACATCCTCAAGCTGCTAGTGGATTTCCCAAGGTTACTCCTCAAAAACCACAGCTTCTCAGACAAGTGCACTTGAGGCGGTTCCATCAGGGATTGTGTTCTTTGGGCTCCACAGACTACAAACTGTCAGGAAATTACTCAGAAAGAATGGCTTTTCAAAATCAGCTTCAGAAGCTATTGCCAAGTGCAGAAGACAGTTGTCAGACAGTTTATCAGGCAAACTGGGCCGTCCTTCGACCGTAGTGTAAAAGATACATTATCTCCTCTACTAATACCTCTATAACAGAGATAGCAGATTTTCTGTTATACCCTAGGAAGTCTAGAAAGTTAACTACTTCAGCTCTTAAGGGATACAGTGCCATGTTAAGCTCGGTATTCAGACACAGGGGGTAAGGATTTGTCTTCTGACCAGATTTTCCGATCCGTATTATTAAATCTGTTGATACCACCAAGCAGAAACAAACTTCTTCGGTATCTTGGAATTTAGACGTGTAGTACATTTCAGTGGCTATCAGGTTTGCATGTAGTACTTCAATGGGTATCAGGTTTGCAGTTTGAACCCATGCATTTTATCTCCTTAAGAGATTCAACCAGGAAGATTTTCTTTCTAGTTGCTTTGGCAACAGTAAAACAAGTAAGCAAAATCCATGCTTTAGATAGGAAAGTAGGTTTTTCCAAGGGTAATGCAGTATGCTCATTTTCATAAAGATTCTGAGCAAAGAATGAGACTCCTCAACCATGGCTGCATTCTTCTCAACCATGGCTATGTTCTTTTATCATCAAGAGTCTGTCAAATATTTTGGGCCCAGATGAGGAGGAAAGAGCTTTATGTCCTGTAAGGGCATTTAAATATTACCTTAACAGAACAAGAGGGAATTCATGGACCTTCAACAGTCTGTGGTGTTTCATTAAGAAACCTTCATGTCCTCTCTCGAAGGGCATAGAGACCTCATCTCAGAAACCCATTCCTTACTTGGGAGATGGGCTTTTTATCCATTTGTAAAGTGAAACCCCATGAAATAAGGGCAGTCACCACTTCTTTGGCATTCAAACACATATTCATTTCCTCTTGTCTATTTTACAAGCGACTTTTTGGAAATGTAAATCAGTTTTTGCTTCATATTATCTACACGATATAGAGATGTTTTATGGGTTTAAGACACATGCAGTACCTTGGGTCCATGTGAAGCAGCTGGCATGGTTGGGGAGAAAGTGTAGGGAGGGGCTCTCTTTACTGGTTGTTATTCCTTCCTTCTCTACCCCAAAAGTGGGTGGGGCTCTTGTCACCAATCCATAACAATTAGCACGGCCCACAAATTTCAAAATTTAACTTACGAGCAAGTAAAAACAATTGAGTTATGTAATTACTGAGTAAGTATATATAAATTCTCATTCATTATGAAAATATATTTTTATCAGTTAATAGTTTCATGTTTACACCAGCTAAATATTACAAATACTGTACAAACACTTTATGGGTTAGGTTAAGAAGTAAATTCAGATTTGTTGTTAGTATGTTTTGTGATGCCCTTGAGATGACACAAGTATTTTTGCTGCATCCCTTGGCCCCTAGATGAATTACTTTCTGTCTTATACTTTCATGTGCTCTCTGGAATCATTTCTCACCTGACTGTCCAACATTAACTCCAACTTTCTTCTAATTTAAGAATGGATTCTTTTATACCAGCTCTGAGAGTCTAATTATGACCAAGTACGTAGTCTGTTTAAATTAATATTTTGTTTTTAAAATGATGTGAGCCCTTGGAATAGCAAGACCACATGATGAAGTATTTCACCAGTAGACTGCTGAAAACTAAGGTGCTGGTAAAATCTAGATTTTTGATAACTTGAACATCCGATAAGGTGTGAGGGACTATTGAATGCTCCTTACTATCCATATCCTTCAGCCTTTGTCACGGGTTGTGACATCTTGGCTCAGTGCCTAGTTTCTGACTAATCCTTTATCTTATAATCTATGTGTTTGTGTTCTTTGTCTTGTGACAAAGTTTGATTTTAGTAGATCATTTGTGAATTATTGGTTAGTTTTTTACATTATATCTCAGCAAGTGATAAAACTTGTAAGCATTAAAATATATGTCAACATCTTATTTTCACACAGAAATTAGCTCATGTAAAAGAGTTAGGTCCAAATTGGAGTGTATCTAGGGTGCATAATTGATTTCAAGTAAAGAATCAAACAGTGAGTGATGTTAAACAAACTAGTGGAAAATGATGTTGTTTTGTCAAAAGCTATGATGTGCATGGTTCTTAAGAGGTTTCAGCTATTGGGAAACATGAAGCTTTTATGACAGTATGCTTGGGAAATACATTTTAATAATACTGCATTGTATTATGCAGTAGCAAAATGTAAGGGTCTATTGGAGGTGAATTAGATTTGAGAATGGCTTAGCAAAGTTTGCAGAGAAAATATAAATTTCGAATTTTGATGCATCTGGTGGGCGACATTGTTTGAGATGCCACAAACTATATTGATTATGGACAGTTAGTTGGTGAGACAGGTACACTGAAAGTGATTGAGCCTTTCCTAAAGAAACTGACAGACATGATACAAAACACTGCTTGCTCTAAAGGAGGGCAAGTGTAATATGTATATGATGAGATTTCGGGCTTTTCTGGTGGAAATATGCTCCTCAAAATAGTACGCAAGTTCTGTAACAAGCAATGTCTATAGGATGAGGAAACATAAACAATACATTTGTGCACTAGGCTTTGGCAATAGAAGCTTTTCCCATCATTATAAACCCAGCTTTGTTGCTAGTGCTAGGCAACCAGTGACCACCATAAAAGATATTTCTGTGGTGCTAAGTTTATGGTTTGAGTTAGAGCAAGTTCACGTCAACATATTTAAATATTAGGTTGGTATTTCCAGCCCTTCAGCCTCTCTGAACAATTTTGCAACAATGCACTAGAATTGTATCGGTTTAGCAGGCAGTGAAGATTGTTTGGCAAGACTAGTTTGGTAACACTCCAAAGATAGAAAGGGTTACAACATCCTGGAAATGTACCACCTAGCTGTTGGGCTTCGAGGGTCAAAGGTTCAAGTTATTAGTGTGATCCATAGATAGATGCCAATGGGGGAAAACTGAAATAGTTCTCACCAGCTGTATCCATGCTATACTGTCCAAGTGGTCTCTCCACTTGAGAATATATATGAGACAACTGGCTGCTGCCGAGTATCTCATGCCTCTAAGCTGCTGGAAACTAATTTGGTTGTAATGGTTTTGGTGGAGGAAATGCTGATTGCAGGATTAGGTAAATTTCAACTGATGTGTTTTTAATAACATAATAGATTTTAATTTAGAAAATTCATTTTCCCCGTTAACTTCCTACTATATTTGTTTCAAGTGTTAAGGCATATTTTGTAGTGTACTGCACATGCTTGTTATCAAATACTCTATTTTATGTTTAAATGTTAGTTTTAAAATGTTTGTATTATTGCATAAAGTACTAACTTTCTTTATTCAATCCATCTTTTCCCAACATTTTTCCTGGGTCTTCTCTTCAAGATATGCTTCGCAAGGTGCACAATGTGTGTGTGAGCCAAAAATCAATGAAGGGTTTCTGTTTGACCTTCAGAAACTTAAACCTGGTAGGTGAAGCTTTTTATAGTTTGCATGCATTGTCATCCAGTGTCTCTTATTCTTATGTAAAGATTGATGACTGACAGTCCCTGAGCTTTCAACTGGGCTGGGTTCTTGACCTCGATGACATTAATTGGAATAGGTGAAGTTGGTAACAACAACTATGCCTGTATTTTCTCATATCCAAGCCTTAATTTTTTTACTGTAGATTTGCAAGTAAGTATTTACTTATACATTTTTTCAGTATGATACATATTATTCCTTTATTTTTTCATTTGTGCAATAGGTAATTTTATTTTTATTTATGAAATAGGGTTGTACTTAAGGTGAAAACCCCAAAAATTTTTTCCCAATTTTTTCCAATTAAATTTTATTTTTTGTACATGCAACTCCCCGCACAGATATATACTTAGCTTATGTCTCTGACGCCCGACAGAAATTCGAATTTCGCAGCGCACGCTGCAGGTAGGTCAGGTGATACTACCCCCCTTGCCGCGAGGGTGGCAGGAATAGGAACCATTCCCGTTCTAGACCAGATTTTCTCTGTCGCGGTAGTGTTGTGTCAACATATGTTGTTGCTACCTCCGGCCTGACTTGATTTTCGTTTTTCATCGCCATCGATCTTCTGGGCTGTCTTTTGCAGGGAAGTACTGGGTCTTTGGTTCGGCATAGGCGGGGCTTTTATTAACTTTTTTACAATGAACTTTCGGGCTCCGAAAAAAAATTTTCGAAAGAATATATGACGTGTAACTACCGAAATTTTCGGTAGACACTCGCATAGTTTGCAAGAAATGGGAAATATTAATATTTATTCATTAATACGTGTAATAAGTGTTAGAATTGATTGAGGAAATATACTGGACTTCCTACTTTAGGGAGTCAGTAAAGCATGTAACTAGTATGTACGTTTCTTTTAAAAGTTTTTTTTGGAAAAAAACTCGTACTAACGAAAAGCAATTAGAGTATTAACAGTACTAGTAGTGTTGCATCCTCATCACCTCTTACTTCGCAGACAAACTTCAAATTCATAATTGCAATTTGAAGACAAGGATTGTGGCCTCCAAAAATGCGAGCTATTAAAAGGTAAGAAGTGATACTAGTGTTCCCCATTGCAGTGGAGGTGCGTCCTCTGATCGGCTCTGTCTCGCTCTCAGGTCCCTCATCGCCTAAAGAGGGGGAACCTCTTTCAAGCTCCCAAGCCCATGGGGAGAAGGAATGTCGAAAGCCGTAAGGAGGTTTCAGAGAAATCCCCACCGGTCAGGCGTCCCCTCGGCAGGTTCTGTAGAGCGTCCCAGACTGCCAAGGATAGCCATTGAAAAGGCATCCTTAAAAAGTGCGTCTCTTCATCTTACATCCGAAAAAGACGAAGAATGTATATGTTTTTGATGATCTAGCGCGTTCTCTGAAACTAAGAGAACACTGAGCAAGAGCCAGCCAGGAACTTAGGAAGCCGTGTTCCAGCAAGCTAGCATGAGCCACGTTCCCAACAAGCACCAACAGCGAGCCGCGTTCCAGAAAACAGAACTTCGAGGCAGAGCCGCGGTTCCTAAAACCAATCCTGAAACCCGAACGCCGCGTTCTAGCAACTGAGCGCGAGCCGCGTTCCTACAACCAAACGCGAGCCGCGTTTCTAGTTCAAACTTGAGCGCGAGCCGCCGTTCTAGAAAAATTTTTCTTGGCGCAAGGCGCCTTCAAAGAGACGAAGCGCAGCCTGGCGCAAATTGTCGCCAGAAAAACAGACGGCTAGAGCAAGGAGCCTTATAGTACAGTGGCAATCAGAAACGATCCTTCCATTGAACGTTTTCCGGGCAAGAAGCTCTTTCTAAAAGGGGTCTAGTAGCTAGCTCGGAACTAATCAGGGCACACGGGACCTTCCACGCAAGCGGAACGTTCCAGGAGCGAGTCTCCTTTCTAGCGTGCGGAACATTCCAGGAGCGCGGGAACTATCCAGGCGCTAGCGCAAGGAGCCAGGCGCCAGAATATTCCAAATCTTCTTATAAGAGAGAGGTCAGTCGCGAGGCTCCTCTTTGAGTTTTTTAACTTGAGCAACTTTCCCCTGGCAAAGGTCAAGATGTCGCACAGGGCGCCGTCGCGTTTGTCAGAAGGATTCTGATACTAAGAGGGAAGCCATTTTTTTCATTATTCAGAAGACTCCTGTGTTTGGCAGTTCCTCTCAATGCGGACTCTCTCCTTCATTCATGCTCTTCCCTCGTTATGAAGAGGCAAGAGCTTTGGGAGTTTTTCTTATAAGAATCTCATCGACGTTTGGGTATGATGGCGGATAGGAAATATCTACTTCCTTTCCGTAAACCCTACGATGAAACAGGAAATTCTGTCTCTTCCGCGATTTATGAGGAAATCACGAAGATTTAAAGAGTTCCTGGATTAACTTCCTTCCTTAAGGAGATATATATACTCTTTCTATCGTTCTATTAACGAAAAGAACGAAGACAGTAAAAATTTTTCCTTTCTCTATCTGCCTCGGCAGGGAAAGAAGGTAGTAGAGTTATCTGCTGTATGAGAATACGA
>NC_087215.1:55658190-55832789 GCF_015104395.2 Macrobrachium nipponense | reverse complement strand
GCGGCGGTTCGACCGCCGAAGAAAGTTAAGCCCTTTCGTGGGGCTCCCCCCTCGAGAAGCAGCTCCTCGAGGGAGAGGGTTTTTCACGAGGAGAGCTTCTTTTAAGACAAACGCCTTCCAAGTGAGAAGCATGTCCTTCAGACACCGGTCGGAGCCAGACTGAAGTTTTTTGCGGGAGCGTGGAGAGAGAGAGACCGGACTCTTGGTCCCTCAAGATCGTGGAGCAGGGGTACAAGATCCCCTTTTTAGAGCTTCCTCCTCTTTCTACGACTCCCAGACCTTTCTCCATCCTATCAGGGAGAAAAGAAGAAAGTGTTGTTCGATCTCCTTCAGCAGATGATCGAAAAAAAGAGCGGTGGAACAAGTCGCGGACCTGGGGTCTCCAGGTTTTTTACAACAGAACTTCCTAGTAACCGAAGCAGTCGTCAGGTTGGCGTCCAGTTCTAGATGTAAGCAGGCTCAATCTTTTCGTGGAAAAAAGAACAAATTCACGATGGAGACGCCTCATTCTGTTCTGGGAGCATTGAGACGGGCGACTGGATGGTGTCCTTAGACTTGCAGACGCGTACTTTCACATCCCGATCCACCCTCTTTCAAGAAAGTATCTAAGGTTTGTCTTAGACAACAAAGTTTGGCAGTTCAGAGCTATGTGCTTCGGACTGACCACGGCTCCGATGGTGTTCACAGTAGTAATGAAGAACGTAGCGAGGTGGCTACACTCTTCGGGAATAAGAGTTTCCCTGTACCTCGACGACTGGCTGATCATAGCGTCGTCGAAAGAGAAGTGTCTGAAGGACTTGCAGTTCACTTTAGCCTTAGCGAAGTCCCTGGGTTATTCTGGTCAACCTCGAAAAGTCGCATCTGACCCCAACGTCCATCGTGTATCTGGGGATTCAGATGGATTCAGTGGCTTTTCGAGCGTTTCCGTCCCAGGAACGTCAGCGGCTAGGCTTAGAAAAGATCTCAGCCTTTCTAAGGAAAGAGACTTGCTCGGCAAGGGAATGGATGAGTCTGCTGGGGACCCATTTCCTCGCTAGAAAGGTTTGTTTTCCTTGGGAAAGACTGCACATCAGGCCTCTCCAATTTTTCCTGCGGACGAGTGGAAGGCCAGGGACGATCTCAATGCCATATTGAAAAATATCGCTTCCAATCAAGAACCACCTAAGATGGTGGTTGGACCCTCAGAAGCTTCAAGAGGGCGTGTCCCTAAGTCTTCTGAGCCCCGACCTAGTGTTGTTTTCAGACGCTTCCATCACAGGATGGGGAGCAACACTAGGGGGGAAGGAAGAATGTCAGGCTCCTGGAGAGGGGAACAGGTAGCCTGGCATATAAATGTCAAAGAACTGGCAGCAGTTTTTCTGTCCCTGCAGTTCTTCGAAAAGAGTTTGGAGAACAAGATTGTTCAGATAAACTCGGACAATACCACAGCACTCGCTTATTTAAAAAACCAGGGAGGAACACACTCCAGAACGTTGTTTGCCCTAGCGAGAGAGATTCTGCTGTGGGCAAAGAGAAAAAAGGTGACTATCCTGACGAGATTCATTGCAGGAGTGCAAAACGTCAGGGCAGACCTTCTCAGTCGTCGGGACCAAGTCCTACCGACGGAATGGACCTTGAACGAAGACGTTTTGTCGAGACCTGTGGACGTTGTGGGGACGTCCACTGGTCGACTTATTCGCAACGTCAAGGACCAAGAGACTTCCTCTTTACTGCTCCCCGGTCCTGGATCCAGAAGCAATCGCGGTAGACGCTCTGCTTTGGAATTGGACGGGCCTAGACTTATACGCCTTCCCACCATTCAAGATTCTGGGGGAAGTCATGAGGAAGTTTGCGGCCTCGGAAGGGACGAGGTTGACCCTGATCGCTCCGATGTGGCCAGCGAGAGAATGGTTCACAGAGGTCATGTCTTTCCTTGTAGACTTTCCAAGGACATTGCCCTGGAGGAAAGATCTACTCAAACAGCCTCACTTCGAAAGGTTTCACCAAAACCTCTCCGCTGGTCTGACTGCGTTCCAGACTATCAAAAAGTTGGCCAGAGCGAGAGGTTTTTCGAAAGCAGCTGCGAGAGCAATCGCACATGCGAGACGTGCTTCCACAAGAGCTGTTTACCAATCGAAGTGGGCTTCCTTCAGGCATGGTGTAAAAAGGAGGGAGTTTCCTCTTCCTCGACCTCTGTGAACCAGATAGCTGATTTTCTGCTCTTTCTCAGGAATGTGCAGAAAATTACGCGGTCCTACATCAAGGGATATAAAAGCATGTTGTCAGCGGTTTTTAGGCACAGAGCCTCGACCTGTCTGACAACAAGGACATTCATGACCTTTTAGTCTTTCGAGACCTCGAAGGTTCCTCAAATGAGACCTCCATCATTGGAACCGCTGGATGTGGTTCCCTTAGAAATTCCTTAATGTCGAGCACTTTCGAACCGCTTCAGGCAGCGTCTCTTCGAAACCTGACAAGGAAGGCTCTTTTCCTAACTTCTCTTGCGACGGCTAAGAGAGTTAGTGAAATTCAAGCGTTTAGCAAGTTAATGGGATTCAAAGGGGACAATGCTGTCTGCTCGTTAAACCCATCTTTCTTGGCGAAGAATGAAAATCCTTCGAACCCTTGGCCGGAAGACTTTCGAGATCAAGGGTATGTCAAGTCTGGTGGGCCAAGAACCAGAGAGAGTCCTGTGCCCGGTCAGGGCTCTCAAGTTCTAACGTGCATAGAACGAAAGAGGTAAGAGGTCCCTCAGGTAACCTCTGGTGCTCTGTGAAGAGACCAGAGTTACCTTTATCGAAGAATGCTGTTGCTTTCTTTCTAAGGGTACACCATTCGGGAGGCTCATTCATCTTTCCAGAAGACTGATTTGAGCCTCTTCCGAGTAAAAGCGCACGAAGTTCGAGCCGTCGCTACCTCTCTTGCCTTCCAAAAGAACATGTCAATCAAGGACATCCTTGATTGCACCTTTTGGAGGAGTAACTCCGTCTTCGCCTCACATTACCTAAGGGATGTGAGAACGATTTATGACGATTGTAACTGCACTGGGGCCAATACGTTTCTGCGGACACAGTATTGGGGTCCGAAGTAGCTCTTTCCCTATCCCTTAGTTAGGTTTAGGTTAGGTTGTTGTGTTTTTAGGTTGTGGTGAGTCTTATGTGAGATCTCCCATCCTTTAGTTAGTTTTTAAGGGGTTTTTGGGGTGTGAATAGTTGGTAGGTGGTGGTCAGTTGCTTCGTTGCCCTCATTTGTATGGCCTCGATGGTCTTGTCACGCTGAGGTCTCGCACCCGTGACAGATCATCCAGAGCGCACCAGCACTCACAGTCTCCACCTGGCTGGCAACTCTGTGTTTAGCAAAAGCAGCCTTACGTGACAGTAATTCACATAGTCTACTTTGCAAACAGGTAAGGAACCAAGATGTATATCATCTACTTAATTTAAGTTTCCTAAAAAAATAACCTATTCTGTCTCTTCCCACCATCCGAAGGTGGGATTCAGCTATATATATATCTGTCAGGTAAGTGGCATGAACAAAATGTTATTGTTATTATACAATTAAGTTTGTTCATACTTACCTGGCAGATATATAATAATTAAAGTGCCCGCCCTCCTCCCCTCAGGAGACAGAGACATTAATAAAAAATATGAATAGAAAATGGAAGGTTCCTGATATCCGCCTCCCAGCGGCGGGAATGGGTACTACCACCTGGCCGCCCACTGCGTGTGCCGCGAGTTTTGAAATTTCTGTCGGACGTCAGAAAATACAGCTATATATATATCTGCCAGGTAAGTATGAACAAACTTAATTGTATAATAACAATAACATGTCTTCTGCCAAGCTCCAGGTGCAAGGCGCCAGCCAGACGCAAGGCTCCAGCCAGGCGCGAGGCGCTAGCCAGGAGGGAGGAGCCAATCAGGCGCAGCCAGGCGCCATCCAGGCGCGAGGCGCCATCCAGGCACGAGGCCCAGCCAGGCTCTAGGTGCCATTCAGGCGCAAGGCTCCAGCCAGGCGCGAGGCGCTAGACAGGCGCTAGGCGCCTGCCAGGCACGAAGCGCTAGCCAGGCTCCAGGCTTCACCCAGAAGAGATCTATATCAAAGAATGCCCTGGCCTTCTTTGAGACAATGTGATCCTCCTAAGCACTTGATAAGTGCATTGATGATTCCTTCAAACAGCTGAGAATTAAAAGCGCATGAAGTGCTAAAGCTTTTTTGTTTTCCGAATTCTTGTTCTGTCCTTAACAATATGGCATAAGGACATATTAGCTGTCACATAGGGGAGATGCAACTCTGTGTTGACTTCCCATATCCGAAGGATGTCAAGATAACCTACGAGAGATCCTTCTCTCTTGGTTGATACGTGTCTGCGGATACATTGCTGGGTGATAGGGAGCTGATACTGATCCTTAACTAGTGAGTTAAATTTTATTTAAAGTCGTGTTTTTTCTTTGGGTTGTTTGAAAGGAGTTTGGGGATAACTCTTTTAAACTTAAGCACTAACCCTCGTGTTAGGATCAGGTGATCGGGATCGGTGTTGTGCTCCTTAATTATGCCACTAGGCATAGGCATATTGTCATGTAAGAGGCTCTGTCGAGTAAATGGATAAGACCCCATCGACAGACCCACAAGAACTCTTAGCCATAGGTCACATCCTCGCTGAGGCTCTTGAGGCGAAGCAGATTCCTAGGCATTAGCCATGGAATCTTCCGCCTGAACAAGTAGGAACCAAGGTTTTATTTATTTATTACCTACAACGTATGTTGTTTACCTGTCTATTCAGTAAATAGTTGTCTCTTACCCACCACCAAGGGTGTCAATCAGCTAAGTATATATCTGCCGGGGAAGTTGCATGTACAAAAATGATATTGTTAGAATACAATAAAGTTTTGTACATACTTACCCGGCAGATATATACGATGAATGGCCCCACCCAGCCTCCCCTCAGGAGACAGGTGGAAGAGAAAATCTGGTTCTAGAACAGGAATGGTTCCTATTCCTGCCACCCAGCGGCAAGGGGGGTAGATCACCTGACCTACCTGCAGCGTGTGCCGCGAAATTCGAATTTCTGTCGGACGTCAGAGACATAAGCTAAGTATATATCTGCCGGGTAAGTATGTACAAAACTTTATTGTATTCTAACAATATCATTTTTATACATTCAACTTCCCTGCCAGATATATACTTAGCTATAGACTCTGTCGTCTCCGACAAAATTTCAAATTTCGCGCACACGCTACCGGTAGGTCAGGTGATCTACCGCCCTGCCCTGGGTGGCAGACTAGGAACCATTCCCGTTTTCTAAACAAACAGAATTCTTTGTCGCCCGGGCCATCAACATTGTTGTTGGTTCCTCTCGATTGGTTTTTCTTTTTTTTTTCACCGGCAATTGATCTTCTTGACCGACTTTTGGTGTTTACGTATTTGGATTGTTGGATTGGCATACGCTTTTGTGGACTGTTTTGTGGACTTGATTTTGGATTTTTCTTTAAAAATGTCTGACTCTGGAATGGTTGTGAGACGTTGTGTGAATGTAGGCTGTAAGGTGAGGTTGCCGAAAGCTTCGGTAGACCCTCCCACTGTATGCAAGGGTTGCAGGGAGTATGAATGTTCTTTCACTAATACTTGCAAGGAATGTGAGAATTTGAGTGAGAATGAATGGAAGAATCTAACTAATTATTTGAAAAAGTTAGAGAGAGAAAGAGTGAGGAAGGCTTCTTATAGAAGTTTAAGTAGTTCGAGATCTAATGAACTAATTCCTAGCTTGGGATCTTCCCCAAGGTAAGTATTGCTACTTCTCCTCCTTCCATTGCAGCCCCTTCTCCTATTGCAGAACCTGTAGATTCAGCGAAAGAACTTGCGGATCTAAAAGAGCAGCCTTCAAGTTGATGGAAAACAAAATGGCTGCCCGCTGCAAGGTAAGGCTAGTGATTTTTCAGTGGACAGTGATATGAGTGTCCCCAGTGTAGTGGAGGGGGCATCTGGTCGGCTCCGCAACGCTCCTAGGTCTAGACCTCTTCCAAGCTCACATGCCAGAGGAGAAGGAATGTCGAAAACCGAAAGGAGGTTGTGGAGAATCCCCACCGATCAGGTGTCCCTTTGGCGGTTTCTGTGACACCCCAGACTGCCAAGGATTGCTATTGCAAAAGCGCCTGCGTGAGTGTTTTTCGTCGTCGGGATCTTCATCTCCGAGACGTGATTGGAGGGATTCAGATCGCTCTCGACCACTCAAGAGGAGTTGGAAGGCTCCGACGATTGACTCGAGCCCAGAAAACTTCCCTGAGGAGTCTCCTTCGGGAGTTAAGAAGGCAAGAAGAGCCATTCTTTCAACCAGAGTGAGAAGGAGTCAGGAGGTGGAGCTATGGACTCCTCCCCTCCTCCTTCCCTCCTCCCAGAAGAGGATAAAGAAGAGGTTATGAAGAGGTTCATGATGGCTATGCAAGAACAGATTTCGTCTTTTTTTTGTAGGAGTCCTTTCAAAGAGCCTCCTAGAAGGAAAAGACTCTTCCCTTCCTATCAAGAGATCCTCCAGACGTATGGAGGTATCTGCAGCCAGGATCGATGCTCCTACTCGAGGTGAGGCTTCCTGTACGAACGTGGATGAACCGATCAGACGTCTGGCACCGGCCAGGAGTGAGGAGTCACCCAGGAGGCAGGAGCCAAGAGCCAGGAGTGAGGAGTCAACCAGGAGGCAAGAGCCAAGAGCCAGGAGTGTGGAGTCATCCAGGCAGGAGGCAGGAGCCAGGAGGCAAGAGCCAGGAGGCAAGAGGCAGGAGTCAGGAGTCAAGAGGCAGGAGTCAGGAGTCAAGAGGCAGGAGTCAGGAGGCAGGAGCCAGGAGTCCGGAGTCAGGAGGCAGGAGTCCGGAGTCAGGAGGCAGGAGTCAGGAGCCAGGAGGCAGGAGTCAGGAGGCAAGAGTCAAGAGCCAGGAGGCAGGAGTCAGAGACTCATTCCTGGAATTTATGACTCTTCTCCAAATAGAAGCTCCTCTCCTTCAGATCGTAGGAGGTCTTGGAAGGACTCTCCCCCCCTCCAAACGAGAGCTTTCTCCTTCGTCTGATCAAGGTTTGGGACGATTTGTCTGATGACGAACCCCTCCTGCAAATGAGGGACTCTCGAATTATAAGGTCTTAGCCTCATTGTTGCTACAAGAGTTTGGAGACTCTCTTAGTCCGGCGGCTCCTCCTTCTCCTCGTTCTCTCTTTTCGAGCTCGGCTACGGCAAAATCTTCGGCCTTTCTGAAAATGAAGCCTGCAATTTCTATGAAGAAGGCCCTCCATTCTTTAGATTCTTGGATGGACAAGAAGAAAGAGTTGGGAAAGACTGTATTCTGCATGCCTCCTTCCAAACTCCATGGAAAGAGAGGTATTTGGTATGGGACAGGAGAGGACTATGGGTCTTTCTCTTCCTGCCTCGGCAGATGCGGACTTTTCCAATTTAGTGGAGGCATCTAGACGTCACTCTTTAGGATCGGTCAGATCGACGTGGAGCATTTCGGAGTTGAACCACTTTCTAAAGGGACTTTTTGTCACTTTAGAGGTGTTCAATTTTCTGGATTGGTCACTCGGAGTAGGTTCTGGCCAACAATCTAAAGATCCGGAGTTTCTTAAAAACCCAGAGATTCTCCATAGCGTCCTGTCTTGCATGGACAGGCAGTACAGGACGGTTCGGGAGAAGTGGCTTCCCTTTTTGGTGCTGGTCTTCTGAAGAAGAGATCAGTATATGGATCCCTATTATCAAAAGGGGTTTGTTTCTCCGAGCCAGAGGACTGCTTTATTGTTCGCCCCTCTGTCGGATCATCTGTTTCCTTCTCAGTTAGTGAAGGATATATCTCGCTCGCTAACTGAGAAGGCGACACAAGACCTACTAGTACAAACGTCCAAGAAAGGACGCTGTAGTGTCGACGATTAAGAAGGACTCTCGTCCTCCTCAGCAGCCCTTTCGTGGAGGTGCAGCGGCTCGTCCCCCTGCCAGAAAGAAGAGCTCTGACAAGAGAGGAAGGTCTTCCTTTAGACCTTTCAAGAAATCTAAATGACTTGTTGCTCCTTCAAGCACCAGTGGGCGCCAGACTCCTGAACTTTGCAGGAGTATGGGCGAAAGGGGAGCCGACCCTTGGTCAGTCTCGGTCCTAAAGAAAGGATACGTAATCCCCTTCGAGGACAGCCCTCCCCTAACATCTACGCCTCGGGAACTGTCAGCGAGGTACAGAGACCCTGTAATGAGACAGACTCTCCTTCAAAGGGTGGAACAAATGTGGGAAAAGGAGGCCATCGAAACTTGTGCAGGATCCACACTCCCCGGGATTTTTAACAATCGCCTTTTTCTAGTACCAAAGGCATCGGGGGGTGGAGACCAGTACTGGACGTAAGCGCTCTGAATCACTTTGTTCAGAAAAAGAAGTTCCGTATGGAAACGTCCGCTTCAGTAATGTCGGCTCTTCGTCCAGGAGATTGGATGGTCTCTCTGGACTTGCAAGATGCGTATTTCCACGTTCCCATTCACCATTTGTCAAAGAAATATCTTTGGTTTGTAATAGGAGACAAGATTTTTCATTCAGGGCTCTGTGCTTCGGTCTGTCTACAGCTCCGCAGGTATTCACCAACCTGATGGCGAATGTGGCAAGATGGCTTCACCTAGAGGGAATAAACATCTCCCTCTACTTAGACGACTGGCTGATCAGGGCCAAGTCGGAGATTCAGTGCTTGGAGGACTTATCAGTAACAAGAAACATGATAGAATCGCTGGGATTACTCGTGAACCTCGAGAAGTCGCAGCTGATCCCCAGCCAGAGCTTGGTCTATCTGGGGATTCAGATGGATTCTCTGGGTTTTTCGAGTATTTCCTTCGCGAGAAAGAATCACTCGAGGTTTGTCGAAAATCTCGAGCTTCTTAGAGAGAGAAAGAGCAGTTCAGCGAGGGATTATCTGAGCCTTTTAGGGACTCTGTCCTCACTAGAAAAGTTCTTCTCTCTGGGGAGGCTTCACCTTCGCCCTCTTCAGTTTTTCCTGAAAGGGGTGTGGAGTTGGAAGACGGACAACTCTCGGACATCTTCCCGCTTCCACAAGAGATAAAAGATCACTTGAAGTGGTGGATCCTTCCTCTTCAAAAGAACGAAGGCGTATCGCTTGCCCTGCAGAACCCAGACCAAGTGTTATATTCCGACGCTTCGGAGTCGGGATGGGGAGCGACGCTAGGAGCAAGGGAGGTGTCAGGCACCTGGACAAAGGAACAGGTGTCCTGGCACATCAATTGCAAGGAACTAGTGGCCATACACCTAGCCTTAAAGTTCTTCGAAGAGAGAGTCCGAGGCGGGGTGATACAGATAAACTCGGACAACACCACGGCTCTGGCTTACATACGCAAGCAAGGAGGCACGCACTCTTTCTCCTTCTTTCAGTTAACAAAACACCTGTTAACCTGGACAGAAGAAAGAGGCATAACTCTCCTCACAAGATTTGTACAAGGGATAAAGAATGTGAGAGCGGACAGACTGAGCAGGAGGAATCAGGTCCTTCCCACAGAATGGACTCTACACGAAGAAGTGTGTCGAAGTCTTTGTTCCCTGTGGGGGAGACCTCACATAGACCTGTTTGCGACGTTCCTCTCCAAAAGAGTAGAGATCTTTTGCTCTCTAGTGGAAGATCCGAGAGCCTTCGCAATAGACGCGTTTCTCCTGGATTGGTCGGGTGTGGACGCCTACGCCTTTCCCCCGTTCAAGATCCTGGGGGAAGTGCTCAGGAAGTTCGTAGCTTCAAAGAGCACGAAGTTGACATTAATAGCCCCATTTTGGCCAGCCCAAGAATGGTTCACGGAGGTACTGGAGTGGATAGTGGACTTCCCCAGATCTCTTCCAAACAGACCAGATCTACTCAGACAACCCCACTTCGAGAGGTTTCATCACAACCTCCCAGGTCTCGCTCTGACTGCCTTTCGACTATTGAAAGACTTGTCAGAGCGAGGGGCTTTTCTCGCAAAGCTGCGGGCTCTATCGCTCGAGCCCGCAGAGCTTCGACGAGAAGAGTATACCAATCGAAGTGGGAAGTCTTTAGGAGGTGGTGTAAGAGTCAGAAGCTGTCCTCCTCCAGTACCTCTATAGTTAATATTGCCGATTTCCTCCTCTTTCTGAGAGAGGAATCACACCTATCTGTCTCAACAATAAAGGGATACAGAAGCATGCTGTCTTCAGTATTTAGAAATCGAGGGCTAAAAATTGCAGACAACAAAGATCTACACGATTTAATTAGATCCTTTGAAACTTCAAAAGCAGCAACTCCTAGAACACCTAGTTGGAATCTGGACGTGGTCCTGAAATTCCTTTCCTCGGATAAATTCGAGCCTTTACATCTGGCTTCCTTCCGCGACGTCACTAGGAAATGCTTATTCCTGTTGTCTCTCGCTACAGCCAAGAGGACGAGCGAATTGCACGCTCTGGATTCCACAGTGGGGTTCAAAGGAGATGCTGCCATCTGCTCGTTCCAGACAATGTTTCTGGCGAAGAACGAAAACCCGTCAAACCTTGGCCCAGAAGCTTTGAAGTAAAAGGTCTATCTAACCTCGTAGGCAGAGAGACAGAGAGGTCTCTCTGTCCAGTGAGAGCTCTTAAATTTTATTTAGAGAGGAGAAGACAGATGGGAGCTTGTCAACAAGGTCTTTGGTGTGCTGTGAAGAACCCCAAAAGACTCATGTCCAAAAACGCCTTGGCCTTCTTTGTGAGAAGCGTAATTACGGACGCACACAAGAACTGCTCGGAGGAATCCATCGGTCTTCTAAAGGTTAAGACCCATGAGGTGAGAGCAGTAGCAACGTCTTTGGCGTTCCAAAAGAATATGTCTCTTAAAAATATCATTGAGACGTATTGGAGGTGCAATTCAGTGTTTGCATCTCATTATATGAAGGATGTGAGAGTGACCTATGAGAAGTGCTTCTCTCTAGGTCCATTTGTATCAGCAGATACAGTGCTGGGTCTTGGAGCAAAGACTGATCCTTAAAACATTTTGATTTTATCGTACATTAAACCCTCTTGTCAGATATGTGCTTGGTTTTCTATTAGCAAGCTCACGATGTCGCACGGGCGCATAGTGTCGTTGCTGGTAGGGGATCAAGGGTATGTATGACTAGTGGGGGGTACAAAATTTTTTTTTTGTATATTTTGTATAAATGAACGTGTAATTATGTTTCGAGTTTTTGGTTGTTTGTAAGGAGTTCGGGGATAACTCCTTGCAATCTTAGAACTAACATGGATGTTAGGATCAGGTGATCGGGATCGATGTTGTGCTCCTTGAACAAGGTGTATTGTCATGTTAGTGGAATAGCACCCAATGACAAAGGCCTTTAGGCTCTGCCGAGTAAGTGGATAAGACCCCATTGGCAGACCCACAAGAACTCTTAGCCATAGATCAATATCTCGCTGAGGCTCTTGAGGCTAAGCAGACTCCAAGGCAGTAGCCGCGAAGTCTTCAGCCTAATAAGGTAGGAACCAAGGTTTATTAAAACCTACAACATATGTTGTTTACCTGTCTATTTCAGTAGTTAGCTGTCTCTTACCCACCACCAATGGGTGCTAATCAGCTAAGTATATATCTGGCAGGGAAGTTGAATGTATAAAAATGATATTGTCATGTTACAATAAAGTTTTATACATACTTACCTGACAGATATATACGATTAATGGCCCACCCAGCCTCCCCGCAGGAGACAGGTGGAAGAGAAGAATTCTGATTAGAAAACGGGAATGGTTCCTAGTCCTGCCACCCAGGGCAGGGCGGTAGATCACCTGACCTACCGGTAGCGTGTGCCGCGAAATTTGAAATTCTGTCGGAGACGACGGAGTCTATAGCTAAGTATATATCTGTCAGGTAAGTATGTATAAAACTTTATTGTAACATGACAATATCATTTTTCCTATCTAAATAAACCTGAGGTCACTTACATTAGGAATTACTTTCAGTGTAGGCTGGAATATAGCTGTTAAAATTCTCGAGCAAGGTGGTTAGGTAGTAACTACTGTCTGGTAGGTGGGCAGGCTCGCCTGCCTGGATGTAAACACTCCACTTTGCCTTTCAGCCCAAGTTTCAGATTGAGGGGTGGCATGAGGTGGCCATTAATGTGAAGGACCTTAGGTTTGTATAGTTAAGAAAAATACAGTTTACTTAAAAAATTGTGATTTGTTCCTACACAATATACAAACCCTCAGTCCTTTACATGAGGAAGACTCACTGATTGGTGGGAGGAATGTGAATGAGCCTCTAGAACTGACTGGAGTCCAGCACACCTGGGCTATTCCTCCTGGTCATAAGAGTGAGGAGAAGTGCCCCGCCTCTGGAAACTTGATCGGAACAGAAGACTAGGGTATAGACTTCTGTTATACTGTGGGGTAAACAGAAAGATGATAACAAGTCTAATGAGATACATCTTTATCTGAAAATTCTAGCAAGCAAATGTGGAGCACGAGACATGGGCCTTATGCAAGAATTCTGAGCCAACCAGTGACTTAAAGGTGAGTTTACACTAGGCTTCACCGCACACTGCATACGTAAGACTCCTCACCAACTCCTCCCAAATTCTTGTTAACCCTGCCTACTGAACTGCTCATTAGGGTGAGTTAGTGGTGTGGTGCGAGTCTTGATGAGCAGTCCAGTAGGTGGGGCTAACAAGAATTTGGGAGGAGTTGGTGATGAGTCTTACGTATGCAGCGTGTAGTGAAGCCTAGTGCAAACTCACCTTAGTCTGTGATTGCCGGGCAGAGAGATTCAAATTGGTAGTTAACCCTCACCAGAGGAGAAACAATACTAAAAGAAACAGAATCTCTGAGAGAGAGAGTAGTACTCTGCCACTCATTCGACTCCTTATACTGAGTTGCCTGGTAGTACATTCCATGACAGAATGCATTCGGCTATAACCATCGAGCGCAAAAAAGATGTACTCGAGCATCTGCATTTCACCCAAAATGCGAGGGAAAGAAACCGTCTTCTTTGGTAATAATGCAAGTGTTGTGGTGTTGTTGGTAAACAATACCACTAGTCATCCCAAAATCAAAACTGGAAACTTGGGAGGCACGAAAGGCTGTCCTGAGTTTCAGGTTAATTAAGAGAAGGCACTATTCATCTCGGTCACATACCAGAAGAATGAACTTAGATATGCGCCTATTACTCAGACGATGCAAGTGATAACAGAAGTATATGTTGCAAGGAGAATATATGGTATATTCTTAGGTTCCTGTAAATCATGTTCCAGCCTAATTTTTCATTCAAGAGACAAGAATACGGACTGGAAGCAGGCCTCCTTCATTCTCTAATGAAGAGAGCGAAGGTGAAGTTGTCCTGAAGGGCGACTTCTATGGTGATAACAGGACACCGAAGATGACTAGATCAAGCCGAAAGGAGCAGGTGAGCCAAAGAGACAGCCAATTGCTACCTCTCCAGGGAAAGGATGCAGACCCTTAGAAATCTTGATGTGAGACTTCTTAGGGGCTGAGAAAATACTTTCCTCTCCTTAGGACATGGAAGCCTTCGAAGAGGGATGTGAGGAGGCGTCAGATGACGAAGCCGATGGCCCTTTGAAGACTCGCTGCAACACGGGAGGGATGGGTGCCATGTCATGGCAAGGGACCGCACTGATCAATAGCAGAGAGTTCGTTTTAGTAAGCTGAGCAGATCACTACTACATAATTATGAGTGGTAATTGTCAATAAAGGACTATCACTTCTTAATTAACTGTTCTCCTTTGAGGCCGAAGCTCCAAGAAGAAGAATAAAGAGAGATTCTGTGTTTGCTGTCCTACGTGTTCAGACCTTAAGGTCCAAGACACGAGGACGGTACTTGACTATTCATCTAGAAGGTGTTGTATGCAATACCAAGCTCTGCACAATTCCAAACCAGATTGAAGAGCGAACTCATTTGTATTGGTAAGGGCTTGTCTTGCTATCCAAGCACTCATGATAGTGAGCGCTCAGCAAGTGCTAGAATTCGTAAGAATTCCCACGCTCGGTGAGAAAACCCGACTCTTTTAAGACAATAATTGGGCGAACTTTGTCTCACCCTGTACTTGGCAATATGATGAAGCAGGGCACTCAGCGAGCGCCAGCAAAACCAAGGGATCCAGACGCTTGGTGAGACTCCCAATTATTGCAGTAATTATCGGGAATGCCCGTTGCCCAAGTGTTTGGAAATCACAGAAAACCAAGTCACTCTGAGAACACTGAAAATGTCAAGGAATTTAGTGGCTTAGTGAGACTCCCGATCAGGAATTCTCGTCTTGCCCGAGTGTGTGCAGATCGTAGAAGACCAAAACACTTGGAGAGTGCTAGAAAAACCAAAGAATTTAAGTGCTCAGTGAGACCCCCGAATTTCATCAAATGATCATCAGGGAGGGCCTCCTCCTCGACTCCTCTAGAAATCGAGGAGGAACAGGCATAAAACCAGTCGTAAATTTGAGCATTCAAGACTGGAATGCAAGTACAGTTCAACAGAATACAGTGGTCCCCCTGTATTCGTGGGGATGTGTACCAGACCCCCCCGCGAACAGAATCCTCGAATAGTTGGAATCCTTATAGAAATTCTGAAAACAGCCTATTTTGTTATTTAAAACTTAAGAAAAACCCATTCAATAAGAAAAACCCATTCAAAATTTTTATACTTGGTTTTTTTAATAGTTTTATCACAAAAAGTGCATTTTATGATGACATTGCTAAAAAACCAAGAATTTCCGGATATTTTTCATAGAGAAATACCGCGAATAGGTGAATTTTCAGCGAATAATGAGGGGAAATGTTCCCAAGAGAAATCCGCGAATGCGCGAGTCCACGAATCCAGAGAACGCGAATATAGGGGGTCCAGTGTATGCACTTGAGGCTCCCAAAATGCAAGAATCCATAGGGGACTGTGAATTGAAATTTGTCCAAAGGATGGAAAGAGCCAGGGAGAACATAGTCTTCAGATGTTCAAATCCTAAGACACTAAGCACCAGATGTTGAGATGGCGAGTCTCTCTCCATCATTGACATAAGATGCTTTCTCAACGACATGGATGTATGTCCGGTGGGACCCTAAGATCCCTCCAGGAACGTAGTCGTCGACGCTGAATCCTATGGAGAGCACTCTACAGCATCCTTCCTATGCATCTCACCCCTCCCAGTGTAGCCATAGGAAGTAGAGGCAATAGGAGAGGAAGACTGGATGCTCTCGCTCACCTTGCTAGCAGAACTAGCACGAGAAGCGAGTCGCAGGCAGCCATCAACCTGCGGTAATGGCTGCCACACGAGTCTAGGGAAGCGTTATTGCTCTGGAGAAACGCTTTCCCGAGGAGGGTTGCGAAACTCTCGCATGGCAGGAGAAACTTTCGCAACCACCGAGACCGGTTGGTCACATCGGTCATGTGAACATGACCGTCGTCTGGGTGGAGTTGAGTGTGTACCAGACTGAGAGGGTCAGTACTGTCCTTTGACGTGTCCAAGTCCTCATTGAGGCCAAAACCTCTCGAGAGCCAAACGAGGAACCTACTGCTGATCTTACTGCGTGCACGGTCCTGTGGGACCATCACATCAACCCTGGATACCGAGCAATCACCACAAGAGCGAACACCAGCAAGGCGTGAGTCACCTGAGCGACTCACTCCTTTCTTCCACTCCATGCCTGAGTTGTGACAGTGAGCGGACTCAGCTTCACCGACTTTAGATGCACACAAATCTGTAGATTTACTTGCACTCAGGGAAACTCGCAAACGAGCCCCTGACACGGAACTAGTCTTAGGGTCAGAACCTCTAGGACTAGCAGAAGAAGTGTGAACCGAAGTTTGAGCTTCTACCGCTCCCGACACGCTAGGCCCTGGGGACAGTGTGACCATTCCTGTTACCAATGGAAGACCAAACTGCCTCCTCAGTTCGAGGAGGCAGACCCTTAGAAGTCTCGTGGCGAGACTTCTTAGGGGAGAGGAGACTATCCTCTCCTTCTTTGGCATGGAGTCATAGATGTCAAAGGGTTGGAGGTTGATGAAAAATATGATGATTACGAAGAGGAAAATGACGACACTTGACGAGCTGTCTTCCTCCTCGACTTCTCCAAATTCAGCAAGACTTCTTCTACAGGATGAGGTACATTTATCTGCAGGAATAGAGTTAATAATCACAGGGCAGCCGCAAAGGGTTGTCCAGTGAAGAAACTCCACAATAACAGTGGTAAATGAATATGATTTCCAGCAGGGGAACAGTACACACACTCGAGGACCAATATCACAGCATGCTACGAGTCACAGGTACAATCCCAAGGTTAGGATAGTCAACAAGAAGAGATATCCAACCATATGCTGCTGTAATCAACTATCACCACTGTTAGCCTGTAAAAGAAAGAAAATATAATTTAAAAATGAATAAAATAAATAAGGATACTCCTCTCGCATCCAAGGGCACTGCCCTCCGAATTGAGAGGAGATCCCTCAAACACCAGCACCACATGCTCCCTCCTCTATCTTTGTCCAATAAGCTAGCGAAAGGACGAAAGAGAAGAGGAAATACCAGAAGACACACAAAGGACAAACCTCCGAAGTTCCCCTCGGTAATTTCCAAAGTGTAAGCATAAATCTTGGATGAATACATGTCTCGTCCTGAAGTTAAAGGACGAAAATACGTATGTAACAATGGTGTTGGCACACTCCTGCTGCTGACCCTTAACACAAAGCAGAAAGGCAGCTAGCAATGCTATCACAAAATAATAAAATAAAGATCCCACCGGGAAAATCATAATTAACGGTTAGTCAGCAATAGCTCACAAACATACATCTTCATTGGAAGACAGCCGAAAGCAAAGTGGAGTGTTTACATCCGGGCAGGCGGGCCTACCCTCCTAGTAGACGGTAGTTACTGCCTAACCACCTTGTTCAAGAATTTCAACGGCCGTACTCCAGCCTACGATGAAAGTAATTCCTAATGTAAAGGACTGAGGGTTTGTATATTGCATAGGAACAAAGTAGTTTTCCAACATTTTATTAAACTTATTTTTTTGGAAGTACAGATGGATGTATGGTAAATTGTTCATAGTTTGGAGACAGTCTGTCATTCAATAGTGCGTACTGTATTACAGAAACATCTAAGCAGCCAGTCAGTTCCACAGACAGTACCTCCTAAGAAAGTTATGAATTTCTTAGAAAATATAACTAAGGTTTGTACCATACTGATAGGAGCATATTTCAGATTTAAACAGAATTACCTTGTTTTTGTGGATATACAAACCTAGTTTTTTTTATCCTAGTCCAACTTTGAACCATCCTTGCATGTGTTCCTTCAGCTGAGGGGAAAATTGAGGGTATGCACACAGGCCAGTGGCTGGGTACTCGCCCCACTCATCCATTTGCCATTGCATAACTAATTTGTTAATAAGCTTCATTTACTGACACAGTTTGCAGTAAAGATTCTTATATAACTCAGGTTTATAGATTTAGGAAATTGCAGTTTGCTGTTGACAGTTGTAGATTTTAATTGCTAGCAAGCATATAAAATTATAAAATAAACAACTAAAACAGTAGGGTATGTAAATTATTTAGAATAGATGTTCTTACTTAAAACATTTGACAAACCATGCTAACTGGCTGACTGACTAATGCAGGTCATATAATTTTGACCTCAGTAATAGAATTATTGGAAAAACTTTTTATGCATTTTAGAAGCACTCTTTTAAAATTTTTTCAAGTTTAATTACAATTTCCAAAATGTATGTTTAAGTTAAATGTATTTTTTGGGCTCAAGCCGTGTCACCGGTGAAATGTCTCGTTAGCCATTTCTAATATATAAAACTAATGCTAAATATACTAGAGAATAAACCAAAGGGACTGACTGAGGTTACTACCCTCAGGCGAGCACTTTTGTAAAATAAAAATGTCGTGTATAAACCAGGGGCGAGTAATACAGCCACGTTTCCTTCAACCCCACAGAACGATCCTCGTCAACAATCCCCAACATACGAGGTGCCGTTATACAGGCCGCCTCCCCGCAACCAACACCCTCCTCCCGAGCGCCATCTACAACATCTTAAGTTAGCACAGCGACCTGGTAGCACGAGATTTTTATATCTGTGTATTATTTCAACTTTTTGTCGCTTTATTGTGATTCAACGATGGCAGCTTCCGTCCCATCTAAGTTGAGTACTCAGAACATGCTTTGATTTACTTTTTAGGTGGTAGATCGCCGTTTTGTTCCGATACGTAATACAAACCATCGGTCCTTTAACAATAGGAAGTAGCTAGCGGCAGCTGGAACGGTCGTAAGCTTCGAACAAGGGGAGAACGGTAGTTAACTGCTTGTCCGACAGTCGCGCGCCGCGCGACTGGGAGGTAAACAAATCACTTTTGCTTTCGGCCGCGGGTGTGAAGGACGTGTTCGTCATCGCTCTCTGCCCGCTTCATCGTCGTATGCTTTGTTTATATTGTGTTTTCTACTAATGGTTTGTTTGACTTGAAAATGAAACTGTAAGTACACTGTTTTCATTTTCATTACTTAATTATGAACCCTTGAATTATGTCTCGGTGCCGAGGGCGGGCGCGCTCGCGCCGAGTCATGTATTTGGGCGAAAGGGTGTAATTGAAAAATGTAAGTACTTTTTTCATTATATTTTGCCCTGTGCATTCGTTACCGAGAGTGTGATTGCGCTCGGCACGAACTTTTAATTTTGTATAATAGAATGCAATGAAAGTGGATTCGCAATTGCAATATTCTTTTCATTTTCTTTTATTGATTGCATGAATTTAATCTGGATCAAATTTCGTTCTTACCCGGGAATTGATCCTTACCATTTTTTGTTTTTTATGAGAAATGAAATCGCAAGTGCAGTATTCTGTTTCATTTTCATATATATTTTATGATAGCATCATATTATTGGATCAAGTTTCCGTTCTTACCCGGGAATTGATCTTTTCTCCAAGTTCTATGAAGTGAATCGCAAGGGCAGTATTCTGTTTCATTTTCATATTACTTTTCACTGCTGTGCGGGGGTGGGGGAAGCGAAGGTCTGCCAGGAAGTCGTCGGAAAGCTCTCCCGCGACTCCCTTGGTAGCCGATTCTTCGTCTTCCTTCCTGCCCCCCGCTCAGCTTCTTCATTGTATTTGTATTTGGGGTCTTCCTTGCGTTCGGGGTGGGGCATGTCTTCCCCCCGTGCGTGAGGGAACCCCTCTTACTAATCTATCTATGTTACCGCAGGTGCTACATCCGTGGGAGACGGCCTTGGATGTAGATGTAGATCCTCACGAGGTTTGTACTCGTTGTCGGGGGCGAGAGTGCTCCCGCAACGAGCCCTGTGTAACGTGTATGCATTCGTCAGAGGCGCAGTGGGTGCTGTACGAGGACACAAGAAGTCATCGGAAAGTCCAGTGACTCCTTTGGTAACGGACGTCCAGTTGTACTCGGGGTCTTCCGTCCGCTCTGGGTGGGTTTCTCTCAGGCGCGAGGAAGCCCCTCTAACTAACCCGACTGTTGCTTCCGCAGGTTTGCCATCAGCGAGGACGACCTGGGACAGGTGTGGGAGTCGCTGGGACTGCAGGGGTTGATTCAGCGGTTGGCGGGGTCGGCAGTGGTCACTCATGATACGGTAACCACTACAACAACCACAATCTCGACACCAGCATAGGAGAGGTCACCGCACCTGGTGTACACACCACATGTCATGTCGGTAACACCCACGGCTGCAATCCAGAACCAATTCCTGCCGTGCCAATCAGGACGGTGCCACCGCCACCTGGGTTCTTTGTATTGCCGACCCCGGACTGCCGCTGCCCAAAGAGTACCCCCCTGGACCTGCCGCCAGTGCCGAGGATGACGGTAGCTGCCGACAGGACGCCTGTCTCTCCTGTGGTACCTGCCGTGCCTGCCGTACCTGTTGCTGTCCCAGCCGCTCATTCCCTTTCAGATCAGGTGCCTGCTGCTCATTCACTTTCAGATGTTCCTGCTGTTCCTGGACCTGTTCCTGTTGTTCCTGCTGTTGGTGATGCTGTCACAGTCTCAGGTCTTTCCGGACAGGTGCAGTCGGGCCCTGTTGCTTCGGCAACTGCCCCGGCTCCCTCCTGGATGGAAGACCTGACGTCTGTCCTGCGGAGCCTGGCGAAGAATAAGAGGAAGAGGAAGAAGGTGTCGTCGTCGTCTTCGTCGTCTTCTTCGTCGTCCGCTGTCCTCTCCTTCCCCTTCGACTTCTAAGGCCAAACAGCCGAAGAAGAAGAAGGTTGCCTCCTTCCCCCCTAAGAAGACTCCTTCGGGATCTTCTAAGGGCCCGGCTCGCTCAGGCGAGCTGGGGAGCTCTTCTGCTGGTCCTCCTGTTCCTTCGGGAACGGGGCCCGTCGCTTCTTCTGCAAAGAAGAAGTCGACGGGGACCAGAGGGCACCAGCCTCGGCTGGTGCGTCCTCACCTGGTGCTAGCGGGTCTGCCGCTAAACCAGGTTCCGTCTCGGCCGCTTCTCGTTCGCGAGAAGCACCGAGTGGACGCTCTTCCAAGAAGACCGTCCAGCCAAAGTTTTGACGCCCGAGCTCGCTCGCCGTCAAGACAGCGGCGCGGAGCAGAAGACTGGCGAGAGTCGTGCACACGACTCTCGCCAGGCCAGTGGACGCTCTCGCAGCGATCAACTGGCTGCTCGGGCTAACGTGACGGTCGCTGATCAGCCACGGGTTGAGGCGAGGAAGGAGTCCCCGCGGCCGCCGGTACCAGCCACGGCTGGTACCAGCGACTCGACGCGCCGAGAGGACGCTGGCCGGTCTCGACGCGATACAGAGCCTAGCAGGTCACCCGTCCGCCGCTCCCGATGGGACCGGGCGGAGGCGGTGACCAGCGGCAGCTCGCCTGACGCTAGAGATCGGTCTCGACGTTCTCAGCCGAGCCAATCGCCCCAGGCGAGCGGTAAGGCTAGGCCTGCTGCTCGACCGTCACCGCGGGTTGACGATCAGCAGCAGCCCTCACGCACGCTGGTCCTGCCAGCGAGCGAGGGGGGATGAGCGTCAGGTCTGCCTCTCCCATAATGGTTGAGGCGAGGAAGGGGTCCCCGCGGCCGTCGGTACCAGCCACGGCTGGTACCAGCGGCTCGACGCGCCGAGAGGACGCTCGCCGGTCTCACCGTGACAGCGAGCCTAGCAGGTCACCTGACGCCGCTCCCATCGGGACCGGGCGGAGACGGTAACCAGCAACAGCTCGCCTGACGCTAGAGATCAGCGTCGACGTTCTCAGCCAAGCCTCTCGCCTCAGGCGAGCGGCAAGGCTAGGCATGCTGCTCGATCGCCACCGCGGGTTGACGATCAGCAGCAGCCCTCCAAGCACGCGGGTCCTGCCAGCGAGCATAGGGGGGAGCGTCTGCCTTTCCTCCTGTACCTTCAACCTCCTCGGGCTACGCCGGGAGGAGCAAGGTACCTATGAGTGATCGCGAGAGGTGCGCCGCTCGCGACCCCGCTATGACGCCGTATGGACCAGGCACGGTTCTAGGACCGACCAGGACATACGCGCAATTAGCTGGAGGCGACCGTCAGGGGTCTGCCGCTCTTCCTCCTTCTGAAGGAGGAGTATCTAGGGATCTGTTCTTGTTGGAGGGACTGGACGGTCCTACTCCGCAAGACGCGGTTACTCCCGAGATACAGAGGAATTTGCAGAAGTCATTAAGCTGATTCGTCAGCATAATGACCCTGCGGAAGGATTGCCGCTCCCACCAGCAGAGCCCACGTCTCTGCTCGAGTCGTTTGGGGGCCCGAGAGGGAACCCAAACCGACGGTGGGTCTGCCGCGATCGGAGCTTGCCGATTCTGTCTCGAACCAGTGTCTCTCGTCTCCGGACAAGAAGGCTCTCTCAGTTCTGGCCGGTCGATCAAGCTACTTCCACCTCCTCTACTGCGACAGCGGCGTTTTTCTACGTGTCTTCGGACACCGTATTTAAATACTCCTTCGTCCTCCTGAGAGGTTTCGACCTCGACGAGGACTGGAATGAGTCGGAGGACGGTATCGGCTCTCTCCTGTCAGGTGTCGATCAGCCCCACCCAGACGACGTTCACAGTGGCGGCAGACCCTTACCTACAGTGAGAGTTCGTAACCCTCCGCGGGGAAAACGTTTTCTCCTGACGATACGTTTTCCCAGACTCTGAGAGGCCATCGCCGCAAGGCGATGGCTGCTCCTACTCTTCTCCAACTGCTAGTTCCACTGGGAAGGCGAGCGAGTATCCAATTCCTTCCCCATTCCCTCCCTCCTTACGGCTACGAGGGAAAGGGGAAGGATCCTACAGAGATTTCTTTGTAGGATCCCACGTTCGGGACTGCGCTACGGAGGGACCTTCGGGTCCTACCTGACGTAAGCCCCGGTCGTTGAGGAGGAATCCTGCTCCATTCTCGATTTCTACGGGAATCGAGAGGACCACCAGCCGATATCGTTTGACGAATTCGGTGGGGGTTTCGCAGACTGCTTAGAATTCTACGGAATTTCTAGCGCATTCAGAGTGTTCGAGTTTTTTACGATCTTCAAACACTTACGCGAGACCACGGTCCAAAGTGAGCGAGACGAGAATCCCCGATATGTTACACGATAATCGGGAACCTCGCCTATGCTCGAATTCCTGGAATTTCTAGCATTGTAAGAAGACTGCTGCTGAAAGAAACTATCTCACAGTAGGCGACCAACCTGGAATAGAGGAGATCGGACGGGAATATCCAGTTTGGCTTGAACTATCGTCTTAGTATTCTGTTCACCATTGAAGCTTTCCTTCGAGGAAGACTTCTCCTTCACTCTCTTTGATAGAGAACGAAGGTGGTCGATCTCCAATCCTTATTTTGTTTTCTTGAAGGAAAGAATTTAGGATGGAGATCGTTGTTCAGAATCCTACAAATATACTACGTATATTAACCTCGCGACATGATTCTGCTAAGCAGTTGAATTGTCCGAGGGTAGGCGCATATCCTAGTTATTCTACGGATTGCGACTTAGACGAGAAGTATTCTAATGGAACTGCAACTCGGGGTTGCCTGCAACCTCCCAGGAGTTTTCAGTTTCAATTTTATATACTTATGGTTTTGTCACGACAACACCATTTCAACTTTTATATTTACCGAAATTCGTTTCGCCTAAATATAATTGCCCGAGCATATCTTTTATGCTCGGTAGTTCTAGCCGAACGCATTCCTTCGTGGAATAATGGATTACCTGGCAACTCAGGATGACGAGTCAGCAGGCTCAACCACTGCGTATTGAACTGCCTGATAGCAGCTCAGTATCAGCTGGGCCTCCGAGATTCACGGTCATGTATGTCTCTCTCTCCCCTGCTTGATTGACTACCGAACCGTATCTCTGCCTAACAATCATGGACTTAGGTCTCTGATTAACGGGGATTCTCGCAATAATGAAGGACCATCTACTGCGGTGACGCTAGATTCCATCGCCTTCGACATTGCGAGAATTTTCAACAGAGATATCTCTTGGACTCTTTCATCTTTCTGTTTACCGCACGGTAACAGAAGTCTGTACAAGTCTCCCGCTGCATCGCACTGCGATAATGCGAATGATTTTGCAGACATCTGAGTTTGTCTTCAAAATATCTCGTATTCGTAGGTGTACAATTGTTCATTGTTCAACCCGAATTACAAGATGTGTCAGAAGACATCGCCTACTCTCCGACCTGACAGCTTCTACCTCCAAATGTTCAGCCCATGAGAAGCAGTTCTTCAGGCGGCTTTCACCTGTGTTTTCATTACCGAAGAACGCCCCGCTTTCATTGCAACTACGACTTCTCACCGGACAGCAATGAAATAGCGGTTAGCGTTTTCAGTCATTTGTAAGCACAGGTTATGAATCTGAGATCCTTCTCTCGATTCATATGTGAAGACGTAGGTTGCATTCAATATCTACCTTCGTCTTCAACGGTACATAGTGTTGTTTCTCCTTAGCTGAGATTCAACAAACATGAGATGTTTTACCTTCAGGGACCTCGGTCTCTAGAAGGCAATTGACTTTCGCCTGTTGGGTACATGCCTTAAGAGAATCATCACCTCGCTGTCCGGCATTGGTGACAAACAAATACATCATTTGTTTGGTCTCTCGGCATAACCCTTTAAAGGCGAAGGTCACGTGACTTACTCGGATGCTTTGACAACTTGCCTCCTACCGAACGCAGTCAGTCGGCAGCTGTCAGAGCGCCCGAGTCAGTTACGAATTACGCTGTTGACTTAGTTCGGTTGTTACACAGCAACCATTACTTCGTTTTAATAGCTTGTCACAGTACCCATACCATTGACACCCACCATGGAGTGTCGGTGTCCTATCCACTACCGAGAACTTCGCTGCATGGGGATAGGAGGAGGCGAGAGACTTCGTTGCTAACGGACAGACCAGTATGGGTACTGGACATCACCGAAGTAGAGAAGAGGGATAGGTCATGCGACTATTTCCTTCTTTTCCTCTGAGGAACTGCATGACTTCTCCTGCGAAGTCAGGCACCCAGGGGATGGGGATCCGTGACGCTCGATTTCGTACCGAACTTCGTAGCGAAGACTCAGAACCCTTCGGTCCCTGACGATTGGTTCGAGTCGTTCACAATCCCCTCCCTAATGGACTTCACCGCCTTCGATGCGAAGGAGATGCTGCCTTGTCCACAAGAACTTCTCCTTGGCGCAGGTACTGAAGGCAGGGGTCTGGTCCAACCAGACCACATGCCCTTCCTTCTACCTTCGGGATATTGCCCACAGGTCCTTGGATCTTTTTCCTTGGGACCCGTGGTGGCTGCTCAACACGTTGTGTAGCGAACCCAGACCCTCGCAGGCTGAACAGCATCGAGTCCTGGTGTGACCGTAAGAATGGATGGTGAATGAGAGTGTGACTGGCTCCTCTTCCCATCTTTTTCTTCCCCTCTACCTGTGGTTAGAGGGACACGGTCGTCACCCTGCTGGATAAGGACAAGATGCAGGTGAGCTACTCAACAGAGCCCCATCCTATCCCTTTCACTAGGGATAGGAGCATATATCCACCACTTCCTCCAACAAGGGGGAGGAAGTGGATGCCAGCTTGAGACAACCCATACTTTATGTTGCCTCTTGCAAACAGGAACAAGTTCTTGCTTGCTGGTACGAAGAGATACGCTTGCCTCTCTCTTAGTACTCGGCCCAGAGGTCTGACCATTGATCCTGCGGTGCTCACCCCGATCAATCGGACAGAGGCTTGGATCCCTCCTCGCTCTTACGACCAGGGAGGCATTCCAGGGATGGACGAACACCAGTCTGTTCATCAAAAGACTCAGATTCCTCCCACCAAGAAGTGAGTCTTCCTATTGTTAAAGGACCGATGGTTTGTATTACGTATCGGAACAAATGACAATTTGTCGAAAATTGCATTTTTCCTAACTATACAAACCTGAGGTCCTTTACATATAGTCCCTCCTCATGCCACCCCTCACTCTGCGTATTTTGCATGGGCCAAAAGCAAAAGTGATTTGTTTACCTCCCAGTCGCGCGGCGCGCGACTGTCGGACAAGCAGTTAACTACCGTTCTCCCCTTGTTCGAAGCTTACGACCGTTCCAGCTGCCGCTAGCTACTTCCTATTGTTAAAGGACCTCAGGTTTGTATAGTTAGGAAAAATGCAATTTTCGACAAATTGTCATTTTAAGACGTTTAAGCTCGTTTTTACCGGCGCTTCACGTTGCGTTATCGTGGTCTTCGGCCGCATGGCGGCCGTTGTTTACGCTTGGGCGATATTTTCTACCTAATTTGTAATTTATGATCTTTATGCGCTTGGTTTTCTGAGGAGTGTCTTCCTTGGTAGTAAATTTTGTAATATCGAAACCTTATGGCTAGGATCGAGTGTTATTCGTTCCGTTATTTTCGATACTTTTATATATCTATATATATACGATATATATATATATATAGATATATATATATATATAGTAGTTTATACGTTTTTTAAGGAAGATACTCTTTGATTTCCAAGTTTAGGGAGTTCTAGTACTCCTTTATTTAGCATTTAGTCAAACCCTTTTTTCATTTAGTTAGAGCTTTTTCGCAAGGTAAATTCACCTTTTACCTTTCGTGTTTAGGCCTAGCACCTAGGTTAGGTTGCGCTCTGAACCCGCTTGGTGCAAATCTGTGCTGTTTTTTAAGCGTAAAGGCATATGTTGGATTTTTTTAGCTCTTGTCTCTGAGAATTTCGAGCCCAGGCGATCCAAATTTATCATATTAGGCTATATGTTGGATTTTTGTTAGCTCTTGTCTCTGAGATTTCGATCCCAGGCGATTCAAAATTTAATCATATTAGAGCTATAGGGGTTCTAATTAGAGTAACCTAGCGTAGGTTATTTAGGCTAGCCTATCCTAGTAGCTACTTCTTGTTCGCCTTCTTTCTTTCAGTCTGTCCTCTTTTGACTTTCCATCAACGGTCGGTTAGCTGTTGGGAAACAGCGTCTGATCTTTAATTATAACCTAATAGGCTTGCTTTTAGGCTAGATCCTGCGGCCGTTTGATGGAGTAGGTTTCATATTAGTTCATAGAACTGATTACCTACTAGTCATCTTTAGATGGAGAGACAGTTAGAAGGGAGGCGGATGAGAAGTGGGGAAGCATTTGCAGTGTTAACTTTTGGGTCTCGAGTTGAGTTGGTTGTCTTCATAGAATATCGTTTCTTTATCTCCGACCGCCGGACTCCGGGGGGGCAGAGTGAGAAACAATTATTTTTCTATTTACATCTTTCATCCCCTCTCCGTTCTATTTAGACGTGAAGGATCACAAGATTGATGTTTTTGACAACCAGTTCCTCACGGTTCGACTCATTTTGTTTTCATTTCAAACGTGACTGGCTCCTTCCTTCGTATCCCGGTAGTTCCGGGATACCAGCAGGGAAGGGTAGGTCTTCTCCCCACAATGAGTTATGTTTTTATAGTATACATAGATCAAATTTGACGTTAAGTTCCTGCTGATGTTCAAATCGTGGTAGGTCCGGAGAACTGGACCCGGATAACGTTTGAATTTCATAGGGAATATTGGTTGAATTACGTATGACAGATTGTCCTGCTAATTCATTCGGGATCGTGGTAGGTCTAGTACTAGGCCAGATACCATCCTGCTGGATTGGCATCTCTGACATTCATTTATCTTTAGCTCTAACTGTAGTAATTTTATCCGGTCGGTGTAGGTCTATTAATATAGGCCCGGATACCGTTAGGATGATGAAATTTATATTGTTTAGCAAGGGAAAATGGTCCAAGTCCTTCCAAAGATTCCATATAAATGTGTTAGAAGCCATGGCAGTTTTCCTTACTCTCAAAAGAATGAATCCAAAGAAAGGAATACATATCAGGTTAGTCCTCGACAGTGCAGTAATTGTTCACTGCATCAACAGAAGGGGCTCCAAGTCCAAGTTCGTAAATCATGTGATGATTGCGATCTTCTCTCGAGCACAGGAAAAAACGTCGCTGGCACCTATCAGCCACACATCTAGCAGGAGCCAGGAATGTAGTGGCAGATGCTCTGTCAAGGACATCCCATTGGAGTCGGAATGGACACTGGACGCACAGTCGTTTCAATGGGTGTCCAAGCAGGTCCCGGGTCTCCAAGTGGACCTTTTTGGCCACGGAGGCAAATCATCATCTTCGATGCTATGTGGCTCCTAACCTGGACCCTCTGGCATTTGCCACAGACGCATTGTCGCTGGATTGGAATCTTTGGAAGAAAATTTATTTATTTCCACCGGTCAATCTCCTGATGGAAGTCCTTCACAAGCTCAGGACATATCGAGGGAAAGTAGCCTTGATAGCCCCCTGGTGGCCGAAGAGCAACTGGTTCCCTCTAATACTGGAATTGAAGCTCCGTCCCAGACGGATCCCCAATCCAATACTGTCACAAATAGTACAAACCAAGAAAGTATACGCTTCCTCAAACAGTCTGCAAGCCCTAACTTATGGAGTTTATGAAGATGGCAGCTCTTCATGATTCTGGAATTGATCCGGAAAATATTACATTCCTGGAATCTGATAAAAGAGATTCTAACTCTTAGACAGTATGACTCTGCTCTTAAGAGGTTGGTTAAATTTGTGAAAGAAAAGGAAGTGCAGGTTATGACAACCAATCTAGCAATTTCATTTTTTTTTTTTAAAGAATTGTTTGATCAAGGCTTAGCTCCTGGTACTATTACGACTATGAAATCTGCCCTTAAAAAGATTTTCCTGGTAGGGTTTGGGATAGATTTAACTAGTTCCTATTTCTCCTCTATCCCTAGAGCTTGCGCAAGGCTGAGACCTATACATAGGCCTCAGTCTGTTTCCTGGTCTCTAAATGAAGTTTTGAGACTGGCCTCCAGTATTGATAATGAATCCTGTCAGTATTTAACCCTACTTAGGAAAACTCTATTTTTATTAAGTTTAGCCTCAGGAGCAAGAATTTCTGAACTGTCGGCTTGTCTAGAGATCCAGGCCATATAGATTTCCAACCTAATGGTAATGTTTTACTTTCACCAGACAAAACCTTCTTAGCCAAAAATGAAAGTCCACAAGATAGATGGACTTCCCTTGGTCAATAGTTCCTCTCCCTCAAGATGCTTCTCTCTGTCCAGTTCAATCTCTCAAATCTTATTTAGATAGAACGTCATTTAAGTCCTCAGGCCCCTTATTCATGAGAGAAAAAGGAGGAACAATTACTATGAGAGGTATCAAACAACAAATTCTTTACTTTATTAAACAAGCAGATCCTGACTCATTTCCCCTGGTTCATGATGTCCGGGGGGCAATTGCATACCTCTATTAACTATTTTCAGCATATGAATTTTGAAGGTTTTTGAAAAAGTACACTGGGTGGAAATCTTCGACAGTTTTCAAATGCCACTACCTTAAATCTCTTAATGCACTTAAGTTCCCTGCCGTGGCTGCAGGAAGTATTGTAGTTCCTGAAAACTCTTAACTTCCTCTTTCTTTGACACCTCCTTTTTTATTTCCCACTTGCCTGCCTCACCTAGTTGTTCCAACCCTGCTTTCCTCTCCCTCGGGCCTTCAACAGGCACGGGTGGGGAGTTTTGTATTAGCTTGTTTTAAGAGATCCTTTGGTACCAAGTACTGCTGTATTGTTATAATTTTGTATTACCTTTAGACTTTACAGGTGAACTCCTGTAGCTGTACATAAAATTCATTTTTGAATTCTCTCATTTTGTTAAGTTGAGAAAGGTCTTTTGTTAACAATACAAGTTTTTTTGTATATTGGGGTTTATATTATTAAAATTCTTTTTTATATTTAAATGGTTTAGTTCTCCTTCCTTGTTACAGTATTTTCTTTGTTTTTCAGCTTGCCCCATTTCTCTGGTACGATTTTACCGGTGACACGGCTTGAGCCCAAAAAAAGGGATTTTGACGGAGGAAAAATCTATTTTTGGGTGAGGAGCCGTGTCGCCCGGTGAACCCACCCCTTAGTAATGTCTTGATCTCCCACCCGGTGGTGGTACAAGCTGAGGGTTGCTAACTCTAGATGTTGTAGATGGCGCTCGGGAGGAGGGTGTTGGTTGCGGGGAGGCGGCCTGTATATCGGCACCTCGTATGTTGGGGATTGTTGACGAGGATCGTTCTGTGGGGTTGAAGGAAACGTGGCTGTATTACTCGCCCCTGGTTTATACACGACATTTTTATTTTACAAAAGTGCTCGCCTGAGGGTAGTAACCTCAGTCAGTCCCTTTGGTTTATTCTCTAGTATATTTAGCATTAGTTTTATATATTAGAAATGGCTAACGAGACATTTCACCGGGCGACACGGCTCCTCACCCAAAAATAGATTTTTCCTCCGTCAAAATCCCTTTTATAAGCCAGCCAGTGAGGTTTGCATTGTAAGTTCATGAGTAAATGATTTGCTCATGCTTTAAAAAAAAAAATGAAAACTACCTATGGCTGGCTATCAACATTTCCTCACAATCAGGATGATCAACATTTAGATGGTCAACAAGGTTCTTTTTCCCTTCTTGTTAGTTAGCATTGCATGTAGATGGATCTTAAATCAATGCTGACACTCAGGCTGTACATTAGCTTTACACTTTGACTTACCCTGCATAGGAACAAAAATGCATGTCTGCTGTTAGCCATTGAACAGTGCAAATTTTAATTATGGTATCCATTCACCTTTCATCCCCTTATGTTGGAATTTTATGCTTCATTGTCATCATGATGCAGAGCCTTGTTCTTGCTCGTCGAACGCTTGGATTCTTTGGAATTGTGAGCATTCGGAAGGCAAGAGAAGACCACTCCTGATGATTGTTCTTTCAAGATTTGGGAGTCTTGCTGAGCACTTGAATTCTGTTGAATTTCTGGCGCTCGACGAGAGCTTGAATTCCGTGAAATTTCGGGCGCTCACCGAGAGCTTAGATTCTTTGGAATTCTTAGCACTCAGGAGAGAGGAGACACTCTCGATGATTGTGCTTACGAGATTTGGTAGTCTTGCTGAGCGCTTGAATTCCTTGGAATTTCAAGCGCTCAAATTTCAATTGAAGGCCGCTCTTGATGAATGTTTTTACGAGATTAGGGAAACTCGCTGATCACTTCAAGTTCTTAGAACTTGGAGAGCTCGCCAAGCACTTGGATTTCTTAGAATCATGAGTGCCCAGCTGGTGTTGTAACAACTGCTTGGGATTTTACTGAATCTTGGGCATTTCTCAACTAGTACAAGGGGAGTTCGCTCTCCAGTCTGGTTTAGGAACACAGTGGGAGAAGTGCTGAGACACGTGTTCCAACATTACCTGCCAGCAAGGAGTTTCAACATTGCCTGCCAGCTATTTTTGAGTGCTCAGTCAGGTTCCATCCTTATGTCTTGGACCTTAAGGTCTAAGTATGCAGGATAGAAGAAACAATCCCTCTTTGAACTTTCTTCTGGAGGGCCTTTGACCTCGAAGGAGACTAGTGCATATTGGCGAAAGTCGATAGTTCTTAGCAAATGAATATCGCTCATAGTCATGTTACATGACTTGCTCAGCTAACTCGGTCCAGCCAAATCGAGTGCTTGGCCCCGGCTGGGAGAACTTTTGCTCTCCTCGGGTTCGTACTTTGCCATAGCATAAGCACCCTCCTTCCCCATGATCATCACAAGTTGATGATCACCCATGATCTACCAACTCCTGCTAGTTCTTCTAACAGGACAGGTAGGAATACACTTTCTCCTTACCTGTTCTCTTGACCCCCTCAGTTGTTCCGAGGGGTGCAAGGCGGACAGAGAGAATTCCGATGAGTTTGTCTCTAGTCTCAAAATTCGGCTACAAAAGTTAGTATCTCGAGATTGAGCCTCGGCTCGTCTTGTCATACACTCAAGTAGTCGAGGAAAGTATTATAGGCAGTCCCCTGTTATCAGCAGACTCAGTTAATGGCAATCCGGTTTTATGGCGCTTGTATGGCGGCTTCATAATGTGTCAAGTTTCGGTTATCGGCACCAGAAGGTGCTGATAATAGAGTTATGGTGCCATACATACCTAACAGAGGTACCATTAACCGGTTATCAGCGCCATTCACCGTAACTTGGTGCCATAAACGGCATAAATTGCTGAGATAAAACTTGGTGCCATAAGCAGCATAAATTGCTGAGATTTGGTCGATGGCAGTTTTCGCTTATCAGCACCCCGCCGAGAATGGAACCCCCACTGATAAGCAGGGACTGCCTGTATTTGGTCCTATCAAATTTCCCTTCAAGGAGAGGAAATCAGAAGTTTCACACCTCGGGAAAACTCAAGGATTTTCTTTAGATACCAATATGTACCCTAGATTTTCATTCAGCAGAGATCTTTGCGCCAATTTGTCAGCACATTGATCTCGGGAATAGAACTGCGGCTTCCCCTGTGAATAATCTTCACTGCCCGAGGCCCTTGCTCCTCCAGGAGAGACAAGGGCTTTCCTAGGGGCACCACAGTCCATATTTTGTTCATGAAACTTACCTGTCAGATATATATATAGCTGTATTCTCTGAAGTCCGACAGAATTTCTAAAAACTTACGACACACGTAGTGGGAGTAGGGTGGTTGGTACCCATTCCCGCCGCTGGGAGGCGGGTATCAGGAACCATTCCCATTTTCTATCAGATTTCTTCTGTCGCCGGTGTTGTAAACAACTGTTTACAGCACCTCCGCCTCAGGATTTTGGAAAACTGTTATTGCTTGAGTATCCTCTTGACTTTTTGGTTTTTTGATATTGGATCGATAGCTAGGCCTACGTTGACTGTGGATTGTTTGGATTTTGGCTTGGTTTTTTCCTTAAATAAGATGTCTGGGTCTAGTTCGGCTAGCGCCAGAGTGTGTATGAAGGATGAATGTAAGGTGAGGCTACCAAAGGCTTTGGTTGATCCTCACACAGTATGTAAAGGTTGTAGGGGACAAGTGTGTATGTATGATTTTCGCTGCACTGAATGCGAAAGTTTAACTGATTTGCAATGGAAGACGTATGAATCCTACGTTGATAAATTAGAGCGTGACAGGATCAGGAGGTCTTCCTCCAGGAGTAAATCGGGTAGCAGACAGGGTATTAATGTATCCCCTTCTAACCCTCCTGTAGAGTTTGTAACTCCTAACCCCGTAGTGTTGCCTTCGGGCCCTCAAGTGGTGTCTGCGGAGGGTAATGCCCTTTCGCTTATTTTGGATTTGTTGAAGACGCTCGAATCCAAAGTTCTTGCCCTTGAAAACAGGCAAAGTGCTAAGTGCAGTGATAGTGCCCTATAGCGCCTCTAGGCTGGGACCTCTGCCGGACTCCCAGGACTCAGGGAGAGGGCATGTCGATGGCCGAAGGAGGGTTATGGGGATCCCCCACCAATCTGACGTCCCTTCAGCAGTTCCTGTAGACGCTTCCCAGGCTGCTAAGGAGCGTACTCGAGCACGCCTCCTTAAGGATTGTTTTTCGTCCTCCGACGCGTCCTCCCCGCGCACGGGGTGGGAATCTCGTCCGGATTCGCGGCCTCTGAAGAGGACCTTCCAAGATCAAGACGCTTCACATCATGTTCTGTCTGATTGGCGGTCTTCTCCAGAAAGCGTAGCTTTTCCGCCCCAGAAGAAGACTAGGACGTCATCTGACGATGACGCCTTCGAGCGCCCCAGTCGCTCTAGAGCCAGGGCTTTTCCTGTGAGAAGGAAGAAGGCGTCCCCTCGCCCCTCGCCTTCTCACAGGCACAGCTCTTCTCCTCGTAAGGAGACTTCTCAGACTGAGATCATCCTCGCTATGCAACGTCAACTGGATGCTTTGCTTAAGCAGAAGGAGACGGTTCCTTGTCGCAGGAAGGACGACAGACTGCCGATCAAAAGGACCAGACAGTCTCCTCCGCCTTCTCCTCGTTCTTCCCCGTCTCCTGGTGTTTCACCCTCTAGACTTCGTTCTTCTCCCCAGTGTTCGTGTAGAGGTGGCGGTAGACATCAATTGACTCTTGCTCCCTTGGAGAGAGAGAGGTCTCATCGCTTTCCCCTCTCTTCTCGGCGAGAGGACGATCGGCATTCCGATCTCGACGCTTTTGTGGACAACGATGTTGTACCTGTTGGACGGACTTCAGTACGTGTTGATCCTCGTAGTAAGGAAAGAGCGTCTTCCTTTTCTGCTCCTCTTCGACCTGCTCGTGTCGACGCTCAACGTGACGCTCTTCAGGATGCAGGACCTGAATCTTCGCGGGACGTTCGTAGGGACGCTTCGCGGGACATTCGGAGGGACGCTTCACTCGATGCTTGTTTGGATGCTCGGATGGACGCTACAATGGACGCTCCACTGGACGCTTCTAGAGGAGTTCGTAAGATCGCTTTGGACGCGAACGTGGAAGTTCGCTCTCACTCGGACGCTTTTCCCGAGTCTCTTGCTGACGCTTCACGACTTCGTGCAACATCACGTTCACCTCAAGCTTTGGTTTCTGACCCTGTGACTGTGAAGGATTCTGTTTCGGGTCCGCTCCCCACTTCTTCTCGACATCGTTCGGATATGAGACTCGGAGCGAAAGGACTTTTGCCTCTTCCTTCGGGGTTTCACTCTGGTAAGGAAGAAGGGGAATTAAGCTGTTCTTCTGAAGATGTTGACGGAGAACAGCCTTCGACGTCTGCTTCTTCGGACTACCAAGTCTTGGCTCGGCTTCTCCGTGATTCGTTCGGGGATACCTTCCTTCCTTCTGCTCCGCCTTCTCCTCCCTCGCAGTTTTCTTCGTCGAAAGCAAGCAAGACGCCTGGTTTTGTTAAAATGAAGACTTCGCTATCTACCAAGAGGGCTTTCCGTAAGGTTAATACCTGGATGGAATCTAGGAAAACACAAGGAAGGACCACTTTCGCCCTGCCTCCGTCTAGTCTTAGCGGTAAGGCAGGGATGTGGTACGAAACTGGTGAAGAGTTGGGACTGAAGGTTCCTACTTCAGCACAAGGAGATTTCGCCAGCATTGTGGATGCTGCTAGGAGATCTCTCTTAGCTTCAGCTAAAGTTTCGTGGACGACTTCAGAACTGGATCATCTTTTGAAGGGCCTTTTCAGGTCCTTGGAAGTCTTCAACTTCTTAGACTGGTGTCTGGGAGTGTTAGACAACCAGTCTCGTAAGCCAGATTCGATTAGCCTCGGGGAGCTGTCCAGTGTATTGTCATGCATGGACAAGGCCGTCAGGGATGGCTCGGAGGAGTTAGCCTCTCATTTTTCAGCAGGCGTTTTGAAGAAGAGATCGCTTTATTGCAATTTTGCAGCTAAATCTGTCTCTCCCTCACAGAGGGCAGAGCTTTTGTTTGCGCCTTTTTCGAGCCATCTCTTCCCCCAGGCTATGGTGAAGGATCTGGCAGTAAGCCTTCAAGAAAAAGCCACTCAAGACCTTTTGGCTCAGTCGTCGCGACTTCCTACTGGCCCTTCCACGTCTTCAGGAGGCCAATCTATTAGAAAGCAGAAGCCCTTTCGTGGAGGAACTTCAGCTAGATCTTCACCCCGAGGAAGAAGTCTTCCTAGAGGTAGAGCCCCGGCTAAGTCTAGGGGCAAGAAGTGAGAGATCTGTCCTTCAGTCGCCGGTAGGAGCCAGGCTGCAGTTGTTTGTAGAAGCCTGGAGAGAGAGAGAGGTGGGCACCTGGTCTCAACATCATAGAGAAGGGGTACAAAATCCCTTTCGTAAAGTCGCCCCCGCTGACTTCCACTCCCAGGGACTTGTCCCCGTCGTATCCTCGATAAAAGCAGAAGATACTTTTCGACCTGCTCGAGCAGATGCTCGAGAAGCGAGCAGTGGAACAGGTCTTAGACCTGACAACGCCAGGATTTTACAACAGATTGTTTCTAGTTCCGAAACAGTCGGGAGGGTGGCGGCCGGTCTTGGACGTAAGTCGTCTGAACCTCTTTATAGAGAAGCAGAGGTTCAAGATGGAGACACCTCAGTCAGTTCGGGGGCCTTAAGACTTGGAGATTGAATGGTATCACTCGACCTTCAGGACGCCTACTTTCACGTCCCGATACATCCCCAATCAATGAAGTACCTTCGGTTCGTCCTGAAAGGAAAGGTATTTCAGATCAGGGCTCTTTGTTTCGGACTGAGTACGGCCCCATTTGTGTTCACCATCTTAATGAAGAATGTGGCGAGGTGGCTCCATCTTTCCAACATCAGGATCTCGCTCTATCTGGACGACTTGCTCATACAAGCCTCTTCGCAGACCCGGTGCCTGAAGGACCTGCAAACGACTCTGTCTCTAGCTGCGTCCCTGGGACTTCAGGTGAACTTCGAAAAGTCACATCTGACCCCAACACAGTCCATCGTGTATCTGGGGATTCAGATGGATTCAGTGGCTTTTCGGGCTTTTCCGTCCCAGGAACGTCAGTAACAAGGCATAGAAAAAGTGTCAGTCTTTCTAGGGAAGGATTCATGCTCGGTGAGGGAATGGATGAGTCTGCTGGGGACCATTTCCTCGCTGGAGAAGTTTGTTTCCCTGGGGAGGCTACACCTCCGACCTCTTCAGTTCTTCCTGTCGGACAGCTGGACAGACAAGGACAACCTCGACATGATTTTAACCATCTCAGAAGAGGTAAAGAGCCATCTAAGATGGTGGCTCGATCCATTGAAGCTGTCAGAGGGCATGTCCCTCAAGCTTCGGAACCCCGACCTAGTGTTGTTCTCCGACGCGTCATCCACGGGGTGGGGAGCAACACTAGGGGGGGAGGAAGTGTCAGGCACCTGGAGAGGGGAACAGGTAGCCTGGCATATCAACTTCAAAGAGCTGTCAGCGGTTCAGTTAGCGCTCCGGTTCTTTCAAGACAAAGTCTCCCGTCGCGTAGTCCAAGTCAACTCGGACAACACCACAGCCCTGGCATACTTGAAGAAGCAAGGAGGAATGCACTCTCGCTCCCTGTTCGTTCTAGCGAAAGAGATTCTTCTTTGGGCGAAGGCGAGAGAAGTCACGATCTTAACAAGGTTCATTGCCGGAGTAGAGAACGTCCGTTCGGATCTCTTCAGTCGACAAGGACAATTGCTGCCAACAGAGTGGACCCTCCATCAGGACGTATGCCAGGAGCTGTGGGGTCTTTGGGGATGTCCTTTGGTGGACATTTTCGCGACATCAATAACCTGGCGAGACTTCCTCTTTACTGCTCCCGGTTCTCGATCCGGGAGCAGTAGCAGTAGACGCCCTTTTATGGGATTGGACGGGCCTAGATCTCTAGCATTTCCCCCCTTCAAGATTCTGGGGGAAGTGATAAGAAAGTTCGCAGCTTCGGAAGGGACGAGGTTGACGTTAATCACCCCCTTTTGGCCCGCAGCGGACTGGTTCACAGAGGTGATGTCTTTCCTGGTAGATTTTCCGAGATCTCTTCCTTTAAGGAGAGATCTACTCAAACAGCCCCACTTCGAGAGGTACCACAAAAACCTCTCCGCTCTGAGTCTGACTGCGTTCAGACTATCCAGAAGCTGGCCAGAGCGAGAGGTTTTTTGAAACTGTGGCTAAAAGTATCGCCCACGCGAGGAGGACCATCATCAATCGCGGTGTACCAATCGAAGTGGGCAGCTTTTAGGAGCTGGTGTAAGAAGAAAGGAGTTTCCTCTACCACGACCTCTGTGAGCCAGATCGCCGACTTCCTACTTTATCTCAGACAAGATTTGAAGCTTGCAGTGTCGACCATTAAGGGCTACAGAAGTGTTTTATCTGTGGTTTTTCGCCATAGAGGTCTAGACCTAGCTAATAACAAAGATCTCCATGATCTATTGAGATCTTTTGAGACCACCAAGATGCCTCTACCTAAGTTGCCTTCTTGGAACTTAGACGTGGTCCTGAAGTTTTTAATGTCAAGTCGCTTTGAACCTCTTCACACTGTGTCTTTGCGAGACTCGACGAAGAAGACTGTATTCCTAACTGCTCTGGCGACAGCGAAGAGAGTTAGCGAGATACAAGCTATTAGTAAGCACGTCGGCTTCAAAGGGCATAATGCGGTCTGCTCTTTGGGAATGACGTTTCTGGCTAAGAATGACAACCCCTCCAACCCTTGACCTAAGGCGTTCGAGATCAAGGGTATGGCAGAGATCATTGGTCAAGAGCCAGAAAGAGTCCTGTGTCCTGTCAGGGCTCTAAGAGAATACCTTCGGAGAACAAGGAATTGTAGAGGTTCTGCGGAGAACTTATGGTGTTCGGTCAAGAGACCAGATATGCCCATGTCCAAGAATGCGCTGGCATTCTTTTTAAGGAACACCATAAAGGAGGCTCACTCATCTTGCAAGGATAGTGACTTTAGAATGTTGAGAGTTAACGCTCACGAAGTGAGGGCTATTTTGACCTCGATAGCCTTCCAGAAAAATATGGCCCTCAAAGACATTTTGAGTGCCTTTTTTTGGGGGAGTAACTCGGTGTTCGCCTCGCACTACCTACGGGAGGTGAGAACGACGTACGAAAACTGTTACTCTCTTGGGCCATACGTCGCCGCAGACACTATTTTGGGGGCAGGAGGTAGCACTCATCCTTTCCCATAGAAAAGGGTAGGTGAGTTTTTAGTCTTTGTTTGGTTTATGGTTGTAGGGTCGGCCGCCGAATGCGGACTTCCCTTCTATTAGCCTTTTTATGTGGGAGTATTTTGTTAGGCTAACTTAGGTGGTGGTTTTGCCTCGTTGCCCTCAGAAGTATGGTCATGGTCTAGTCACATTGTGGTCACGTCCCCGTTGACAGATCATCTAGAGCGCACCAACTACACAGGTCTCTACCTTGTTGGTAACTCTAGTGAAGCAGATGCAGGCTTGGGTGACAGTAATCACGAAGTCAGCTATGCTAACAGGTAAGGAACCAAGATGTCAATCATCTACATGTATATGTTTCCTAAAAATCCTTTTCTGTCTCTCCCACCGCCAAAGGTGGGATTCAGCTATATATATATCTGACAGGTAAGTTTCATGAACAAAATGATATTGTTAAGATACAATAAAGTTTGTTCATACTTACCTGGCAGATATATATATTTAAAGTACCCACCCACCTCCCCTCAGGAGACAGTGGAGATAGAAATCTGATAGAAAATGGGAATGGTTCCTGATACCCGCCTCCCAGCGGCGGGAATGGGTACTAACCACCCTACTCCCACTACGTGTGTCGTAAGTTTTTAGAAATTCTGTCGGACTTCAGAGAATACAGCTATATATATATCTGCCAGGTAAGTATGAACAAACTTTATTGTATCTTAACAATATCATTTTTAAGGGTGTTCTCGACTAGATGAATACATTTTTTCAGGACAAGGAGTTTGTTCTGAGTTTCAAGACACCCAATCAAGCTCTCTTCCCCTCTGCTGCTGCAACAGGAGCAATTCTTCTTTACCAATCTCGAGTCTCGCGCTGTTTCTTGTTGCCACGAAGGGTATTCCCTCTCGCAACAATAAACAGCAAGCCTCGAGGACACTGCTGTGGTTTGCCTCAAGACAGTCCCTTATGAGATTTCATCCCTACCCAGCACCAGTCTGCAACCTGTAGGCAATTCTGGTGCTAAGAAAAGGGACATTGTCCTAATTCAGATCTCCAGTTTTGTAAGTCCCAAAGTTGTCTTGACCCTTGAAAAAGGGATTTTGACGTAGGAAAAATCTATTTCTGGGTGATTGGCTCGTGTCGCCCTATGAAAGGATCCTTGATATCATTCTTTCTAGGTAAAATTAATCTAAAATTACCAGAGAAAAACAAAATTAAGAAAATGTCAGTAAAACTGACTCGCTCACTCTATAAAAGAAGTGTCGGTATGAGAATAGGGGCGAGTGGGATCACTACCACGAGACATTCACCACTTAGACATTCCAATCAAAATCCCCACTAGAGAGAGCTGATACCAACGGGCGATGCGGCCGCTACTACTACTACTAGGACGCCACGGACAGCAGCGCCCCTAGCGGTCATCCTTAATCTATGAACATCTTGTCCTGCAGGGGGGGCAAGCAAATACAGGGTGGGTTTCATAGGGCGACACGAGCCAATCACCCAGAAATAGATTTTTCCTACGTCAAAATCCCTTTTCTGGGCTCAGCTCGTGTCGGCCTATGAAAGAGTACCAGAGAAACAGACAAGATGGGAAAAAAGGGCAAATGAAAATCAGTTGTAAAAAAGAGGGATATAATATAAGTGAATCAGGTATATACAGAATATAAACTAAGTACTTAAAGCTAACTTATTGTAAACAATGATATAAAAGAAAGCCAATAATATAAAGTACTTAAAATTAACTTATATTAAACATAGTAAAATACAATAATTCAATGCAATTTAACAAAATAGATTCACTTAAATAATGTATTTACATAATATACAAACACATTGTGTCCTACCCTAGCATAAAAATAAGGGTAGGTACACTGAAGTACATTATAAGTACATAGTGTGGATGTCCCTAGCAAAAAAATAAGGGACAATCCACCAATATGATCTCAGCGGCTAAGGCTAGAATATCCGAGTAGCATGGCGATAGGGTGAGGCATGTTGGACGAGGTAGGTAGAAAGGAGGCCTGGATCTATACTATGACTACTATACAGTATCAGGAGAAACAATGTTTCCTGCTGCTACTGCAGAAAATTTTAAAGATTCCAAGGACTTTAGATAGTGACGTTTAAAGACTGTCGGAGATTTCCATCCAGTATACTTTTTAAGATCCTCAAAGTTCATATGTTGAAAGTAGTTAATTGAGGTGGCTACTCCCCTGATGTCATGTGCTTTTGGAAATGAATCAGGATTGGCTTGTTTAATGAAGTAAAGGATCTGTTGTCTAATACCTTTTACTGATAAAGTACCACCTTTTTCTCTCATGAAGAGAGAACCTGAGGATCTTGAGGATGTGCGAGATAGAAAGGCTCTTAAAGTTGATACTGGGCAGAGAGAAGGATCTTGCAGAAGTGGGATGACTTTCCAAGGAGCCCACCTTGCAAGAGGATCCTCATTTTTAGCCAAAAAACTACGATCCGGAGCAAGCAGAACTTCTCCTGAGGGGAGGAATTCCACATGACCCGCATCTCTGGATAGAGCCGACAGTTCTGAAATTCTAGCTCCTGAAGCTAGGCTTAATAAGAATAATGTCTTTCTAAGAAGCATTATGAATGTACAAGACGAGTTGTCAGTATCTGATGCTAGTTTGAGGACATCATTTAAGAACCATGAGACTGTAGTAGGCCTTTGAGAAGGTCTAAGTCTAGCACAGGCTTTAGGGATAGACGTAAAGTAAGATTCAGTCAGATCTATCTGGAAACCCAACTGAAAGATCTTCTTCAAAGCCGATTTATGAGTAGTAATAGTGCTAGCTGCTAAACCTTTTTCAAACAAGGATCTGAAAAAGGATATAGCTAAGTTAACTGTCATGGTTGTAGTGTTTGATTCTTTCAGGAAGGATGCTAATTTTTTAACAGCTGAGTCATATGTCTAATAGTTGACTCTCTCTTATCTGATTCTAGGAAGAGGATGTTTTGTGGATCAATGTTAGCATCTTTATTAGCCGCAAACTTCATGAAGTCCATAAAGTTAGGGTCTGAAGAATTCCTGAGGAAGCGAACACAGTCCTCATTTGTACTGATTGTGACAGCTTGGGATTGGGAATCCGTTGAGGTCGGAGACCCAAGAAATTCCAGAAGCAGAGGATACCAGTTGCTCTTGGGCCAGTCTGGAGCAATCAGGGCTACTAGTCCCTTGAAAGTCCTCAGCTTGCTCAAGACTTTCAAGAGAAGATTCACTGGAGGAAAGACATAAATTTTTCTCCACTGATTCCAATCTAACGACAGAGCGTCCGTGGCATAAGCCAGAGGGTCCAGGTTGGGGGCCACATAGCAAGGGAGCTTGTGGTTTGCTTGTGAAGCGAAGAGATCTACTTGGAGACCTGGGACTCTCCAACATATCCACTGGAATGACCTGTCGTCTAGGGACCATTCTGATTCCAGAGGGACCGACCGGGACAAAGCGTCTGCTATCACATTTCTTACCCCCGCCAGGTGAGTGGCGGACAGATGCCATTTGTGTTTGTCTGCTAGTGCAAAGATGGCTATCATGACATGGTTCACATGTTTGGATTTGGACCCTCCCCTGTTGATGCAATGAACTACCACTGCACTGTCCAAAAACTAGTCTTAGATGAGACTTTTTCGGGGGAAGAAGTCTCTTCAGGGTAAGAAATACTGCCATTGCTTCCAAAACGTTTATGTGGAGCTGGCGGAACTGAACTGACCAAGTCCCCTGAACTTGTTTGAATTGAGAATATCCCCCCCACCCGGACAGGGAGGCATCCGTGTGAATGGTTAACACTGGAAGGGGATATTGAAGGGGTACCCGTTTGGCCAGGTTCTTCACTTTTGTCCATGGACGGAGTTGATTGCGAAGGATCTGTGGAATTACTGACAACTTGTCTCGAGATTTGGCGTTTGCTCTCGATCGCCAAACTCGGTTTATATCTTTCAGCCTTGCTTTCAGGAGGATGTCTGTCACTGAAGCAAACTGAAGAGAACCTAGGATTCTTTCCTGGCTTCTCCTTGATGTTTGTTTGCATTTGAGAAATTGTTTCACAGACTTGGCTATTTCTTTTCGTTTGACCACTGGAATTGACAGATTGTGGGAAGACAAATCCCATTGGATTCCTAGCCACTGAAACGAGACTCTGGAGTAAGTCTGGATTTCGTTTTGTTTATCTGGAACCCCAGATGTTCCAGAAATTGAACTACCTTTTTCGTGGCTTTGAGACATTCCTCGACTGTTGGTGCCCAGATCAACCAATCGTCGAGGTATGCTGCTACCATTATCCCCTGAGTTCTCAATTGTTGAACCACTACTTCTGCTATTTTCGTGAATACCCTGGGGGCTACATTCAGACCGAAGGGCATCACTTTGAATGAGAATGTCTGATTTCCTAGTCTGAATCCTAGGAATGGGCGGAAGTGTCTGGCTATAGGGATATGATAGTATGCGTCTGTAAGATGGTAAGCATTTTGAACTTGTCGCAACGAATGAAAGAGTTTAGCCTTGACAAGTCTAAGATTACCCTTCTTTTTGTTGAGCCTTTCTTTGGCACGCTGAATAAGCGACCTTGAAATTTTAGATGCTTGACTCTCGCAATAGCTCCTTTCTGAAGGAGTTCCTCCGCATAATCTGTCAATTCCTTGGATGGTACTTGATAGAATGATTTGATTGGAGGAGGATCTTTGATCCAACTCCAACCCAATCCCTTGGACACTATGCTCTGTGCCCAATTGCTGAACCCCCACCTGTGACGGAAGAGGAACAGCCTCCCTCCTACCTGGGGAGCCTCACTGTTGTTGGGCGGGTTGACCTCCACGCCCTCCTCTGAACTGCCTACCCCTTGTCGCTCTCCCTGTGCCACGCTGGCGAAAGTGGCCTCTCGCTCTGCTACCTCTCGACTGCCTATTAAAGGGAGGGTAAGCCTGACCTTCATACATAGGGTTGAAGGCCGGCGAGAGTGTGTAGGAGGTCGAGGGTTGCGACTGAGGAGACAACAGGAGGATGGGTTGGGTCTGTTTAGAGGTTGAAGGTTGTCCCTGTTGGGTAACTGGGACGGCCTGAACGAATTGCTGCTGCTGCTGATGTTTTTGGTAAGGCTGGAACCTTTTACCAGACTTCTTTAGTTTCTTACCAGCAGCGGGGGCGGATTCTTGTTTCCTCTTAGAGGAGATACCCCACCTAGCTCTAAGGCTCTGGTTGAGCCTAGCAGCCTCATGGTGCACCTCATTCACAGCGGACTCTGGGAAGAGGTCCGCTCCCCACATGCTGGAAGCCAGGAGTCTATTAGGTTCGTGCCTAATAGTGCATTCCTGCAGAACGTGCTTTCGGCAGTTCCTCCTAGCTTGGAAGAAGTCGAAAGCATCCGTCTGAACCGTTTGAAGCTGGGACTTGGCCAGAATCTTAAATAGAGGTTCTGTGCCATACGATAGAGCAGCCATCTCCGTGATAATTAGAGAATTGAGGGATCTGCCAAACCTAGTTCGAGCGTCGAACTCTGCCTGGATCAAGGTATCAGGCAGCCTTGGGAGCTTTTCGCCAAACTGGTCCATTGCACAGTCCGGTTTGAGCTTACCAAGCGTGAAAGTGGCAGGCAAGTTCTCCCACAATTCTCCGAAGGCTGGAAAGAGCGGAGAAGTAGAATCCGCTTCCCTAAGTTGTGGCATGGGCTCATCCTTGAGGACTGCCTGAAGAATCGCTTCCACTATTTTGGTAGCGAACGGAAGAGAAGCCTCCTCCTCCGTCGCAAAAATAGTAAAAGGACTCTTGAAAGCCTGGAGCTTAGTATTGGTACACTCCCAGTCCTCAAGGCAGTGAACCCATTCCCGCTGAGCGTGCTCTCTACTATAGAGCAGTCTCTCTGGAGATCTTGTCCTCCCTAGTGAGGGCCGCTACGGTCAGCCTAGCATATCCAATGAAAGGCTGCGTCAATCCCGGAGGATAAAACTCGAAGTCCTCAATCCTTCGAGTTCCACACTCCGGGACAGAGATCATACCATCCTTAAATGGAGCGTAAGCGGCCACTCTCCATGGGTTCTCCATGGAGAAGGCTGGTAGCGACTCATAAGGAGGTAGCTGGAGAATACCAGCACTTGCAACTGGGGAGACTGGATGAGGAGCCTGAGCAAGCCCAGCTACTCGGTCCTCATTCTCTCTAACTCTGTTAGAGAGATCTTGGATGGACTGGCCCGACTGACTCAAAGTGCTCGACAGTTGTGTGAACATCTGTTCGAACTTGGTTCCGAGGGCGGAGACCTGTGAGCCTACCATCTCTCCTACCTGTTGCATCACCACTGCTGAGAAGGCAGTGGAATCAAAGGTGCTTGGTCCCGCTACTCCAACCGGCGTTGCCGGGGTGGATGCGGTGGAGGCCGGAGAAGACATTGGCTCAGCAGGAGCGCGAGCCTTCTCCTTAGAAGCCTTGCTTCTAGAGCTCTTTGAGTAGGAAGAGCTCGGCTTAGCCTTCACCCGCGTCAGCATAGGAAGTCGAAGACTTCTTAGCTGAAGAAGACAACGACGACTTTTTAGAAGTCGTCTTAACGAGGGTCTTCGGTTCTCTCTGTCCCTTCACCTTTGGGGGTACAGAGAGAGCGGGAGAGCGGGTAGGGATCTCAGATCCCGAAAAGCCTTGGAAAGAAGCAGTAGAAGAAGGGACAGGAGAATGATCCAGGAGCGCCCAAGGAAAGACCTTGGGCACCCGACACACCTACCTCAACCAACAAATCCTCCGCACCTACCGCCATAGGCTCAATATTAAGGTCCAAGGTTGCGACGTCTGGGACCGGCTCCTGCGTGGCCACGGCCCCGAACGACTGCTGCACCTCTTGCTGGATGGAGGCGATGAGAGGGGCTGCAGAGATGGGGTCAACATATCCTGTTGACTTGCCGCCGGGGAAGATCTGAACGGCCAGCTTCTTGTCCAAGATGTATGGCTGGCCCTTGGCGGCGTTCTTCCCGAAGCCGCCCACCCAAGCCTTCAGGGTTGCTAGGGCGACTTCCCTCACACCGGCAGCCTGAAAGAGAAGGCGAAATGAAGCTTCTAGTGGCGGGGACGGGGTTAACAAGCTTATGATTAAGTGTTGTTAGTAATACGTAAAGAAGTCTACCATCGACTTACCCCCCCCCCCCCCCCCCCCCCCCCCCCCCCCCCCCCCCCCCCCCCCCCACCCACCACCAGCTGACTGACAAGGTCGTAACAGATGGCGCAGGCTTCCGGGTGCCAGACGATCATGGTGTTGTGAGTCGTGGCACACGGGGCGTGAGATCTGCACTCATCGTGGGCGCAGGGGTCGTACAAAGTCGCATTGCACCCTAGGACCTGACAGTTGGTAGCCTGTAAGTGGAAAGATACATAAGTATCAGGAGAACACTTACAGCCTAACAATTGCTCCGCTGCATGCCGGAGCGAGAAAGTTAGATTAAACCAGAGCCCCGCCATAATACGTGTGGTAACAAGATGGTTGGAGTTTGTCCAAGGCTACGCCGGAGACAAGAGAAAGAATCCAACCAGATGTGGTGGTGAAATATGAAACCACGACGGAAAACGACGGAGATGGTATACACACAGTTATATAATACTAAAATTCATCGTAAAATTAGGGTATATCCTTAAAAATAACGAAATAAATATCAAACTTTTCCCCCCGTCTACTAGAAGAGTGCCCGGGTAAGAAGCAAGCTCTCCTCCGGTAGCGGGGAAAAAAGGGAAGGATATAGTAGGCAAGCAATAGACCACTAGTAGTGACCACCCCGCCCGCTGGCGGAGCCAGCGAACTATAACCAAAGGTGCCCCGGCTGCGGCGGAAGGCTCCGTTCGTATATTGGGGAAAGGTGGACTGAGCAACTGGGGGGGGGTTCCCCCGGCGTAACGTGGCGGGAGAGAGAGAGGGGGGGGGGTGGCCTACTCCTCCCCGTCCCAACAACTACCCGCTCGGTGACCCGGTACCCGAAACAAGTGGTCGCCCTATACCCCAGCTGGGAGAACCCCTGGCCTCCTCAGAGAAGGAGGGAGGAAGGCTACTGAGGTTGTCATGGCAACCAAGGGGTCCCCCAGACCCCTCCCTATACCTGGTAGGGAGGGAAGGGGAAGGGTAAGGTGCGATGGGACACGTGACCGCAAGTGGCCTAAGCCGCGATAGCAACACAACCGTGGAAGGGCCACGTGAACCAGGCTGTACCAATACATGGGACATGCACCTAGGCTAGCCTAACACCCTAAATAGAACTAAAATTACATCGTAAAAGGTGGAAAAGACACTTTTAGTAAAAGAAAAAGAAGCCCAGGAGGAGGCAAACTGTTCCGAGGAACAGAAGACTACTCGGAGCCAGCGATAGCCGATGAAGAGCAAGAGCCGGGATGCTGGGCCAGAAACACAGAATAGCCCTAAATACCAAACTAAGAGAAATGGTAAACGGGCTAACCTAGCTAAAAAGGCGATGTAAAAAACGATGAACGTGATATAGTAAGCCCATAAGTATAAGAAGTCCCAGTATAGAAGACCGGGAATTCTTAACATGAGGCAGCATGGCGCCGCCACGAGTCGACCGGGAAACCGTATATGACCTATTAGAAGGAAAATACTGGTCTCTGGAAGACTAAAATACGGTAAAATACTACTTATGAGGCACTTAACTTAGCCGATGCGATGGCAGCACGTTCCATGATGGAAAAAGAGATAAATCCAAAGAAAAATAGCACACGAAGAAAAATGCGTACAACGCGAACTGCTAATTATTAAGGATGACCGCTAGGGGCGCTGCTGTCCGTGGCGTCCCTAGTAGTAGTAGTAGCGGCCGCATCGCCCGTTGGTATCAGCTCTCTCTAGTGGGGATTTTGATTGGAATGTCTAAGTGGTGAATGTCTCGTGGTAGTGATCCCACTCGCCCATATTCTCATACCGACACTTCTTTTATAGAGTGAGCGAGTCAGTTTTACTGACATTTTCTTAATTTTGTTTTTCTCTGGTAATTTTAGATTAATTTTACCTAGAAAGAATGATATTAAGGATCCGACACGAGCTGAGCCCAGAAATGAACTTTTATTCGGATCTTCCTCTCTCTGAGGGAGTGTTGGCTGCAAAGGACGATTGTGAATAGTAGCCTTCTTCTTATCTTCTGAGAGAGTGCACATATGTGTTTCTCTTTCAACCATCTCGCTAATGGGGAAGAAGGAAGGACTGCTGTAGTACTTGAAAGAAGAGTTGTCTGTTGAGTTGCTGGACTTGATACGAATAGCCAAGACCTGCCAGTAGGTATCCTTCAGGAGAAGTACTACCTGCTTTCTTCCGGGTCTCACCATCTTCCATTGAACTTCTGCCTCTACTGTGTTATCGTTTCAGGAACAGCCATTTTGGCTAAGAGCTATTCATCTTCAGTATCCTGTTGTCTCCATAGAAGCCTCCCTTCGGGACAGCTTCGCCTTTTCTCTCTTCATCAGAGAATGAAGGAGGTCTGCTTCCCCTTTCATAATCCTTTTCCTCTCTTGAGTGATGAGAAGGAATTAGCCAGGCGCTCGATCAACAGGAGTCTTTGAATATATATGTACTACTTATATATTCTCCTCACAACATGCGTTATCAGATGCACCAACCGACTAATAGGCGTGTACATGTAGGACCATTGCCTTTGGGTGTGTGACTGAGATGATAAGTACTACCACCTCATCAATATCCTAAAACTCGAGGCAGCCTATTGGGCCTTCCGATAATTTTGGGATTAGATTTTGAGGCACCCAGTGGTGTTGTTAAGCAACAACACCACAGTAGTGGCATTTATCACCAAGAGGGTTTCATTTCCCTCCTGTTGCAGTTAACATGCTCTAGGTATGTACAGTGTTCCCCATATTTATGGGGGATGGGTACCAGACCTCCCCATGAATAGCTAGAACCCGTGAATAGTTGAAACCCCTATAAAAATGCTTAAAACTGCCTATTTTGTTAGTTAAAACTCAAGTAAAAACCTAGTAAAAAAGTTTATACCTGTTTTTTTAATAGTTTCATCACAAAAAGTGAATTTTATGATGAAATTGATAAAATAACAGAAATTTGTGGATATTTCTCATAGAATAATACTGCGAATAATGGGGATATGTTCCAGAGAGAAATCTGTGAATATGCGAGTCTGTGAATCCGGAATCTGCGAATACGGGGGATTCCCCGTAGCACTAGCAAGCAACTCACCCCCCAAAGTCCAGTGAGGAGCTAGGTACTGCTTTCTCATGGAGAGATTGTTCATTTTAGTATTGTTTCTCCTCAGTCGAGAGTTAACTACTAATGAGGAACCTCTCTATCTGGCCATTACAGAGACGTAAGGTCTCTGGGGGGAATTTGTCTTGTTTATGGTTTCTGTCTCATGCTCTGCACACTCCCTTGCAAGAATCATCAGACAGAGATATGTCAGTGGACTCCTTATCATCTTTCTGTTTAACAACAACCCCCCCCCAGTACATCAGAAGTCTGTAGGTCCTCTTCTCCATCACACCTGATCCATGGGCCAATGCAGTGACTAACAATGATTTTTTCTGACAGACTTGACAGTTTTTTTCTTCTCTCTACATTTTTCAAATTCAGAAGGTGTTCAACTAACATTGTTCACCCCGAATTGAGAATAAATGACGGAAGACTTCAACTGTCGCCCGACCTGCCAACACGGCTTTCAAGGCAATGCGAGGAGTTACTTCCTGGTCCAACCTTCAGCACCAGTGACACACGAACAGTTCCTCAGGCATTACAATCTTCTTGTCTTCATGGCTGAAAGACTATACAGTTTTCCTTGCAAGCATTGGCTCTCTCACTGAGCAGCAATGGAAATATAGCTGCATAACTTTTTCAGTCCTCTGTAACATTCCAGGGATTGGAGCCGTCTTCACTGGTTGGTGTCATTGACGGGGCTTTTTCTCTGGTCAGAATTGCAAGAATTACTTCTCTTCGATTCAATTGTGAAAGATGTAGACTCATATTCTCTCTAACTTTCACATAAGTACATACTACTATTATTTTTTTCTCCTGTTGAGATTCAATTACTGATGAAAAACTTCTCTCTGTCATGCCATCACAGGGACCTCAGGTCTCTCGACAGCATTTGACTCTTGTTTAGGGCGCATGTCCTTGCGAGAATCATTAGACAGAGTTTTTTTTCTCAAGATTGCATCGCACCTCTCTCCAGCATTGACAAAGAGGATGGATGATTTGCATAGATCTTCTTCAATATCACCTTTCAAAAGGCCAGTATCAATGTCTAAACTCCATTTCGGATTTCATAATGAACTCTATATCATTCGGCATCTCTTGACAGTTTCGAGTCTTTCATGATCCCCTATGCCTTGGACTTTGTAATTGGTGATGGCGACGATGTCACCTGTACACTTTCCCCAAGAGCGTATGGTACCAGTGGCTTAGTCTTTCATCGCATTCCAAAGAATATGTCAGACGGGAAGATAGATGTGGTCTCATCAGGAATACCATTTATTGTCTTTCTACTTTCAGGTCTTTGCCCACGAGTCCTTATAACCCTTTTTTCTTGGACCTGTGGTTGCTGCTCAACAAGTTTTGTTTTCTTACCTGGCTCCTTTAAGCAGACAAGTTGCATCTGGCATAAGGTGTGCAGTTCTAGAGGTGAGAAGGATTTGACTCATTCAAGAGTGTCTGGTCTGCCCTCCTCCTTTTTCTACATTTCTTCCTTTGGGTTGAGAATAGGACTCGAACCTTCACTTGGTGGACTGGTGTCTGATGTAGTAAGTCTACACAATAAGCTTCCTTTCTCCTACTTTTTTTGTTAGAATCATAGAAGCAATCTCACTCCTTCCTCTAGCAAGGGGAGGCAGGATATTCTGGCAATAAGGCAAATCCTTCTCAGATTTTTTCCTTAATCTCTCTGACACTACAGTTTTTATACTCCTATCAAATTGTCAAAGGCAGGGCACTCCCCTTCGCTCTTTCAACCAGGGGGAGTAACCCAGGTGTGTTGAACTTCAGTCAGTTCAAGAGACTCACTCAGATTCCTCCCTCCAATAAGTGAGTCTTCCTATTTTAAAGGACTGAGGGTTTGTATATTGTGTTGGAACAAATCACAATTTTTAAAAGTAAATTGTATTTTTCTAACTGTACAAACTTGAGGTCCTTTACACTAATTCCCCCCTCATGCTGCCCCTTAATCTGAAACCTGGGCTCAAAGGCAGAGTGGAACGTTTACATCCAGGCAGGTGGGTCTCCCTGCCTACCAGATGGTAGTTACTGCCTAACCACCTTGTTCAAGAGTTTAGACAGCAGTGTTCCAGCTTCGCTGTAAGCAATTCTTATAGTAAAGGACTTCAGGTTTGTATAGTTAGGAAAAATACAATTTAGTTTTGAAAATTGTGATTTCTTCATAGTTCCATAGTTTAAATTAAAATCCAAAAGTAGAATCCTGGAAAGTAGTAGTCTGTATACTTGAATGAAGTAAACTATAACAACACCCTCACATATAACATAGGAGCCATGGAGAGCATTTGGTCTCACTTACCTTCACTAAGTACCAGATTATCAACTATTTCTGTGTTATTAGATTTGTTTGCCTTAAGTGCAGTACAATACTGTATTCTTTAGATTGATTTGTAAATAAAATACTATGAAATTTCTTCAAATTTGATTGAAATGTAAATGTTAATTTACAAAGTTCATTGTGATTTTAATTCTTGTTTATTTCAGGTTGTAGTAGTATGCTTGACAGTAAACACCTTTTGACTCTTGATGCACCCCTGAATCTTGTGGTAGTGAGAAAGGAGGGGACATCTGGAATAGCTTCAACTTTGCTTTCAGTCCATGCTGTAGATTGGCGTTCTATACTCAGTCAGCCTTCTTCTTCACAGAAGGTGTCTTGTCAACTGATGGGAGTAGGTTAGTAAATTGGAGGATAACCCATGAGGGTTTTTGCATTAGTATTGGTAGACAACAAAAAAGGGAATCCTCTAATTAACAGCTTAGCTATGGCTATCTAGGATACAATTCAGTTCTTTTCCATCATTTGTAATAGGAAAATTACTTTTTATGTTGTATCACTAAGGTCTTTCTACCTCAAATTTTTAGGCTCTGAGCAGCAGGTTCCAGTAGGCCTTTTGGATATTGAAGTAACACTTATTCCTAACTTAGAAGAAATCCTCCCACATTCTACTGTCTCAGAATTCCTGGAAGGGACCAAAAAGCGCTTTGGAGAGAGGCGACGATTATTTATTGCTTATGCCCGACAGTGGTGGCAGGAATTTACTGAAATGGCAGCTAATCATTCTTCTAGACCTGTGAAAATTTTTGCTATGGATGAATGGGGTCAAAACAGGTGAGTTACTAAGAAGGTTCGTAAAATATTGCTTTGTTTATTTTAGTTTGTAAATCTGAAAATATGTAATTTATGAAATGTTAGATGGAAATTTAGTTTTCAATTTATACAGGAGTGGATATGAGCCATTCAGATTTTCTTGAAGACGTTAATTGAGTTGGGACAATAACGGAAATCCTGATGTTTGGGAATAATAATACTTAGAGGCTGTTAAAGTCATACAATAGGTGACAGCCAGTCAAAAGATAGCAGTGACCTGAGTTGATGGAAAGAGCATCAGTGATTAACCAGAAGGAGCTAGGATTTTACAAATCTTTAGAAGAAACTGGAAGTTACTGTAAGGTCAACAGCAATTGTAGATGTCTAGTTCTTATCAAAGTAAATGCTGCTCCTCTAATGGTGTAGATCTTAGTCAAAACTATGCATACGTATATACATAAGTTGTGGCATCTAGGCTGAAATTAAGATACGGAATTGAAACACTTGTAGTAAACAAATATAAAATAATAAAACACAAAGTATATATATAATTGTGCAGAGAACTCTGATGAGTGTACAGCCGAAAAAATACAAAATACCAACACTACTACAATGTAAATACTATAAGTATACTACACAGTAACTTATGGCTTTGTAGATATCTGCTGCAGAAAAAAGGGATTTTGACGTAAGGAAAAATCTATTTCTGGGCGATTGGCTCGTGTCGCCAGCGAAATATCCTTTAATCTATTATTTCTAGGGTAAATGTACTAACACATACCAGAGAATAAATAAAATAAAGAAAAAGGTCAGTATAACTGACTCGCTCACCCTCCAGGAGGGTGTCGGTATGAACACTAGGCGAGTGAGACCACTACCACGAGCCAAATACCAATAGAAATCTCCCACAACAAAAACCCTCCATGAGGAGAGCCGACCCACAGAGTGAGCAGCTCGTACTACTACTACTCCATCCCATGCTGCCGACTGCTGCGCCTCTAGTGGCCATCCTGAAGTTAGCAGACAATCTTGGGCGAAGGGATGGGTAGGGTGGGATTTCGCTGGCGACACGAGCCAATCGCCAGAAATAGATTTTTCCTTACGTCAAAATCCCTTTTCTGGGCTCAGCTCGTGTCGCTGCGCGAAATCGTACCAGAGAAATAGCACAAGATTGTAACAAAAGAAATAAAATAAAACAGAATAGGTCTCAAATAAAAAATAAAGTAAATATAAAAAAGAGTATAATTGCTAAAAAGATACAAATACACAGTGATACAAAATAGAAATATGCTTAAATTACCCTTAATTCTAAACATGTTTCTTATCATAAGGTAATTACATATGTACAGAGGTAAATTGGCTTACATGTAACAAAATAGTATCTGTGTAAAGGCATGTATCAAAATATATAACAGCAATTAAAAATGAGCAAATTAAACAACCATGATAATATGTAAGGAATGCATATGACTTAATATACAAAACCCGTAATCATTATAAATGAGATGTATCCCCTAGCATAAAAATAAGGGGGTAACATCCATGAGATCAAAATCCATAAACATCTGTGAGTGTCCCTAGCAAAAAATAAGGGGCACCCCCTACATCATCATCAAAGCAGCTAAGACACCAGGTGAATGTAAATGAACACGGTAGGAATAGACGAACTGTTGGGTGAAGCAGGTAGAAAGGAGGACTGAATCTTCTACTATAAATAAATTAACTAGAATCAGGGGAAACTATGTTTCCCGCTGCTACTGCTGAAAATTTCAGAGCTTCCAAGGACTTAAGGTAATGGCGTTTGAACACTGTCGGCGATTTCCATCCGGTATACTTTTTCAACTCATCGAAGTTCATGTGTTGGAAATAATTAATTGAGGTGGCTACTGCCCTGACATCATGTGCTTTCGGGAAAGAGTCAGGATTGGCTTGCTTAATAAAGTACAGGATTTGTTGCCTGATGCCTTTAATGGATAAAGTTCCACCTTTTTCCCTCCTAAAGAGGGGACCCGAAGAAGATGAGGAGGTCCTGGACAGAAAGGCTCGTAAGGTTGTAACTGGGCAAAGAGATACATCTTGTGGAAGGGGTAGTACCTTCCAAGGTTCCCACCTCATCAAAGGATCTTCATTCTTTGCTAAAAAGCTACGTTCCGGAGAAAGTAGTACTTCCCCTGTGGGAAGGAATTGAATATGATCCGGATCTCTGGATAAAGCCGACAGTTCTGAAATTCTTGCTCCTGAAGCTAAGCTTAATAAAAACAGGGTCTTCCTTAAGAGCATTATAAACGAGCATGTGTCATTATCGGTTTCTGAAGCCAGTTTTAGAACATCGTTTAAGAACCATGAAACTGACGTAGGCCTTACAGAAGGTCTAAGTCTAGCACATGCCTTAGGAATAGACGAGAAGTAGGAATCCGTCAAGTCTATGTTGAACCCAAATTGAAATATCTTTTTCAAGGCTGACTTGTTTGTCGTAATCGTGCTAGCTGCTAAACCTTTTTCAAATAAGGATCTGAAAAAGGATATCGCTGAATTAACTGTCATGATTCTAATATCAGATTCTCTCAGGAAGATTGCTAACTTTTTGACAGCAGCATCATACTGTCTCAAAGTTGAATCCCTTTTATCGGATTCCAAGAAGAGAATATTCTGAGGGTCAATATTCGCATCTCTTTTTGCCGCAAACTTCATGAAATCCATAAAGTTAGGGTTTTGAGAATCCCTGAGGAAGCGAACACAGTCTTCGTTTGTACTGACTGGGAGAGCCTGGGATTGGGATCCGAAGAGGACGAAGGCCCAGTTCCAGAATTAGGGGATACCAATTGCTCTTCGGCCAGTCTGGGGCTACTAGAGCCACTTGACCCTTGAACGTCCTGAGTTTGTTTAACACTTTCATGAGAAGATTCACTGGAGGAAAGACATAAATCTTCTTCCAGTTTGTTCCAGTCCAGAGCCAGGGCGTCCGTGGCATAGGCCAGAGGGTCCAGGTTGGGGGCTACGTAACAGGGGAGCTTGTGATTCGCTTGGGATGCGAAGAGGTCCACCTGTAGCCCTGGGACTCTTTGAAGGATCCATTGGAACGAACTGTTGTCCAGAGACCATTCCGACTCTAGGGGTACTGATCGGGATAACGCGTCTGCTATGACGTTTCTCACTCCAGCTATGTGAGTGGAGGAGAGATGCCAACTGAACTTGTCTGCCAGGGAGAAGATGGCTACCATGACATGATTTAGATGACGTGACTTGGAGCCTCCTCTGTTTATACAATGTACTACCACTGCGCTGTCCAGAACTAGCTTTATGTGGGAGTACTTTGGTGGGCGCAACCTTTTTAGAGTCAAGAACACTGCCATTGCCTCCAGTACGTTTATATGGAACTGACTGAACTGAGGTGACCAAGTTCCTTGAACCTTTTGGACCTGGGAATACCCTCCCCAACCGCTTAAGGACGCGTCTGTGTGGATGGTAATCCCTGGTGGAGGGAACTGAAGGGGTACTGACACTGACAAATTCTTGACTTTCGCCCACGGCTGAAGTCGATTCTTTAGAATCAGAGGGACTGAGGATAGTTGTCCCTGGACCTGACATTTGCTCGTGAGCGCCAGATTCTGGTTAGGTCTTTCAGTTTGGCTTTCATTAAGACGTTTGTCACTGATGCAAACTGGAGAGAACCCAGGATCCTCTCCTGAGCTCTCCTTGACGCCAGTTTGTGACTTAGAAATTGCTTGACTGACTTCGCTATTTCTTTCCTTTTGGTTGATGGAATCGACAGAGTATGGGAGGATAGATTCCATTGAATGCCCAGCCACTGAAAGTCTGACTCTGGAGTGAGTCTTGACTTGGTCCTGTTTATCTTGAAGCCTAGATATTCCAGGAACTGAATCACTTTCAGTGTGGCTCTGTTGCATTCTTCGACTGTTGGCGCCCAGATCAACCAATCGTCGAGATACGCTACTACCATAATCCCTTGTGATCTGAGTTGTTGCACTACCACTTCCGCTAGTTTCGTGAACACCCTGGGTGCCACGTTGAGTCCGAAGGGAACTACCTTGAAGGAGAATGTCTGGTCTCCTATCTTGAAACCCAGATATGGACGGAAGTGTCTTGCAATAGGGATATGATAGTAAGCGTCTGTAAGATCGATAGAGGTGGTGACGGCCCCACGGGGAAGTAGGGTCCGCACCTGTGAGATCGTGAGCATCTTGAACTTGTCGCAGCGGATGGCTAAGTTTAAGCGGGACAAGTCTAAGATTACTCTTCTTTTGTGTGAGCCTTTCTTTGGCACGCTGAACAAGCGACCTTGAAATTTTAATCTCTTGACTCTTACTATAGCTCCTTTCTGAAGGAGGTCCTCTGCGTACTCTGTCAATTCCTTGGAAGGAAGTTGACGGAAAGGTCTGGATGGAGGTGGGTTCGTCAACCAGCTCCAACCCAGGCCTTTTGACACTATGCTCTGAGCCCATTCGCTGAAGTTCCACCGGTGACGAAAGTGGAACAGCCTCCCTCCTACCTGAAGTTCTTCATTGGTTCTGGTAACCGCCTCGGCCTCCTCTGAAGTGTTTCCCCCTGTTAAAGGGGCCTCCCGATCCTCTCCCACGAAAGGAACGCTTACCTCTGCCTCCCTTACCCGAGCGGTCATACTTCTGTGAAGCTTGACTCCCGAAGGCTTGATTGTAAGCTGGAGAGATGGCGTAAGAGGTGGAGGGCTGAGGTTGAGGGGATATCACATAAATTGGCTGTGATTGAGCCTTAGAGGTGGAAGGTTGGGCTGTTTGCACTAAGGGCACCGCTGGAACTTGCTGAGGAAAGCGTGACTGCTTCTTCTGGTAAGGATGGAAGCGCCTAGGTTTCCCCCGACCCTTACCTTTAGGTGTTAGGTCTTGTCTCCTCTTAGCTGTAAGGCCCCAACGGTCCTTAAGGCTCTGGTTCAGCCTCGTAGCCTCCGACTGAACTTCCTTCACCATAGCTTCTGGGAAGAGATCTGCTCCCCAGATGTTAGACGAGAGCAACCTATTCGGTTCATGTCGAATGGTTGCCTCTTGTAGGACATGCTTCCGACAATTCGTTCTAGCAGTGGCAAACTCAAACATATCCGACTGTACCGTTTGAGTCAGTGCTTTGGTCATGAGCTTAAAAAGCGGTTCTGAGCCATAAGCTATGGTTGCTACCTCGGACATAGCCATAGAATTAATTGATCTGGCTAGTCGCGACTTTGCGTCAAATTCAGCCTGAATAAGGTTATCTGGGAGCCTGGGTAGCTTTTCACCAAACTGCTCCATAGCACAGTCCGGTTTGAGTTTGCCAGCTGAGAAGGTGTTTGGCAAGTCCTCCCACAATTCTCCGGCTGAGGGGAGCAACGGAGATGTGGGATCTGCTTCCTTCAGTTGAGGCATGGGGTCCCCCTTCTGGGCCGCTGGGATGGTAGACCTCGCGATCTTTGTCAGGAACGGGAGCGGGGTACTCTCATCCATTGTGAAAATGGTAAAGGGACTCTTGAAAGGTTGTATCCTGGTATTGGAACAATCCATGTCCTCTAAACATCTGAGCCATTCTCTCTGAGCCTGGTCTCGTGAATAGAGGACTGTCTCCTTAGGCACCCTATCATCCCGAACCATGGCTGAAGCTGTAAGCCTAGCGTAGCCTATGAACGGAGGCTGGAGGTCTACCGGGAAGAACTCGAAGTCCTCTATCCTTCGAGTTCCGAATTCCGGTATGGAAATAAGACCGTCCATGGATTGTTCATCGAGAACGGAGGTAGCGAGTCATACGGAGGAAGCTGAGTTCCACTCGTATTGGAAAGTGAAGGAGAGGCTAGAGGGACTTCTCTCAGTCCGGCTATAATGGAGTCCTGGGAGGTAATCCTATCCGACAGACGAGAGATCATTTGCTCCATGCTACTCTTTAGGGACCCAACCAGGTCGCCCACCTGTTGCAACAGGCCAGTGTTGGAGTCCAAGGCCGGAGCTGCTGCGGAGGTGGAGGGGTGGCTCTGAATCGGAACCAAGGGTAGCGGAACTGGTGACTCTGCCGGGGTGCGAGATCTCTCTCTGGAGGATTTACTCCTCGAGGACTTAGAGCCGGAGCTAGAAGTTTTAGACTTGTCTGTCCGGGATTCGCAGCGGAGACTTACGTGAGGAGGATGACGCCGAAGTCGACTTCTTAGACGACGACGACGTCTTAGACAAGGATTTCACTGCTTGACCCTTGACCTTAGGTCTAACCGAAGCGTCAGGAGGAGTATATAATTCATCACCTGTAAACCCTTGGAAGGATGGAGAGGTTGCAGGAGTAGAAGAAACAGTCACACCCAAGGGTGACCCTTGGGTGTCCACCCTACTTACCTCGACCAACAGGTCGTCTACACCTACCATAGGTTCTACATTAATATCTAAAGTCGCGACGTCTGTGGAGATATCCTGGTCTTGATCAGTTAATGAGGCAGCCAGCTGTTGTTGGATGAAGGCGATAGTAGGGGCCGCCTCTACTGGGTCGACGTATCCTGTCGCCTTGCCTCCGGGGAAGATTAACAGCGCCAACCGCTTCTCCAAGATGTAAGGCATACCCTTGGCGGCGTTCTTCCCAAAACCGCCGACCCAGGCCCGCAGGGTTGCCAGTGCGGTATCTTTCACTGCCGGAGCCTGGAAGAGAGGGCGCAGGTTAGATTTAAGAATCACTTAAACTAAAACTTAAATATAACTTAAACTTAGATGCCTTAAGTTAAAGTGGATGATGAAAACTTAAGCACTAAAACAGAAGCGGAGCAGCTACCGGAGATGGAATACTCACCCCTTCTAAAAGCTGGCTCACCAGATCGTAACATATGGTACACGTCTCATGGTACCAGACCTGGATGTCCCCGTGCAGAGTCGCGCATGGAGCATGGACCGGCAAACTTCGTGTCCACATGGGTCCTGAAGTGTGGCGGCGCATCCCGGATGCTCACAGTTGGTGGCCTGTAAGTGGGAAGACACATGAGTATCTTAAAGAATAACACTTACAGGCTAAAGGACAGAAGAACTCCGTTGCATGCCGGAGCTCGGAAAAAATTTGAGCATAACCCCCCCTGCTCCGCCTGAATAGGCTATAATCCCGGAGAATCCGGTAAAACATGTAGGGGAGGGGGGGAAAAGGTTTAAGGTACTTAAGATAAACTTATAGTTAATCTAAAAACTCTTAAACCTAAAACTCAAACGAACCGGAACAAGTCCAGTGCGTAGCGGAGTGTAGTAACTCAGCAATACGGTACGGTTAGCATGGACCCACTGTATGTTCCGGTCCACCCTACTGGGCGGACAAACAAATTCCCGCTAGATGCCAGGACTCCGATCATGAAAGGAGACCTAGCAAGGTCGGGAAGAGCGAGGAGACATACAGGCTCGAGCGAACCGGAGCGACAAGGAAGCAACGGATGGGGGGAAAGGCCAGTACCCCCCATCACATCACCACCGGGCCCGGACCGGAAGCCGGAGAGGTCGCGTCCAGTCTGGGTCTGTCCCGTCTCCCTGGCCCCTCCGCCTGGGGGGAGAGAGGGAGGCATGCTCGGGTATGAGGAGCGAGCGTGGGCAGACTGCCCCACCCTCCCCCGACTCTATGGAAGAGCGGGAGGAGGGGGAAGGGGACTGGGCAGGCGTCTGGCTGTCTCGTGATCGCGTAGTGACCACGAGACGGTAAGGCTAAAATAAGACAACTAAACCTAGGACCAACCAACTGATCAGAGAGATGCTATCGGGAAGCAACTGAACTGAAAAGCGGTAGCATAGAGACCCACTGGGCCAAAACCGACTGATCAGAGAGATGCTATAGGGAAGCAACCGAACTGATGAGCGGTAGCATAGGCTCAAGGAGCCAGGACCTAGGCTAAGCCAGACGCCCAACTAACCTAACCATAACAAAATACATGGTAATAAAATAAATAAAAGAAAGAAAACAATAAAGTAGGAGAAAAAATCCAGGAGTGTACGACTAACCCGAAGGAAAGTCTACCACTCAAAGCTAGTCAGAGGCCGATACTAAGAGCCGGGACTAGGGTCTGGAAAGAAGAAGCCTACATAAGGTAAAAGACATGCATGCATGACAAACCTGAGTAGACAGTACCCTAAGTAAAACGGATAATAAATATAGAGCGTACATAGAGAATGGGATGTTCTAGGTATGGGAGACCGAGAACGAACCCACCACGCGGCAGAACCATGCTGCCATGCTTCCGACCCCGAGTACGTATTTATACCTAAAAAACGGCAAATACTGACCGAGGGCCGGAAAAAACAAACTAACCATAAATACTGAGTACTTAACTTAGCTGCTGCAATAGCTGCACGCTCCATCATAGATAAATCCAACGAAAGGGCACAAAAAACACAGAGGGAAAAATATCACGTCCGCTCGTGAGGTGCTAACTGAAAAGGATGGCCACTAGAGGCGCAGCAGTCGGCAGCATGGGATGGAGTAGTAGTAGTACGAGCTGCTCACTCTGTGGGTCGGCTCTCCTCATGGAGGGTTTTTGTTGTGGGAGATTTCTATTGGTATTTGGCTCGTGGTAGTGGTCTCACTCGCCTAGTGTTCATACCGACACCCTCCTGGAGGGTGAGCGAGTCAGTTATACTGACCTTTTTCTTTATTTTATTTATTCTCTGGTATGTGTTAGTACATTTACCCTAGAAATAATAGATTAAAGGATATTTCGCGCAGCGACACGAGCTGAGCCCAGAAATCAAAATATATAGGGCAAGATTTGAAGGTTATCAAGAACATGAGGGTAGTTTAATAACTTGCTCTTAAACACTTAACCAGATTAGTGTCATCAGAAATGTTTTATTGTTAGCTTCTCTTTGTTGGTTTAGACTTGAAATGAGTTCTCTCCAGTCTTCTCTATCCAGTGGTCTTTCTTCCTGTACTTTCATCAAGTTTAGGCTTTATCTGTGCCCATTTTCCATGATTTCCTTGTTCTTATTAAAGGTCTCTGTCTTCCTATTACTATATCAACTGTTTTATCAGCTACTATAATGAGTCCTAAGTATAATATACTGCATACAAACTTAAACTTAGTAGAAAACTGTCCAAGGAAATAAACTAACTAGTTAACAGCTCATTGTTAGTAGGTGCACCAACACCAGTTATCCAAAAGAAATACCAAATGCTTAAAAAAAAAAGAAATGGAAAGCTTAGTGGTAGCTGAATGTAAGCACTTGTGCAAGACTGTTGAGTGCCACCAATCTTTTTGTTTCTAACAGAAGGCTGATGTGTGTGGGATTTTGTTCCCAGAATGGACTACAGTGAGTGAGGATATCTTGTAAAAAAAAAAAAAAACTAAATTTATACATATTCATGTTGTTAAAGGTGATTTTATTATTTCAAAATTTAAAAACCACTGCTGTGTAAATGGTACTATAGTCTCCTAACCACTGGTGTGTAAACAGTACTAATTATGTAAGTATAATACGTAATTGCCCCTGGCATTTTACTTATGTCTGTTAACAAGTTTGCTTAAGAACAGATGAAATGTTACAGCTGTGTTTATTATGTGGCAACAAGGAGAGAGAGAGAGAAGCTTTTGTGAGAAATATACTGAGGGTTGACTATCTGACTATTTGTTTCCTTAAAACCATGTCAGCTCTATGGTAGTTTCTCTGAAAAATTTATTAATCTCCTTGAAAAGGTCACCATATGAATTTATCTGACAAGTTTCATCAAACTGTGATAAGCACGTTTCTTATATATCCTATTAACACATTAATGTTCACGCAAAGTACGTATAGTAACACATTAATGTTCACGCAAAGTACGTATAGTAAAAAATCTTTGAACAGGTTTTGATAAATTTGTGTTGCCTTTCTTGAGATGGTTAGCTTTTGGGAGAAAATGACTCAAAGTTGATGCTTTGTAGGTATGGAAGGTATCTCACCCTAACCAGTTTCTTTCCAAGTACTACTGTACATCATCTTGGGAACTCCCATAATTAACAAAGTACTACAGTATATCTGCCAAGTTTTTAAAAATTTTGTACACCATTTCTTGAGATTTCATACTAGTTTTAACACATAAATGAAAATAAAAACTGTATTTGCAGTATGTACTGTACTTTCCTTTGTTGTAATTTGATGTAGGTTTGTTTGTGAGTTCGTTAGAAAACTGGAGGTTGGACGTGCTGTTCGTTCACCAGAAGAAGCTGCTCGTTGGATTAGTTTGATACCAGCACCATCTCCATACCAGCTTCCTTCAGGTTGTAGTAAACCATGGTATACTCATTCCACTGCTCTGGTATCTCAGTTGGTAAGTCTATAGCCTATTTCTTAGTGCTGTATGAGATTGGGGCATCTTTTAAAAGTTATACTTGTCCAGAAAATTGTAAGGTGCTGTTTTTACATTTGGATCAAGTTCAAGACAATAAATTTCAGGGATGTACCAACCTGGATTCAGAATATGTACCCTACTAATTTGTACTACATACAGCATTCAAAATTCTTATGTATATTCTTCATATTTTTTTTAGTAGTAAAGGGAAGGAAATCTTATGCAAATACTTACTGTGTGTAGTTTGGTCATGAATTTTATGGTGGATTGTCATTGTGTAAATATATGGATCTTATTTTCAGGAAGTGGAAAATAAGTGCATCTTATTATGCAGTATATTACTTGGGTTTGGCTTGGATGCTTATGTTTGTGTAGGTACTCGTAAAGGTGGTGCTTCCCATTTCTGGATTATGACAAGAGGACCATACACTGCAATTACATTCTGGGAGACAGTAACAGGTTGTTATGAGTATGTTTTACTATTGTTTCCAGAAATTATATCCTTTATGAAGTTTACTGAGACTAGGTAACATCATCATCATCATAGTCTTTTTTAGTACCAAATGCTGGTGTAAACATTATCATTATGAAGATGATGAACCTCTTCATAAGGATGATCATTAGATGGACTAAATCAATTGATTTTCAATAAATCAGCCTTTTTCTTCTTAATTTTCCTAAGGAATTTGTTTCTTTGTAAGAACATGCTGCAATACCTCTGTTCACAGCAGAGTATAATGTACAACAGCAGTGTTACAAGGTTGTAAATTATTTGATAAAATATGTTTAATTCTTTTTCTTGCACATATTGTTAAAGGACAAACCCTTCAGGCCATCTGTTTAAGAGTTAAGTCAGTTGTCTGGTTAAACTAATTTTTTTATTTTCAAGTAAGTGACTTAGAAAAATATGAAGAGTATATGCAATCCTTTTTTCAAGTGTGTTTATCAATCTTTCCATCTGTCCTCACAGGTTGTAGATATATACACAAGATTGGACAGAAGCCTGTGCATGAATATGAAACCATTGGTTGTGTCTTCAATGATAGCCATTTTTATGCTTCTTGTCAGGTAGGTGATTTAATTCAAGTAGTCCCCCATAGCAAAGTCCCACTTTCTATAGATATTAGTACCAAAGTTTTTAGCAGTATCTATACAGCCCCAACTGCATTTCTCCCTGGTTTTTACTTCCAATCTTATCCCACTGGTCTCTAAATAAAGCTTTCTGGCTTCATTAAGTTTACATGCTTCAATTTTCACATTTTTATCAAGAACATATCCTTTGGACAAGCCCTCATGCGAGTCTGGAAATGTAAACTAGTACTTGATGACAATTAGAATACTACTAGTTTCAGATGAGGCTTAGGCTACTATGGGATGTAAAGTATTTTGATGGGTTTAAACATGTTCATCATCAGTTTTTGTTGCTTGAAATGCTTTTGTAACTTGATAGATCACATAATGTTTTTTTAACTTTTCAGGCATCGAATGTAATAGGTTATTGTACTTTTCTTCTTGAGGATACAAATTCTTGGAAAAAAATGTCTTCTAGTGCCATCTCTAGTGTTATTGACAAGACATTGTGTTACCTTCCACTTAACCTGTCTACTATTGATGGCAACAAAAGAAGTTCTGACTTAGAAGTACAGCTGAAGATCTTGATTATAGAACACCGAAGCGTAAGTCCTTTCTGTGTCCTTCAGCACCCATCTGTTGCTTCTTGACTGTCATTTTCTTCCATTCCCTATGGTGTCTTCCCACTTGACTGTCCAACTTCCTTAATGTAGTTGTCTTTCAGTTTTTGGCCCTGAAATGATATTGGTTTTTAAAGAAAGTTATGTTTCAGTGAGATTTTGTGACATATACTAGCTGTATGATCTCAGACTTTGCACCAAATGCCAATATATTTTGTACCAAATACTATTTTCATTTCTTATTTGCTTTGATTTGAGATATGCTTAAGTGTAGAGTATTAACTAATTTTCAGGACATCTAATATCAAGATGACCTATATTCTTGACCTATTTTTTCTCCCATTGAACTTATAGAGGGGTGCCATTTGCAGTGTGCTTTACAAGGCACCTTTTAGATGTTTTGTGTTTTCATCCATTCCTTTTGGTGTATTTCCATGTAACTACTCAACTTCTTTAGTTTTGCCCTGCTGTGCTGCTGTAGTTTTCACATCCCATTTAAGATTAAATCCTTTGTGTTAAAAATATTGAAATCTCTTATTGAAAGCCTATCAATAATTTAAACCAAAATTTTACTAATTTTTATCACAGAGTTGCTTTCTCAAAGATGATATAGATTTTATGGTAGGAGTTTGTTTTTTAATTATTCATGAAGTATTCTTATGTTAATTTGCCTAAGCTCTTAACATTGTTTTTCCTTCTTTCTTTGATATGAGAATCTAGAAGTAACTCATACTCTGTTGCTGCTTTCCAGGATTCAGGATTAAGTACAAAATTTGATGAACATTTGAGTTATGTTTTGATGCCTGCTTTGTGGTCATACGAGAGAAAAATGATTTATGGTAGTGTCAGTCAAGATGTTGGTAGCCCTGAACACTTTTCAGCTGCTCTCATGCATACAGTGCCTGAAGGATACACTTTTAAGGCTTTTCCCCTTCATTTCATTCACAATTCACCAAGAAGAGCTTTCTCATCAATCCTAAGGTAATTATATTCTTTTGTGCATTATCTTGATTTTTATCTTGTATTTTATTTTGATATTTAGGCACCTTCAAATATTAATATAATGATCTTTTTTCTGGTATCACAGATGTACTGCAAAGCTACTGGCATATTTTATAAGCCAAGTGAGACAAGTGATATAGTTGACTATATTTTGTGAATTTTTATCTTATAGAACTACATATAGGCATATTTAATTGTTACATATCCTCTTGAAGTAGGGAATGGGGAATACTACTTGACTTTTGTAAATGATTTGTATGTGTCAAATTTTATTCTATAGGCACTAACTGGCAAAGGAAGCATTTCTTAGTTTTTCTTGTTTTACTAGAGAAAATGCTATCCCGTCAGTCAAAAAGGGCTGTTATTTGAATCATTATTGTCAAATATATAATTTGTCAGAAGGATAAGAAAGCATGTTTCATATCTACTGACATATTTCTGATAAAAAGCATTTCTGGATATTTCAAAGAACTTTTTCAGCACCAGGGCTGTTTGTATGCAAGATTTTTACAGCTAAATTTGATTTTTTATTAGAGTAACTTACCCAGTAATTACTTTGCTGTAGCTTCTACACCAGCTTGAATTTCGAAATTTGCGGTAATACTCTTCTTCCTCTGTCAAGTAGGTGACTAGGCTCCACCCACTTTCTGGGAAGGAGAGGAACAACTTCATGACAAGAGTTCAATTTGTTTCTGCCAGCCTAGAACCAACACGGTAGTAGGAGTGCAACTTGTTTTCTGGAATTAGACCTTTTTGCTTCCTGTTTTGGTGAAGTATTTGGGCTTATGACTCTTTGATATTTAATTCATGGGTGAGTTTGTTGTTATTTTTTCTTTTTCTGTCTGGAATCATTATTCTTTGTTATGTACTTTGGTGTTTCAACCAGCTTTTCTTTCCAGGAGAATTGCTGATCGGTAACTAGTAGTTCAGTAGTTCTGAAATAGGTTCACTGGTACTCTGGTTAATTAGAGTTTAACTCAGATTTTGGCAATTGTGTGTGTTTCATTTTGTGTTTATTTTCTTGATTATGTCAGACTTTAGCTCGAATAGTCTTTGGTAATGCAGTAAAAACTGCAATACCAGGTTAACTACAGCATTTTACGATCCTCATACCATTTGTGGTTCTTGCAGAGGACAGGTTTGCTCAATTAATAATACTTATAACAAGTGTGAGAGCTGAGATGAGAAAGCATGGAAGAATTCAACGTCTCATTTGACTAACCTTGAAAGAGATAGGAAGAGGAAAGCAGCTGCTAGAGTCAAGAATAAGGGTTTAGGTAGTAGCTTAACTCTAAAAAAGTTAAGTGTGGATATACAGTAATACCCTGAATTTATGCAAGGTTAGTTTCCAGATCCCCTCGCGCAAGGGAAATTTTCAAATAAGTTTGGCATGGTCTGTAAAAAGGCTAATAAATGCTTACTTCTAGAGTTTGAACACTAAATATAACCCTAATCATGCTCCATAAATATTAAGCTAACTTTTGAATGAAATTATAGTTACTGTAATTTCATTTAAAAGTTAGCTTAATACATTACCCTTAAAAAAGAAATAGATTTTTGGTAAAAGTGTATGAGTGTGTGAAGGTTATATATGTACAATGTAGTTCTCTCTTCTTTCCCCTTTCTGACCAACCAATCTATTTTTAGAAGTCTTCTCTGCGAACGCCCAAAAGTGCCCAAGTGCCCTGCTCTTGGCCGCCCATTCCCGACCTCCCACTTGGCACCAACTTCTAAAAATGAGGCGCCAGTTCTTTCTTTTCAGGTTCCTTCAGTGATAGATGATGGTGTGGATCCCTCACTAGAACTAATTCAATGCCAACTGAAGAATATTTTGAGAATTTAAAGAAGCCTCTTCCATCGAAGACTCCCTAGGACCTGCCGACTGCACAATATCTACAGATGAGGTAGATGCATCACAAAGTAAACCACCCTCGGCATATGTGGCGCTTTTGAAGTACGATTTGGAAGCTTTCCTGGAATTCTTCTCTCTTGCGGCTCCTGTGGCCCCCCAGTTGAGGCTACCTGCCCTACTTCACTGGAGAAGCTCCTTCTTTGGGAGTGGCTGCCTCCCCCCCAAGGGGGAGGAAATAGATTCAGCATCCAGGTCTGCCTTTGCTGCAGCTAAGGTGACGTTTTCTGTTACAGAAATCAGTCATCTTTTGAAGAATATTTCCAAGATGCTAGATGTGCTCAGCTTCCTCGATTGGTCAGTAGGAGCCTTAGGGAAGAAAATACAAGATTTTTCCCATCAAGCTGAAGGTTGCTCTGCAGACTGGCTCAGTGTTACCTATTGTAATGATAGGGCTATAAAAGATGCTTCTCAAGAGTTGGCCTCCCTTTTCACCATTGGAATTTTAAAGAAAAGAAGCTCTTGTGTTCCTTCACCTCTAAGAGTATCATTTCCTCTCAGAGGTCAGCTCTGTTTTTCTCATCATTAGATCACCTGAGAACTTATAAACAGATTGGTAATGCTATTTTTCTTTCCATTGCTTATATGTATCAATAAAGATGGTATATAAAACAAATAAAATTCTTATTACCTTATTCGTCTTCAATGGGAAGTGTCATTTTATGCCTCTAAGCCTACAAATAGTAATGAGTGTAACTAGACATAAAATAAAAATTAGAGTCAGTTTTATGTTTAAGCATCAAGCACTCCTGATTTGAATAGAATTTTTTCATCCATTAAATCCCTACCTTTGCTCATAGCCAAGCAATATTTTTACATGTAGGAAATAAACTGTTAAGTTTAGTAAATATTCCTGTCAGTCATATTAATACCAAGGTAATAAAAAGACAAAGAGCATTACGTTAATTAAGGGGACTTTTTAACTATTTAGTAATAATAATAAATATAATTAGAATGCAGTATATATTTGGTTTTAGTTGATAATTTTGATAACCCCAACTTATAATTCATAGGCTGATAAAGTTATTTATGTAGTGTTTTATGCAGAAGCATTACGTATTCATGTTCTTTATATCAGAATAGTCTTAGCATTTGCAGTTTCTTTGTGGTAGATATGGCATTGAACATATGTCCCTTTACATTTCAGTAATTATCATTGAACAATTTTGGCATTGACTTGAAGTAAAAATTTAAAATAAAAGTTTTTAATAAAATCTTACTTATTAGTTCACATTTGAGGATTTGCAAAGAACAAATGTGGGCTAATTGTCAATACAGTAATGGGTTTGTTGTGAAACAAATTCACTTTTGATTTTCCATAGCAAATAGCATTATTTCAACATTTTAATATAACCATCTTATTCACAATATGAATTTTCTTTTTCAGTTCAGGTATTGGCCGGGAAATTGTAGAGTGCCGAGGTGACAGTGTTACTTTGGCAGTGAGGGTCATAACTGTCAGTTACCCAGAAGATATATCAGTGACTTGGTTAATGGTTGCCTGTTCTTTTAGACCGGTTGGGTGAAACTAAAGCTTTTTGAATGATTGAGAGGTTATTATAGGTCTGTCACCAGAAAGTATTACTCAGCCAATCAGTGTACCTTATAAATGACCTTAGAATTCTTGCTCTTACTGTGAAAGAGCTCTGGTTAGCCTACATTATGGAAATACTGTGCTACATTACAGTCAAATACATATTTTAAGTGCAGTATTTATACTGCAGCACTCAAAAGCAATTAAGAAGATGGAATTTGGATATTTAAACATTTAGGAGCTGAAAAACTCAGTGGTACACATATCCAAAGAAGCTGGGAATAATAATTATTCAAAGTGCCTTTATTGATACAGCTAATATGAATAATTACAACAACCAATATGAGCATGAAGCAGGTGGATACATATAAGACTTTAATATAGTCTCAAAATAAACTAAACAAATAATTTTAGAAAATAATATATTGAATATTACAATGTTACATTATTGGAAATGCTATGCAGCAGTACTACAGTATACTGTATGGAAGACACTACAGATGGCCTCTATTTTTCAACAAGTATAATACAGTACCTAACAATCAGCTAATAAAGAAATATATATATGTATTGGTGATAAAGTTATCATTTATGTGCATTTGAAACATCTGTTTTTTTAACCATGGTGGAATTCAACAGATCCAATGATAACATTTTGGTAGTGTAATAGCTTTTAAGGTGAGAGAAAAGCAACATAATTTGTGGATAATATGATAATTTTAACTGAATAGTATAGAGAGGATGCAGTGACCTCCCTGAAAATGCTCTGGAATGTGGAAGATTGTTGAAAACCTACTGTATATCTTAGGGATTGATCTTAATTATGGTGTTTACATATCACTGGTAAAAGTATAATTGTATACAGTAAATTATTTGATGTGAATTTCTGTTCTGGAGAACAAGAATGTCCACTTTAAAACTTGAATGATGGTATTTTACATATAGTGACTACGTACATATTTAAATTCCAGATATTACCCAGGGAAAATAAAGATTCCAGTTATTGAATAGTGAGATTTGGCTTTAGCCCTAATTAGGGTGTTGACACACTACATCACAAACAGGCTGTACAGAGGCCCCCCGTATTTGCGTTCTCCAGATTCGCGGACTCTAGCATCTCATGAACATATCCCCCATTATTCGCAGTATTTTTCTATGAAAAATATCCACAAATTCCTGTTTTTTTTTATCAATTTCATCATAAAATGCACTTTTTGTGATAAAACTATTAAAAAAACTAGTTATAAAAATTTTCATTGGGTTTTTCTTGAGTATTAACTAACAAAATAGGCTATTTTAAGCGTTTTTATAGGGGTTCCAGCTATTCGCAGGTTCTAACTATCCGGGGGGGTGTCTGGTACGCATCCCCTACGAATACCTGTATACAAGTCAGCAACTTATTGGTAGTCTTAACAGTTATTAATATGATAATCCAGCGTTTACCAAAGGTTTTTTCTGCACTTTGTGGTATCTATGCAGTAAGTTTCCAATGTGTGTTTGTAATGTGTTATGTTAGTGTGGACACACCCTTACAGTTGATCGTACAATTGAATTTGTATTTGTTTTCAACAGGGAAATTTACTACTTTTCTTCTTGCATGCAAAATGAGTGTTATTTTACTGTGGTATGAACTGCACACCACAGTAAAGTAACATTCCGTACTTGAAGAGAGAATTTACGCCAGCAGGAATTAGAAGGGTCATGTGAATGGAAGATTCAGTCATTATTCTTGGGACTTGGCTGTCTTCCCTCTCTTCCATGGATTCAGGCAGCCAAGGAACTTAAAAGTAGCTGTCCAGGTTGACCTTTATAAAACAATAAGGGCTCATTTTTACGTCTTTTGAGTAGGTATCCTGCTCTGTTAAATGTGCTGTAATACATTTATAATTTATTTAAACTCGTGAAAAGTATTTTGCCTTTTTGTTGTGGATAAAAATGGGCTTTTTTGTTCTAGTTAAACATTTTATATTTTGCTGTGCCCTGTATTCACTTCTGATTGGCACATATTTCTGGATCACAAACTAAATCAAAGGTAGCCATTGAGTCAGGTTCATTTTTAGTGAAAAGATGCATATCATCAATTAACATTTTGCTCATGATAACTAGAATCCAAATGTTGGTCTACCACTCCTGACTAGGCACCATGGCATATTTAAAAATATAGTATTAATTAGTTTGTATCTGAGACAAAATTGTCTTGAAATTTTTCATATGTAGTAATTGTACTGCCTTTTCAATAGTGCTAAAACCATTTTCTAATTCATGGCTGAAGAGAAGCATCCATAGTCATTTGAAAGCTCATGTAGTATATTATTTATTATTGTCTATTAGGAGTTCTACCTCCATGTTGTAGTAAATGTAGCATCAGTGATTGTATTGTATTTATCTCAAATGTAGTTTTCTGTACTAGTAGAAACTTTAGTAGTATACTATATATCAGAAATGTATTTTAGTATTTTAATCATTAATAAACACCATAGACAATTAATCCATCTTAAGGATTTGTCTTGTTTGTTTCTTATACATAATATAGGGTTATGTTCCTTTTACTTGAGTTGTGTGAGCTTTCTACTTTGATTTTGGAGATTGTCATAACACTTTATGTTAGTGTTATGCAAATCTCTACCATTAATTTGCATTGCATTGTAACAGGCTGTGTATGGATGTGTTTGATGATGATTTTGGTTAAACTTAGTAAACAAATGGTAGATTATGCATGAAACTTGCATATACTATACATATTTTATCATGCCACTTAGTGATCAGCTGGTCTGTTAGTGTTATCTTATACCAATATTTTTGTCATTCAGTAAGAGAGCTTAATTGGTTAAATGGAATAACAATTAGTTCCAGTAGCTATCTAGTTATGATGTGTTGGTATGAAACAGTAATTGTTCTTTAGTTAAGAAAAGCTCTTCAGGAGGACGGGTCTTAGTTTCATTTGACTTAGTTAACATCAATAGTAAACTGTACATATTTTATAAGGACTATTCTTGATGAGACTATGGTGTCAGTGTAAAAGCAAATTACGGTTCGCATACTATTCTACCTATTGGCTGTGGTTGTCTTCTCTGAATACTTTGTAGAATATATAAAGACAGAGAGGCTTATTTTATCACCTTATACTGTACTGTTTATTACTGAATTCTAATTTAACTTTTAGTGCTTGTGCATTTTTATAACTATTTGATTATCATCTCATAAAGAATCTACAGTTATTATTAATTGCTCATGAGCTTGTGCTTTGCCACATTAGACCCACTTTTTCTCCCATTATACAATCTCACATTGGTTCCAATCCTTTTAGAGTGCTCAAGGCACAAGCCAATGAAGTTTGTCTTGAGGGAGATATTTGTAACTGTAGAGGATGATTTGCCTGCTGCAACAGATTTGTTTCCTTAATAGACTTTTACCAATAAAAGAGTATTGGTGATTGCCCAGAGCTTTGTAGGGTTTTCCCTTTGATTGTCAAAATGTAATGATGAAGGACCCAGTTATCAAATAGTCACAGGTAAAGAAATCACTCATGAGCTACTGAGAGTTTTTTTTTATTTAGCTGCTGCTTAGTGCAATATGATAAATTAAGTATATCTTAGTTTAACCTGACCACTGAGTTGATTAACAGCTCTACTAGTGCTGGCCTGAAGGATTAGATATTTTTACGTGGCTAGGAACCAATTGGTTACTTAGCAACAGGTCCTACAGCGTATTGTGGGATCCAAACCACATTATAATGAGAAATAAATTTCTAATCACCAGAACTAAATTCTTCTGATTCCAAATCGGTAGGGGAGCATGTAACCCACTCATCCAACAAGGAACTTTTCAATACAGTTGAACCCCTGTATTTGCGTTCTTGACATCTGCGGACTCACGTGCGTGTGGATTTCTACCCATTATTTGCAGAAAATTCGCCTATTTGCAGTATTTTTCTATGAGAAATAACCACAAATTACTGTACTATTTTCATATCACTTTCATGATTAAATGCACTTTTTGCAATAAAATTATTAGAAAAAAAGATATAAGTATTTTTAGTGGGCCTTTTTTGAGTTTGAACTAACAAAATGGGCAGTTTTAAGCATTTTTATCGGGGTTCTATGTATTCATGGATTCTAGGCATTTGTGGGGGGTTCTAGAACGCATCCTTGGGTATACAGGGGGTCTACTGTATAACAAAATGTTCTAATTCATGTAACTGTTGCAGAGCAGGATATACAGTATAGCATAATAGAGTATCTTGAGCATTGCTGATGGCACAAGGTGATATGAGCATAGAGTAACAAAGTCTCTTGGTTCAAAATGGAGCTAATACTTAATAGCAATTTGAAAGTTAAGCAATTAGACTGCACACAATGTCACAAATAACTTAGGAATCAATACATGAAAAGACTGTGAGTAAAAAAAGGCCTGCTATGGTCTGCTTTTTTGGAATAGGGAGGAGCCTTTGATATAATGCACTTGGAGTGCACTAGGCATACCTTATCCCTTATGTTTTTAAGTCACACAAAGTTCCATGCACATACAGTACTATACGTAGTACTTGGTAATCATCACAACTTACATTTGACTGAATTGAAGTTATGTGCCTTTTTGTGATGCAGTGAGTGAATTTAAGGTAGATTTTGATACGTATTCAAGTTTCAAAGTTTTGAAGATCATTATTCTACTCTTTATGCATGTACTGTAGTCACTGATAAGTGACAAAAGAAGGTGCTTTGTCTTTAATTTTTTTTTATAAATAATTGCAGGTTATACTGAGAACTTTCATAGAAAAAAATATTTAGCATGTTCCTTAAACTTTTCATCTCTAAAACAATTTTTTGATAGCGTAGTCGCTGTTTTGTCCTCAAAGGATTTACCCTCCATTGTGTGTGCCAGCTCCCCACCATGGAGGGTAAATCCTTTGAGGACTCAACAGCGACTACCAAAAATTGGTTTTTCCTACGTCAAAACCTGTTTTATAGTACTTTAAATGATGTTCGCAACATGAATGCTGCCTCAGGTTTCTAGTCCAAGATCAGGGATAGGCTATGTAAAGTTTCAGCTAGCTAATGTAAGTGGAAGTAATTGAAATCTTAATACTGTACAAAAATTATCCAGTTTTTGTGGGTGAGGAAGTTATTTCTTAAAGGTTAGAGACTGAAACCCATAATTGTTGATAATGTATTTCTCTGAAGATATGGTGTAAATACTAGTGATTGCTCAGTGGAAAATATTTTAGTTATAAGGAAAGTAATATTGTAATGACTTCCAACAGCCTTTAGAGTTGGGGCACATATATGGGGAAACAAAGAAAATAGAAATAGAAAGGACATTTTAAATTGTAAAGATTTAAGCAAACTCCAGAGAGAAATGGTATAATCATAAGATAAAATAGAACCAAAGACATTGCTAGCAAAATGCTGGTGAAGTATTGAGATATTTTTTCAATGTTAGGTAGGCGGAAATGGATTCCATGTTGCTTCTTTATATATTTTCAGATGACGAAGTGATGAAGTTAATTGAAAGAAATTCTTATTTTGCATTCTCAAATCAAGATAACAGCAAATCAATATTGTCTGTGTTACATAGATGTGTATCTACTACTTCCACTATCCTGAGCTTTATTGAAGATATTTGTTTTCAGGTCCATTGGCACCTTTACTGTGCAGAATATCAGTTCCCTTTCTGCTTGTAAAAAGGGGCTAATGCTGAACTGTTGTTTACATTCTTAGGGAAGTAATAGATTTGATCATTGTAACAGTTGAGGTACTTTCATTCATTGCAAGTTGTCATACTTATTGGATTAAATAAAAAACCTTATTACTCTTATTTTTCATAACCTGATTATTAGTGCACTTCATTTCACATTACATATAGTGTATCTGTAGCTTATCATAGCATCATTTACATGTATGCTTTCTCATCTCCATTATATCTGAAAGGATAATTTTGCCAAACACAAATATAATTTTAGAGTACTATTCCAAACCCACATTTATAATAAGCCAGTCATTCAACTGTTTGTATGATATAGTGTGCACTTTTCTTCTGTTGTAAAATCTTAATAACTTATCTTCATCATCTTGCATTTTCAGCATCCTCCACATTGCCTGTGTATTCATTGATCTAGCTTTTCTTATGTCTATGCATACCACATACATCTTTGTCCATTCACTTTCAAACATCTCACATAACCATTTCATAACCAACAATTGATCCAAACATTTATGTCATTGTTCAAACTCATGCTGCTCTTCTCTTGTCAGCCCTTCTGTCATTTGTTGTATATTTTCTTAGTCAAAATCATACTGCATACCTTTGCTGTTCATTATGTAATGTTATGGTCCTATAATTCTTAGTCACCTTTATCACCTTTACCTTTTTATAATGGAACGAATGTTCCTTTCACCCATTCCTTCAGAACTTTTCCTTCATCCAGAAATACCTTAAAAGCCTTGTTATATTGTATTCTTACCACTGTACCACAGAATCTTCCTTGTACGTAATCCTTTCAACTCACTTAAATGATCACTTTTACAAGCATTCTCAATCTTACACTAACTTTTTCCACTATTGCAGCTTTCAGTGCTTAAGAATGGCACTTTCATTGACCCTGAACTTCATTAACTAAAGATGACATCTTTCGATGCATATTTTTTATCCTGAAGTCCATTTCATCATTAACTGTTCTCAGCGAGTTTACATCCCAGTCCATCTTCCTACCCTTCCTAACTTCCTATATTCACAGTACACTCCCTGCTGTTCATTTGACTCAGCCCTCAAATTTCTCATACCTTTACATGTATACGTATAAGGCAGCCCCCAGTTATCAGCAGTCTAGATTATTGGTCATCTGGTTTTATGGGGCTTGTCTAGCGCTGAGAATTGCCAAAATGCAACAATTTCTGGTTACTGGCACTGATAATTGAGTATTGGTGCTGATACCAGAGGCATCGTTAACCGGTCATCGGCGACAATAAGTGCCGAAAAATCGCCGATTTTCAGTTATCGGCGATTATCACTTATCATCAAGCCGTCAAAACGGAACCTCCCGATGACGGGGATTGCCTTATAATATATGTATATATAAGTTTATATATATATATATATATATATATATATATATATATTAGATATATATATATTATCTGTTTTCTATATATATATATATAATTATATTAATATATATATATATATATATATATATATATATAACTATATATATATTATATATATATATATATATAAATATATATACATATATTATATATATATATATTATATATATATATATTATAATTCTATAGAATATATACATATATATATATTATATATATATATATATATATATATATATATATATATATAGTATATATATATATATATTATATATAGTATATATATTATATATATATATATATATATATATATATATATATATATATATATATATATATATATATATATATATAAAGAGTCCAATATGCCAATGACTTTCATCGTGCAACGGCAACAAGGATAAAACTCCCGTGAATTTATACCATAAAACACACCATAGACAAAATTGACAGAAAATATTTTTAATCAAAACTATTGGGTTCGAAAAAACAAATTTTACTGTTGCTTCACGCCAATAAAACATAAATAACAGATAAATATCGTGAAAATAGCGATCGGAATCACGTAATTTTTTTACTCAATAAACATGCCGCCAACATAAATTCTGTTAACGAAAAAAATAATTTAATTCACAATCACAACGAGTCGTATTCAAATCATAGTTCGACTTAAAAACACGTCGTATAATGAAAAATTCCCTTGTCCCATATAGTTAAGTATCTAGATATTCGTTTATGCTAACTAAGAGCAATAACATTAACTCAGAATTGAGTTTAATATGGCGAAACAAACTTGTATTCTCCATCAGCTGATTTCAAAATCAAAACATTGACCGCTATGTTAATAGTATTTTATAATACAATAATATGAGAATACATACAATCTTACTGGATACAGTGAGTAATGAACTTTACATATATATATATATATATATATATATATATATATATATATTATATATATATATATAGATATATATATATATATATATATATATATATATATATATATATATATATATATATACATATATATATATATATATGTATATATATATATTTTATATATATATATATATATTGTACGATATGTTCTTCGGTCATGCGCTGCCGAGCATGCATCCGTTATTGGCAATTCTGTATACGCTGTTGCGAGTCAGTTGGCTCCCGAGTATCCTGTAATAAAGTCCAGTCTCCAGGACGTTGTGTCATTGCAAACCCAACATGGCGCAGTGAGTAGGATAAGGACCAACCATACCCCAGATACGTCGACCACCCCAGGCCACGCCGAGGCGTGCCTCACCTGCAATGCCAAGGGCCTTGTCACAGGCCGTCATGCAAGCACAGACGTTATTTGCAGACCAGCAGCGTGCCATCCGTTCCCTTCAGGATGCCCTTCCCGGTTCAGGAGCACGTGCCGGTAAAGTTCCTGTCTCTGCTGCCCCTGAGAAGTGAGGCGGTAATGTCTTCGGCAGCGTTCAGATCCTGGAGACGTTCGATGACGTATTGGATTCACCTTAACAAGTTCCCGCCGCAGGATGTTGTCCTGCACATTAGGCTCAACTGTGTACCGGCGTTGCAACGTGCACTGGACGCTCGGTGGTATTCAGATGCCAAATGGAATGCCCTCGCCCCAGACGCGGCTCTGGACGCCATTGGGAATATTGTGTTGCGGTCGTCGAATCAGGCAGTTCAGTGGTCTGAATTCTTTGCCCTCGCACAAGGGCGCGAGGAATAGTGAGCGACTATTTTTCGAGGTGTGCTCAGAAGGCCACCGACTGTGATTTGAGTGTCCCAAATGCGGGGAGTGTTTAATAGAGTACATGCTGTTGCGGAAAATAATGGTAGGCCTCAGTGACCCTGTATTAAAGAGGCATGTTTTTCAGACATGTGAGACATTTAAGAGTGTAGATGCCCTTCAGGCACTGTGCTGCACTTTCGAAGCTGCACGCCAAGATGTCGAAAGTATCCCACGCGTCGCTATCAGTGAGAGGGGGTCTGCTGGCGCCTCGAGTGATGACGTCACAGGCATTGATGACGTAGAGCCAGACGTCGTGTTGCGCGGCAATTCCAATGTGAAGCGTTGCGGAAATTGTGGGGGGCGCCATCCCTTTGGTCGAGCGTCGTGCCCAGCAAGAGGTATAACGTGCCACGGGTGCCAAAAGGTAGGGCACTTTCAGAAATGCTGCAGGAATACGAAGAAAGCGGCGCTTGCCTCGAGTTTAGCGATTGTTGCAGACACGCACCTCTCCCCCCACCCCACGATCAAGGCTTGTGTTTCCCATAGAAACGGGAATTCAGTATCCACACTCGTCGTAGCAGACACAGGAGCACAGATCTGCGTTGCCGGACCCACGATTCTCTCAAGACTGCAAATAAATTCACTGGAGTTGCAGCCGCGAGCAGGTCTGAGGGACGTAGCTAATCTCCGAGTGAGATGTCTTGGATCAACGACATGCTTCATTGATATAGGTGGGCGACGCACGAAGCAGGAGGTTTACTTTGTGCCGACGGCCAAGAACTTCTATATATCGCTGAATGCTTGTAAGGAGCTGGGAATAGTACCCCCTGACTTCCCTCACCCCTACCATCTCGTTGCATCAGCTGATGTGCTTAATGAAGACGTCGCACGGCCTAACTCCCCTAAGACAATGAAGCCAGCCACCTTACCCATCCCGCCTGTGGAGGAGAATATACCGAGACTTGAGGAGTGGTTATTACGGCATTTCTCTTCAACAACCTTTAATACAACCAGGGAACCGTTACCTGTCATGACGGGCAAGCAGCACCACATCCATTTGTTGCCTGATGCCGTGCCTTATGCCTGTCACACGCCCGCGACAATCCCTAAGCATTGGGAAGAGGAGGTCAAGGCTCAACTTGACGAGGACGTTCGGAAGGGCGTGATAGAACCAGTCCCAGTGGGGGATGCAACGGAATGGTGTGCAAGGATGGTCGTTGTCGCCAAGAAGACGGGTCAACCTCGCCGCACAGTAGACTTCCAGCGCCTCAACGCCCACTGTCTTCGGGAAACTCATCATACACCGGCACCCTTCGACATGATTTCAAGCATCCCCATTCATACGTACAAGACTACGGCGGACGCCCACTGGGGTTTCCATCAAGTGGAATTGGACGAAGACAGCCGCCCGCTTACGACCTTTATCACTCCATGGGGACGATACCGTTATCGTAGAACACCCATGGGCCACTGTTCGGCGTCGGACGCCTACACAAAAAGGTTTGATGATGCCCTGCAAGACATCACCAGAAAGCATAAATGCGTTGACGACACTTTGCTATACGATCACAGCATTGAAGAGGCGTTCTGGCATGTATATGAATTCCTGTCAACGTGTGCCTCTGCAGGTATCACACTCAAGCCCGAGAAGTTTAAATTCTGCAAGAGAGAGGTCACTTTCGTCGGTTATTACCTGGGATGGGAGTCATACAAACCCGCAGACGAACGACTAGACGCCATTCGTAACTTCCATATGCCAGAGAAGCCCTCCATCACGGATATTAGGTCGTGGTTCGGGTTCGTGAATCAGTTAGCGCCCTTCCTTGCAACGGCGCCCATCATGGAGCCCTTTAGGGACCTCCTCAGAAAGCCCACTGGAAAAAACGTTTACTGGGATAGTCAGCTACGTGACAAACTCCGGCAGGCACAGGAGGTCATCTGTCAATTAGCCAAGGACGGCTTGGCATATTACGACAAAACGCCCTACGACGATAATGACGGATTGGAGTAAAGAAGGTATCGGGTTCGTAGTCCTTCAGCAGTATTGTATTTGTCAGTCAGCTGACAGCCCCTTTTGTTGCAAGGGCGGCTGGCGCCTTGCCCTGTGTGGTAGTCGACACCTCACCTCCTCTGAAGCTGGGTATGCCCCCGTAGAAGGAGAAGCCCTGGCAGTTACCTGGTGCTTGCGGAAGGCCAGGCTGTTCCTGTTACCTTACTTGGGTGTCCTAATCTCACCATCATCACGGACCACCGTCCTCTCGTCAAGCTGCTGGGTGACAGAGCCCTTAAGGACGTCATCAACCCGAGATTATTCAACCTGAAAGAGAAGACACTCCAGTTCAAGTTCCACATGAAATACCTGCCCGGAAAAAGGAACACTGCCGCGGATTTTCTTTCAAGGTACCCGACCATGCGAGCACCCCGCGAAGCTTCCGACGTGGATTTGGAGGACGACATTCAAGTGGCAGTGGCATGTGCAACCGTGGCCGCCTTGGAACCGGATATCATCGTGTTGGATGAAGACTGCGTAAGGAGCGCCGCATCTAACGACCCTGTATATCAGCTCTTGCTTGCAAGGGTTGCAGCGGGCGACTGGCCCCAACAGAAGTCGCAAGAACTCGCCTGCCTTCGCCCCTTCTTCAGCGTTCGGGACCGGCTAGCCATCAACCAGGATCTGGTGACATACTCAGTGGACCAAGGATGTGTTCGCTTGGTTATACCCGAGGATTTACGCCGCCAGGTAGCCGCTAACCTACACGCAGGACACCAAGGCCTCGACTCAATGCTTAGAAGGGCCAGGCAGTCGGTCTATTGGCCGGGAATAGAAGGGGACCTTCAGCATTGCCGCGCCCGATGTACTTCATGCGATGAACATGCCCCCTCACTGCCTCCTGAAGAAATGATACACACGCCGCCTGCGGAATATCCCTTCCAGCAAGTCGTAGCAGATATGTTCCAGATAGAAGGCAGTGTATACATGGTGTATGCCGATAGACTAACAGGTTGGTTAGAAGTGGCTCATTTCCCCAATGGTGCCACGTCTAACAAAATCAGTAATCACCTTCGATCATATTTCTCGCGTTGGGGAGCCCCAGAACAAATATCAACTGACGGAGGCACGAACTTGGCCAGCGAGGAGATGGAGGCCTTCTTCAAGAGATGGGGGGTCAAGGTCCGGCTATCGTCGGCCCAGTATCCCCAGTCTAACGGCAGGGCAGAAGCAGCTGTCAAATCGGCGAAGAGGCTACTCCGGGAAAATACATTAAAGGGTGGAGCCCTTGAGTCGGACAAAACGGCCCTGGCGATACTTCAGTACTCAACACTCTCAGGGAAATTAACAAGTCGCCGTCTCAGCTTGCAACGGGTCGCCAGCTGCGCGATGGGGTACCGACGGCAGGAGACACCTGTTAGTAGACAGATATTGGAGGCAGATGATACGTCGAAGGGAGTTACAAGTGGCAAGGTCGCAGGAGGCGATGCGCATCCCTGGCACTACCAGAAGACTGCCGCCCATCGAACTAGGTACCCATGTATGCATACAAAACCAAGCTACCAAGCAATGGGATCGAACGGGCATAGTAACAGAAACAAAGCAACGGGAGCGGCAGGCTGTCAAAAAGAAACAGACGACACCTGAGAGTCATCGCTCCGCCCTCTGGCACGCCCATGTCCCAGCACGAGTCCTCCGCAAACCATACCCCGACAGAACAGGGGACACGCACCACACAGGAGCCCAACGTCGTTGATAGGCCCAGAAGAGCCGCTGGTAAACCCAAGTGGCTCAAAGACTTTGTAGAGTGATGTTATTACCTTTTGTATGCAATTGCATCAGGAATTGATATTTCTTTTCAGAGAATTAATGTATTTTATTTCGTTTTTGTGTATGCATCGAGAAGTTAGCTTTAATTTTTGGTTTCTTTCTTCTCTTGTCTCATTGATCTAAGGGCATTTTTCCCTTTTATTTTTTTGTCATGTATAAGAATGTTCTTGGGGGGGGATGTACGATATGTTTTGTATTTTTCCCCTTTTTATTTTTGCCATGTATAAGTATATTCTTGAGGGGGGGATGTACGATATGTTCTTCGGCCATGCGCTGCCGAGCATGCATCCGTTATTGGCAATTCTGTATACGCTGTTGCGAGTCACTTGGCTCCCGAGTATCCTGTAATAAAGTCCAGTCTCCAGGACGTTGTGTCATTGCAAACCCAACATATATATATATATATATATATATATATATATATATTATATATATATATATATATATATATATATTAGTGTAAATTCATTACTTCACTGTATCCAGTAAGATTGTATGTATTCTCATATTATTGTATTATAAAATACTATTAACATAGCGGTCAATGTTTTGATTTTGAAATCAGCTGATGGAGAATACAAGTTTGTTTCGCCATATTAAACTCAATTCTGAGTTAATGTTATTGCTCTTAGTTAGCATAAACGAATATCTAGATACTTAACTATATGGGACAAGGGAATTTTTCATTATACGACGTGTTTTTAAGTCGAACTATGATTTGAATACGACTCGTTGTGATTGTGAATTAAATTATTTTTTTCGTTAACAGAATTTATGTTGGCGGCATGTTTATTGAGTAAAAAAATTACGTGATTCCGATCGCTATTTTCACGATATTTATCTGTTATTTATGTTTTATTGGCGTGAAAGCAACAGTAAAATTTGTTTTTTCGAACCCAATAGTTTTGATTAAAAATATTTTCTGTCAATTTTGTCTATGGTTGTGTTTTATGGTATAAATTCACGGGAGTTTTATCCTTGTTGCCGTTGCACGATGAAAGTCATTGGCATATTGGACTCTTTTCTCAGCTTCAGCTACAACTTGGTTTTTCAACTACAACTTGGTTTAAATTTAACGTATATTTCTTTGTTGATCTTTGATGTTCCTATAGCGAATGAAGTTATTACATAAAAATATCTCAGCCCTATTCTACATAACGTCATTTATAACATAATTGCGGTAATTGTTTATTATCGTACGATGGTTGAAATGCAAGCGAAATGGATGTTATCCAATTCGGTTACACTTGGTAAAAACACCATAGAAACAAAAACTTAGCAAAAACAGTTTTCTCATTCGGTTGTTAATGGCTGTACACTTACGAGTATAACATTAAAACAATACTTTCATCATTCTCTTTTGCTGCTTTTGAACTTATTTAACTAAAAGATGGGATAAAGTTATGCTATTGTAATTTGGTCTCTCGTAAAATCGGATTATCGTATGACGAATTATCATAACTTGAACACTACCTGTACGCTGTATGAAACCTTCATATATCTTTACATACTTTTTCCATTATTTTATACAATATTTGTTATTTAGAAATAAATTTCCTTATTTAATAACATGAAACATAAAAATATGGGGGTGGCATTTTGAGGGTTAGAGGGATTAAGGGCATTTAAGTATTTTCAATGAAGAAAATTGATTGATGTGCGAGAAAATTGAACTACAGGCTCTGCCACGGAACGAATTAAACTCGTAGGTCAAGGTACCACTGTATATATATATATATATATATATATATATATATATATATATATATATATATATATATATATATATATATATATATATATTAGGGCTGTTGCCTCGTATAATAAGGCGCCCTATGAGGTAATGTTAGACTTGCGATAATCTTACGCTAAGTCGGTTGGTATTGCACTTCCATATTCATTGGAGTGTCTTGGGGTTTGTAGATCACTTACGAAGTCGGTATTATCTTCTTTGGTTATGACGACGATGTGTTACTCATGATGATTCGGCAATGATGTGAGGTTCTAGTAGAAACCACGAAGTACAAAAAATACTTATATTCTCTGAGATTATATGGTGAAGATCAAGTAGGATTGTACAGGTCTTCTAATGACGATAGCTTGATCGCTTCTGCCAATGATGATGGCTAATTCTATTCTGTTCTATACATGATAAAGCTTAGGTAAAGAGGTACAGGTCTGCCAATGATGATGGCTAACTCTATTCTGTTCCCATCTTGGTTACAAATCATAAAGGAAGCAGACAGTAGCTCGAACATATGAACATACATACAAAATGAGACACACTACAGATCATGTAGGCCCTTTGAATTATAGGTCGCGGTAGTTGTCTCAAGCAGGGAGCTTGGACTAATGTTTCAAAACAAATGAATGACCACAGATGACGGCATGTCATCTTAGCCTACATACTTTATCGTCTCTGGTCTGATCACATTCCTGCAAGCAATCTGGTTGACCTCTTTAGTTTTAGTCTTTTATATATATGGAGTAACATTCCATAATTTTTATTATTATGTAATACTTACTTAATAAAAGCTCGGTCAGCTACCAAAACCAACCACTGAATATTACTCAAGCTTGACTTGCATTTGACTTATAGGAGTGTGATACAGACACTATGTGAATATATATAGATATATAGAAAATACTTATAAGTAAAAAAAAATTCATGGTGTACACAAATACAGATTCAAGTAATAAGATATAAAACATAATGATACTGGTAAATAATAGTGATCACGTGATATATACTGATACAGTTTTTCACTTCATCTTTTTAAGATACATATGCTACAGAAAATACTAATGTACTCTGATAACATGATAAAAATCATATTGTAACTGATAAAAATTTCATATATGAATTGATAAAAATTATTAATGTTCATGCTGATTGATTAATTGATTTTTATGCTAACTGTTATATATCTGCAGTTATTGGTAAGATAAAAGGTAACAGATTGATTATAGGCTACCTGATTTATTTATACATATGTATATGGATTCATATAATTATGATTAATATATGTGCACTTTAAATAGATTCCTAGTATGTACACACAAAGATATATTTCAATTTGTTATTTATGATCATTTATAGAATAGATTCCTAGTGCGTACACGCAAAGATATATTTCGACTCTGTTATTTATGATCATTTATATATAGGATACATGATACTTTATATATAGGATACATGACCGAGGTTATACTACTACACATTTAACTAGCGTTCGAACAACTTTTCGTCCATTACACAGTTCCAGACAACCACCTATAGCCAAATGAAATGGCCAATTCCAAATGGTTAAAACAAGGGGAAAATTTGCCTGGGCGGGGTCCAACGTTCTATTTTGCGCTCATACTTGTTCTCTGCATCCTAAGCCACACGAATGCGTTCGCGATGAATAAAATCATCCCCAGCACGAGCCCTTCACCAGCAACGTAGAGTTGAATATCCTTCTGGTCGTAATTGTCGGAAGTATGTCCCTTTTGTAGTCGATTTCCGACAGCCACCGGAGCATTCCGCATTAAAACGAGATTAACAACGGGATACGGGTGTCGGTCGAAGAAGTCCATGCTTATTCACTTATGATGGTGCTTATTCCTTTCAAATTGTAGGCGGTTGTTACTTGACTGCCGTAGTCCGCAGCGACGAACGATTTTTTGAAGTTGTGATGTGAAATTCTCGTACTGCAGGATACTGTAACCAGGTTCCATTAATCAGCCTGCAAGTGAAATTATATTTGTCACAAGGGCAAAGTAAATTCAGAACATAAAATACGGGCGGGAGAAAGCCAGACTTAACCCACATGAATTCGCTGATATTTTATGGAATTCAAAAGAGTCAGCTGTACAAACTTTTTTATCCATGGCATTAACAATGAGTGAACCTATCCAGGTCTATGATGACTGTAAAAATATCCATAATTATAAAAAATAAACAGATATCAATACAAATCTCAAAGAAAATTCGATATTATTGGTAGTAAGTTACTAGACAAAGAAGTGTGAAACGGAGCTGTTTGTAAGATTGCCAGGCAACATAAGAGTCAAGAGAATATTACTCATGATTCTGTATTTCTCTATGCTTACTGAAATTAAGTTGTGATAAAATCCGATCCTATGTGCCCCTAACAAAAGTTTCATATTTAAATTTCTCGCGTGCATCCTCTGAGGTTAATTTTTAAAACTTTATTAATAGGCAGGAGATGCAACGAAAAAACCCACTATGTAACTAATTTCTATATAAACTTTGGGTTTTTCAAGAAAATGTGACATTTTCCCATGAATGTGATTTACTTGAATTGTCATAGGCTAATGTTGCAAGTAAATTTTTCATATACATGACTGGATACTTCTAAATGCCGTTTGCCAATGTCATAAGCGGAATTATTGACTCTAATTGTCTATGAGGTTTAAAAAAAAAAAAAAAAAAAAAATTAATTCATTTTGATGTTATAGAAATTCTGTTTGCTTATTTTGTTCATTAATTTTAAAACGATTGCGATTCCTTAACCAAGCTTGCACTGCAATGCGGATAAGAATAGATTATGGCTATGTATGTCATCATGACCTATGAACCACATGTGAAGTTCATGAGCTAAGCATTCCTTTCTCCAGCCAACCTGCTTTGCAAGCGTTTTATTGAGGTTAAAAGGAACAATGCTGAATCAGCAAACACGACAGGCACCTTCTAGACTGATGACGTCGTCACCAGCTTAAGAGTTACGTTACTTGCTGTAAAAGATACGACTTTAGTATTTTCAAATGATATTTTTTGGTTTTAATTCTCCACCCACATGAGAAGAATGTCCAAAAAAAAACAGTACCAAAATTGAACAATATAATATTAGTTTCATGTTGGAAATCTGCATGATTGTAATTATGTTAAATTAGATATTCCTTATTCAAACTAATGAAAAGGGTTTCCATACAAATTTTATATATACTATTTGCCCTGTATAAGATTATTCGCATATATATACATATTCACTTCTAGACTTCCTGACTTTAAAATCTATTTTATTTTATTTATTTATTTATTTTATTTTATTATTTTTTTTTTTCATTGACTACGAATATAAATCACTGGGACAGACAATATGTCAGTAGGTTTTGATATGTGTTTGAACTTTTAGCTTATTTGTCATTACTAAAGCTTTAAGTTAGAGTTCAAATCTTTACGCATATATATTTGGATATTTAATTAACCTATGGTTACGTTTTGCTTATTGATTTTATCGTGATTCCTTTTTTTTATTATAATTTGTAACCCTTCCGACTTCTTACGGAGTGTATTATATCGACTCTACTTGTATCCATATTTATTTTATTTTTTTATATTTATTTATTTATATATTATATATATTTGATATAAATAATGGTTGGCTTGAATATGTGGAAAAGTGTTCTAGCGGCGTACTGTATAAGGCTACTTGAGGTATCAATTCTATAGATACAAGATATGAATGATAAAGGTATTTAAAACTGCGAGAACCGCTATAATCCAGTTTGGATCCAATATCACGAATGTAACTCGTAAGACATTGACACTTTCCTATTTATCTCTTATTCTACCAAACCGATTGACTCTGGGTGATAAAATATATTATTGGTTTTCTTAATGGAAAGGAATTCACACAACGAGTTAAGGAGATTATTGATTTACACCACCCGAGTCAGATTATCATGTGTTGAATTCCATGTTTACTGATTTAGCACTCATAAATATTCCTAGCGCACTCAATTGCGGTGTTTGTTTTTAGTGCTATTAATTCTATATAACGTGTCAAGGAACTATTAACACTAAGAAGTGTTTATTTCCTCTGTCAGACTCGTAACTCTGTTAAGATTCTACGTGTATTCTTTCATTGATTGATTTGGCACAGGATAGGCCCTTAAACTGACAGGTGTCTTAGTGTATCCCTTGTTTTCATGACACGTGTTACAATTAGTTATGTGCTTTTTATATCTGTAAGCATTATAGGCCAGTAAAACAGTGATTTGGCTTTCTGTGACATAATAGAGAACCCTGGATGATGGAATGCAACCAGTTTAGGACGATTGGTATGAAAGAGATTATTACTACTACCTGGTCGTTAGTCACCTGCTGTGTTCTTCGGGTTTTCCTCGTCACGGACCTACATATAATATTACACTTGATTACATAATTCTGATAAACATACTTTAAATATACTTTTGCTTTAGGGTTTCCGTTCGAAGTGTTTATTGTTTTGCTTATTGCTGCTGACCCTGTTTCTGTTCGAAGTGTTTATTGTTTTGCTTATTGCTGCTGACCCTGTTTCCGTTTGAAGTGTTTATTGTTTTGCTTAGCTGCTGGCCCTTGTTTTCATTCGAAGTGTTTATTGTTTTGCTTATTGCTGTTGACTCTTGCTTTGTTCAGTTTGTAATAGTTCTGCGCTCCAACCCAGATATTCAATGCTTGCGATCTCTTGGGTTAATGAATTTTCTTGTTTAGATACGGTTTTAACAATAGGCACGGATGTTTCTATATCTTTTAGTCCAATTAATGGTTCTTTGCAGTATGGTGCGGGATTGCGGGATAATGCTTCAGCTATGATAATTGCTTTCCCAGGTAGATATCTTATCTTGGCTCCAAAGACCTGAATGATCATTTGCCAACGAGTTCCTTTGGGACTGTGATTAGAGCCTTTGAAAAACTCGGTAAGTGACTTATGGTCAGTAAGGACTTTAATAGGATAGCTGTAGATTACGAACTTAAAATGTACTAGTGAGTTAACGATACCTAGCCCTTCCTTGCCTATTACTGCATATTTACTTTCAGAAGGCTTTAGTTTACGTGAATAAAAAGCTATAGGAAAGAACTTTTTATCATATTACTGAAGTAGTACCCCTCTTACCCCTTGGTCTGAGGCGTCTGTTGCAATAAAAAAAAAATTCCTTATTTAAATCAGGGATTTTTAAGTTAGGTGAGCTGCATTATTCCGCTTTTAAGATATCGAACGCCTGTTGATGCTTTTTAGACCATAATAAATCTACGCTCTTCTTCGTAAGATCTGTTAAAGGAGCTGTCATGATTGAAGAGTTACATATTTACATACGATTGTAATACCCACTACAGCGCAAAAGTGCTGTATCCCCTTTTTACGTTAATAGGTACCGGAAGTTATGAATAGCCAACACCTTACCATGGACTACTTTAAGACCTTGACTAGACACATAAAACCTAGATAAACATGTTCTGTTTTTAAAAACTCACATTTAGATATTTTACTCTGAGATTATTTGTCTTTGTCTCTGTAGCACTAACTCTAGTTTATGTGAATGTACTTCTAAGGTATTAGAAAAGATTACAAGACCATCCAATAGGCATGTTGGGTATCCCCTAAAGGTCTCCAAACACTATATTGTAATTGTGGCGCAACGTAAGCCAGAGGCATACGTAAAAATTGATAATGTCCCCTGAGTGTGCTGAAAACGGTGTATGAGGTACAATCACTTAGGTAATGGTATCTGGTGAAAGCCTTTAAGTCAGTCCAAGTTGGTGAAAAAAAAATTTATTCTGACATTTGAGGGAAAAATTATATGGGCTATTTGATTTCCTAATGACTCCTATTACTAACATTTTTCAACTTCGTCATTTATCTCTATTTTGAAATTTCATTGGGGTTCTATACGAAGGTACGTATATAGCTTTATGTTTGTCCTTAGACCGTATTTTGTTTTCAATGACATCCGTTTTTCTCCCAGAGATCACTCGCTAGTGGAGAAACTTCCTGGTATTCAGATAAAAGATAAAAAAAATTCTGCTGAATCACCTCTGCTTGAATGACTTTACGGATATTACTTTAGATAGAGTATAAGAGAGATTCATCTACGACTGATTGGGCGTGATTAAAAATTAGCAACAATAAAAAAAAATGCAATATTTATATGTATAGGTTTTGTGGATTACTAGATTAACTTGTTGCTGCGAGTCAACCGTGTCTAGGGCTTTGTTCGCAGAAATCGTTATATTTCAGAGTGTCGGGAAGGATTAAAATTTCAGATCCCAGCAAAGTCTTTTTACCCGCACTAAGACATTCGAGGGTGCATGCGTCTCGAGATTTTGCGTGCAAACTGCGACTGCGGTTGTGGGAGAATTCTGTTGGGTCGTTGAACAATATCACGATTTATGAGACAAATGATTTGTTCTTCTATATAAGTTATTATTTGATTAACTGACTCTTTTTGTTCAAACGGATTTTAATATGTTTGAAGGTTTATAGAATTTTCCTTTGATAAACACGCCTTATTTTGCAGGAGGTAAGATAATATTTTGTATACCCCTAGATGGATATCTTACAATTACACTAGATACAGATCAATGTTTTTTATAACTATAGAGGTATCTGTAAGCACTCGCTTATCTGGACTTCTCAATAGGGAAGTTTGAACGACAGACGGTGAGTCCGTAAATACAGGATATTACGTGGACTAAAGGCATAAAAACAAGATATTCTAATTTTTTCGGCGTGTACAATCGGGCTTAATCCACCACTACTTATAATAACTAATTGTTTTTATACATGCGACTTACCAGGCAGATATATACTTAGCTATAGACTCCGTCGTCCCGACAGAATTCAAAACTCGCGGCACACGCTACCGGTAGGTCAGGTGATCTACCATTCCCGCCGCTGGGTGGCGGAATCCCAACCATTCCCGTTTTCTGAGCCAGATTTTCTCTGTCGCTGAAGCCAGCAACAACTGTTGTTTGGTCTCTCCTGATTGGAATTCTGCTCATTTGCCGAGAATTGGTTGGACATTTGGTGAAGTACTCTTGTTTATTCTCGGGATTGGCATACGCTTATTTTGGACTGGATTAGGATTTGGATTTGGTTTTTTCTATAAAATGGCTGAAGTTAAAGTAACTCCTAAGTTTAGGGTTTGTGCAAGGGAAGAATGCAGAACTAGGTTGTTTAAAGCAGAGGTAGATCCTCATACGCTTTGTAGTAAATGTAGAGGTTCTGAATGTGCGGTTGATAGAACTTGTACTGAATGTGAAGGGCTTTCGGAGCAAGGATGGAAGGATTTAGCTTCTTATATTAAGAAAAGAGAGAAGGATAGAGCTAGGAAAGCGTCAGCTAGAAGCTCGAGTAGATCTTGTTCTTTTGAGCCTGAATCAGAAATTAACAAACCAGATGATGTTTCTACCATAACCTCAGCCCCTTCTCCCGTGTTGAATCTAAGGGTTCATTTTCAGAAATGGAAAAAATGAGATCCTCGATCAGGGAGCTTCAGGAGCAGCTTAAAGCCATGGAAACACAAGGTAAGAGTGTCAGTGAATACAGTGACCCCAGTGCAGTGGAGGGGGCGTCTGATCGGCTCCGCATTGCTCCTAGGCCTAGACCGCTTCCAAACTCCCAGGACCAGGGGAGGAGGAATGTCAAAAGCCGCAGGGAGGATGTGGAGCATCCCCAACGATCAGGCGTCCCTTCGGCAGACCCTGAAGTAACGACCCAGGCTGCCTTGGATAGCCGTAGAAAAGGCATCCTGGAAGAGTGTTTTTCTGCGTCGGACTCCTCCTCGTCCAGGCGTGGATGGAGCTCTGCTTCGAAGTCTCGTCCTCTGAAGAGATCGTGGTAGCGCCGAAAGGAGAACGCTTTTGATTCAAGCCCAGAGCGATTTCCAGAGGATTTTCCTTCGACTAGTAAGAGGGCGAGAAGACCGTCTCCAGCGCCTCAAGATCCGACAAAGCTTTTCCTGCTTAATCTACAGGAGCAAATATCCTCCTTGGTAGGCGCTCTACATAAGGATTCGTCTCGAAGGAAAGACTCCTCCCTTCCAGTGAAGAGATCAAAATTGTCTTCTCCTGGTAGGAGAGAAGTTTCTCACACTAGCAGGCGCTCGTCTCCGGAGAGACTCTCTCGTTCTCCCTTTAAACGATCCTCTCCTATCTATAGGAAGAAAGAAATTCCCAGCGGTAGCCGCTCGCAGAGCAAGCGGTCAGCTACGTCTCTTAGGAGAAGTCAGGAGTCGGACTCCTCTTCTGAGGATCAGGATAGGCGTCAAGAGCCTAAGAAGCAGGAGCTTGTGAGAAACATAGAGTTGACAGAGCCTAGTAGGCGCCAAGAATATTACAGGCGTATAGAGCCTTACAGACGCCAGGAGTCTTGTGAGAGGCGTCAAGAGCCTACAAGGAGTCACGACAAGCGCCAGGAGTCAAGCAGGCGCCAGGAATCAAGCAGGCTTCAGGAGTCGAGCAGGCGTCAGGAGTCGGGTAGGCGCCAGGAGTCTAGCAGACGCCAGGAGTCGGGCAGGCGTCAGGAGTCGAGTAGGCGCCAGGCGCCTTGTACGAGCTTAGGTCAGAGTAAGACCCCTTCGCACTTTATGAGTTCTTCGGAGAGTAGAAGCCCTTCACCTGGTAGGAAACAGGTGCCTGAGAGAAGATCTCGTGCGTTTAAGAACTCGATTGCGCCTTGTAGTAGCAAGGATTTGTCACTCGGACGACGTTCTTCTTCGTTTGACAGAAGTCCCTCGACAACTAAGAACCGCTCTTCCCCGAAAGGATCCCCGGCAGCCGGAGACTTAGAAGAAGTCTCGGATGAAGAATTACCTGTGGATGTAGTAGTCTCTGATTATAAGAGATTGTCCTTGTTGTTGTTGCAGGAGTTCGGAGATAAGCTTCAACCAGCGGATCCGCCCTCTCCAGGATCTTTGCTATCCAGCACGAAGTCTCCAAAGGCATCCTCATTTGTAAAAATGCGTCCAGCCCTTAGTATGAAAAAAGCGTTCAAAGGATTTGGAGAATGGCTTAAGAATAAAAGAGAGGCGGGCAAGACTGTTTTTTCATGCCCTCCTTCAAAGTTGACGGGTAAACCTGGAAGATGGTACGATACCCAGGAACCTATGGGCTTAGGACTGCCTTCATCGGCAGACGCAGATTACGCTTCCTTAGTGGATTCTTCAAGGAGGCGCGCTTTACTATCAGCAAAAGCTACTTGGGGGATGTGTGAACTGGACCATCTACTAAAGGGACTATTTAGGACGCTCGAGGTATTTAATTTTATGGACTGGGCTTTGGGAGCCCTTGCGAAGAGAGCACAAGATCCCGAATTTGTCACGATGGAAGAATTATCGAGTGTGTTATCGTGTCTGGACAGAGCGGTGATGGACGGTTCGGTGGAAGTGGCTGCTCTTTTTGGATCGGGAGTTTTGAAAAAGAGAGCAGTGTATGGGTCTTTCTTGTCCAAGTCAGTATCTCCTCTACAAAGGTCGGCCTTGCTATATTCGCCGCTTTCGAACCACCTTTTCCCACAAGACACGGTGAGGGATGTAGCAAAATCATTAGCTGGAAAAGCCACACAGGATTTACTGACACAGTCAGCAAAGAGGTTCAAGCCTGCGGTTCCTTTTCAAAAGAAGGATAAAACACCTCTTCAGCAGCCCTTTCGAGGAGCCTCTTCCTCCTCAAGAACCCCTTTTAGAGGTAGAAGACCGGATACCAGAGGAAGACCTTCCAGGAGACCTGCAGGGAAGGCAAAATGAAGAAGAAGTCCTCCAGATAGCGGTAGGCGCCAGACTGTCGAAATTTGCCAGAGTCTGGGCGAAGAGAGGGGCGGACAGCTGGACCCTCTCGATCCTCGAGAGAGGATACCTCATCCCCTTCAGGGAATATCCTCCCTTAACAAGAACTCCAAGGGAGTTAACAGCGAGATACAACGATCCTGTCAAGAGTCAAGCTCTCCTGCAAGCAGTAGAACTTATGTTGCAGAAAAGGGCAATAGAACCGGTTCAAGATCTCCATTCACCAGGTTTCTACAACCGTCTATTCCTGGTACCAAAAGCCTCGGGCGGGTGGAGGCCGGTTCTGGACGTAAGTGCGTTGAACGTCTTGTGATCAAGAAGAAGTTCTCGATGGAGACCTCTTCCTCTGTACTTTCTGCTCTTCGTCCAGGGGACTGGATGGTATCCCTGGACCTTCAAGATGCATATTTCCATGTGCCAATTCATCCGGCATCAAGGAAATACCTAAGGTTCATGTCACAGGGAAGAGTGTTTCAATTTCGAGCGCTTTGCTTCGGACTTTCGACGGCCCCGCAAGTCTTCACGGGTATCCTAAGGAATGTGGCTCATTGGTTACATTTAGAGGGGATCAGAATCTCGATGTATTTGGACGACTGGCTAATACGAGCAAAGTCGAAGCAACAGTGTCTGGAGGACCTTTCGATAACATTAAAGATGACGCAGTCATTGGGACTCCTAGTCAACCTCGAGAAGTCCCAGCTGGATCCCCAGCAGAACATAGTTTATCTGGGGATTCGGATGGATTCTCGGGGTTTTCTAGCGTCTCCGTCAACAGAGAGAATAGAACGCTGCCTTACAAAGGTGTCGGGATTTCTAGGGAAAGAACATGTTTCCGCGAGGGAGTGGATGAGTTTGCTGGGAACCATTTCCTCGTTGGAGCAGTTCGTTTCCCTAGGGAGACTGCACCTAAGACCCCTTCAGTATTATCTGAAGGAGAACTGGGATCAAAGTTCCAGGACCTCGAAGAGTCATTCAGGATAACGGACAAGGTCAAACAAGATCTTCGGTGGTGGTTAGACCCGAAGAAACTCGGTCAAGGAATATCATTGCACATAAAGAGCCCTCTCCGAGCGTTGTTTGCAGACGCATCGGACGTAGGGTGGGGAGCAACGTTGGATTCGCAAGAAGTGTCGGGAACCTGGGAAGGAGCTCAGGTGTCCTGGCACATAAACAAAAAGGAACTGAAAGCCATTCACTAGCTCTCTTGCACTTTCAAGAACAGATATTAGGATCGATCATTCAGGTCAATTCAGACAACACGACAGCCCTAGCATATATCAGGAAGCAAGGGGGAACTCATTCATTCTCCCTTTACGAGACAGCGAGGGAGTTGTTGCTTTGGGCGCAAGAGAAGCAGATCTCTCTTCTAACGAGATTTATTCAGGGAGAGAGAAATGTTCGAGCGGATCTGCTAAGCAGAAGAGACCAAGTACTCCCCACCGAATGGACTCTCCACCCTCAAGTGTGCGATCAGTTATGGGGGTTATGGGGAAGGCCGAACGTAGACTTGTTCGCAACCAACTGGAACAAGAGGTTGGAGAATTATTGCTCCCCCATCGCGGATCCAAGAGCAATAGCGATAGACGGGCTCCTCATGGACTGGAAGGGAATAGACGGGTACGCTTTTCCCCCTTCAAACTGGTAGGGGAAGTAATAAGAAAGTTTGCCTCCTCAGAGGGAACGAGATTAACTTTGATCGCTCCCTTTTGGCCAGCCCTAGATTGGGTGACAGAGTTGCTGGAGTGGATAGTGGATCTTCCCAGATCGCTCCCTCTAAGGAGCGATCTTCTCAAACAACCCCACTTCGACAGGTATCACAAAAACCTCCCCGCTCTAAGTCTGACTGCCTTCAGACTATCGAAGGACTCGTTAGAGCGAGGGGGTTTTCTCGCGAAGTTTCAAAAGCAATCGCAAGAGCCAGGAGACCATCCACATTACGAGTGTACCAGTCGAAGTGGGAAGTGTTTAGAAGATGGTGCAGGACGCATGAGCTATCCTCTTCCAGTACCTCTATAACCGACATTGCAAATTTTCTTCTTTACCTTAGAAGAAAGTGTGACCTAGCTGTATCTACGATCAAGGGTATAGAAGTATGCTGGCCTCGGTGTTTAGGCATAGGGGTCTGGATGTGTCAGACAATAAGGATCTACATGACCTTATTAGGTCTTTCGAGACCTCAAAAAGTCAGAATAATAAAAATCCCAGTTGGAACTTGGATATAGTGCTGCATTATCTGATGTCTGAAAGATTCGTACCTTCCAATAATTCTTCTTTTAGAGATTTGACAAGGAAGTCTCTATTCCTGTTCGCCTTAGCCACGGCAAAAAGGGTGAGTGAACTTCAAGCGTTAGAGGGCAGAGTGGGGTTTAAGAAGGAGGCTGCAATTTGCTCTTTTAAGCCTCTCTTTCTTAGCCAAGAACGAAAACCCATCAAAACCGTGGCCTAGAAGCTTCGAAGTGAAGGCACTCTCTTCTCTTACGGGGGAAGAAAAGGAAAAGACCCTTTGTCCAGTAAGAGCGCTAAAATTTTATCTACAAAGAAAGTCTCTTTTGGGAGGTACGCAGGAAAGTCTTTGGTGTTCGGTCAAGGATCCTACAAGACCAATATCAAAAAACGCCCTTACGTTTTTCATTAAAGACATTATTAAGGAAGCTCATCTTAAATGTGGTGAAGAACAATTTAAACTCCTCAGGGTAAAAGCACACGAAGTGAGGGCCATAGCAACCTCAATGGCTTTTCATAAAACGTGGTCCCTTCAGAATCTAATTGAATCCACGTATTGAAGTGTAACTCAGTGTTCGCCTCTCACTATCTAAAGGATGTGAGAGTTACTTATGAGAAGTGCTTTTCACTGGGAGCATATGTGTCCGCGGATTTAGTGCTGGGAGGAGGAGCTGAGGTTAATCCTAATTAGTTAGGTTAAGTAATTTTAACATTATGGTGTTTGGTTTTTATGGTTGACTGAAAGAGGGTATAGGAAGAACCCTTTTCAGTTCTTAGATTTAACATGGTTAGAGAGGTCAGGTGGTCGGGATTAACTTTTGGTCTCCTCGTTGTGCATTATGTAAGCCTAAAGCTCTGTCATGTAAGAGGGCTAGCCCCCATTGATAAGATACAGGTCAGGCTCTGCCATGTAAGCGGGTAAGCCCCATTGGTACGATCCATGCAGGTTCTGTCGCGTAAGCGGGCTAGCCCCCATTGACATGATCCAGAAGGGCTGTTCGGTCATAGGTAGTTTACCTCGCTGAAGCTCTTGAGGCAGGCAGACTAAATGACAGTAATCATGAAGTCTTCAGCCCAAACAGGTAAGAACCAAGGATTGATATCCTACAACAGTTGTTGTTTCCCGTTATTAGAATTTTGTTTATATATATAGCTGTCTCTTGCCCTCCACCAAGGGTGTCAATCAGCTAAGTATATATCTGCCTGGTAAGTCGCATGTATAAAAATGATATTGTTAAGATACAATAAAGTTTTATACATACTTACTGGCAGATATATACGATTAAGGGCCCACCCAGCCTCCCCTCAGGAGACAGGTGTAAGAGAAAATCTGGCTCAGAAAACGGGAATGGTTGGGATTCCGCCACCCAGCGGCGGGAATGGTAGATCACCTGACCTACCGGTAGCGTGTGCCGCGAGTTTTGAATTCTGTCGGGACGACGGAGTCTATAGCTAAGTATATATCTGCCAGGTAAGTATGTATAAAACTTTATTGTATCTTAACAATATCATATTAAAATTACTAGAACCTGCTCTGATTACTTGATACGGTCGGGATATTCATAGGAAAATTCCTTTTTAATTCAAAAAGGTATTGGCATAAAAAAAAGGTATGGCATAAATGATCCAACATCGTTTTTCCCGCTCTGCTAGAGTCGCTTATTGTGTGGAATGTGCTTTGTTTTGAACACTCGGCAGATTTAACTGACCCTGACCGTCTGACTAGATGACACAGTAACCGAGTTTACTTTGTTTGATTCTGATATTTAGGGCTACTGTTTACCATCGGCAACGTATTGTGTGTTTTTTTAGCATTCTGTTGTTGGTTAAGTATAAAGCAACGAACGTATGAATGACAACTATTAGGAACTGAGCGATTACTATTAAGACAAGTTATCTCTACTGCATTCATTATTAACTGTTTGTACTTGCTGTTGTTTACTTCATTCTTTGCTAAAATTTGAAATAGTGAGGGATCCAGGTCAGCGCATTTAGCCTAATGAAAGTTTTTTACAGGCATGTTATTCCTTGCAATCCAGCCGTATTTTTAAAGTTAAGTTGAGTCATTGAGGTTCGATATTTTATATAACTCAAAAAACTCAAGGCTAAAACTGCGATCGGGACTTTGCAAAGGAGCATTTATTGTCATGACCCGAAATAGTGTTACCTCTAATTTATCTAGATTTGTACGGGTGTTCCACTTGTTTTTGTGTGTTTTCTAATCACTACGGTGCCTAACGACCCTATCCATGCATCTGTATAAATTCAGACGTCCACTGCGTAAACGCATATTCACTGTTTAATATGATTTGTTACGTAAAGGATTAATAATCACCTAAGATGATAAAATTAACACAGTATATGATTATATTTCAGTAGAACTTCTGGAAACAAGGGAAACTCAAAGATAAAAACTCGCAGTAGCGACATCCCAATGATGTAGATAATTTCTGTAAAAACAAAAAAGTAAGATTAAGAATGTCTCGTAACTTCAGTTCAGCACAGGCATAACGAAATTCGACCTGCAAAGGAAACACTCAAAGTTACTCCAAATGAATAAAAAAATTGTACTTAGCTTGCTTTTGTGGGAAGTCACGGTGTTTCGACAACGATGTGCCCTTGGCCCTCCTCCTGTTTAGCGGATGACCTGGTTTTCGGCTTGAGTTTCCCCCGTGAGCGTTGTTTGGATGATTCGAGCCCTTGAAGATCCGATGCTGAAGACGCGTCCGGTTTATTTCTTGAAGTGCTGGAAACGCTCAATAAAATGATGTTTTCTTGGATGATTCTAATGAGAGATGAAACTTGCATCGCCGTAGGAAGAAGACACGTCGGGTTTGTTTCTTGAAGTTATTCACTACTGAAGACACTCACTAACGATGATACTAATTTGCTTGAAGAATCTCTTGCTTTCGTCGTTGTTGACTCCTGATGATACATTATTCATTATTTTTCGGAAGACGTTGAAGAGTTCTGGTTGTTTTTTTAAGTCGCCCACTAAACGATGATACTAAGTTCCTTGAAGAATCTGTTGCTTTCGTCGTCGTAGACTTCTGATATGATACTTCATTATTCTGGTTTTTCTTCGGAAGACGTTGTAGAGTTCTTCTGGTAGTCTGCCACCAATATTAGGGCTGTTGCCTCGTATAATAAGGTGCCCTATGAGGTAATGTTAGACTTGCGATAATCTTACGCTAAATCGGTTGGTATTGCACTTCCATATTCATTGGAGTGTCTTGGGGTTTGTAGATCACTTACGAAGTCGGTATTATCTTCTTTGGTTAAGACGACGATGTGTTAAACTCATGATGATTCGGCAATGATGTGAAGTTCTAGTAGAAACCGCGAAGTACAAAAAATACTTATATTCTCTGAGATTACATGGTGAAGATCAAGTAGGATTGTATAGGTCTTCTAATGACGATAGCTTGATCGCTTCTGCCAATGATGATGGCTAATTCTATTCTGTTCTACATGATAAAGCTTAGGTAAAGAGGTACAGGTCTGCCAATGATGATGGCTAACTCTATTCTGTTCCCATCTTGGTTACAAATCATAAAGGAAGCAGACAGTAGCTCGAACATATGAACATACATACAAAATGACACACACTACAGATCATGTAGGCCCTTTGAATTATAGGTCGCGGTAGTTGTCTCAAGCAGGGAGCTTGGACTAATGTTTCAAAACAAATGAATGACCACAGATGACGGCATGTCATCTTAGCCTACATACTTTATCGTCTCTGGTCTGATCACATTCCTGCAAGCAATCTGGTTGACCTCTTTAGTTTTAGTCTTTTATATATATGGAGTAACATTCCATATTTTTATTATGTAATCACTTACATATATATATATATATATATATATATATATATATATATATATATATATATATGTGTGTGTGTGTGTGTGTGTGTGCTGTGTGTGTGTGTTGTGTGTGTGTGTGTGTGTGTGTGTGTGGTGATATATATATATATATATATATATATATATAGCATATATATATATATTTATATATATATATATATATATATAGATATATACTATATATATATATATATTAATATATATATGTATGTATGATATAGTACTGAAGTTGAGTAGTATGATATATTTTATCCTTTTTAGATGCTTCAGTCTTACGAGAATCAAATTGTATTAACACAAGTATTTGGAGAAAACCTACTTTCACGGGTTTAGGGTCCAACTTCTTATTTTAACCCTGAATAGGTGCGGCGGGTTGTGCACAACCCAAGGAGTGTTTAAAAAAACATGTTTTTTTTCCCATAAATCATCGTCCATCTCAAATCTGGGTGTGATCGATCTGCAAGAGGCCAGCAGAATACACACTATAATCATTTCAGAACCTGCGTTTTTGTTGTAAATTTATGTGTACATATCCATTTTCTAACCTTATTTAACGAAGTCACTGCTATAGAGCTACAAAATAACCATACCCCATTTTCTTTAGTATAAGCTCTGCAGAAAAAATTAATATTATATTTTGAATAATCTGATTAATTTTACTAAACATTTAAAATATTTGATAGATAGATTTAATAAATAAATTTAACTGTCCCTTCAAATTAGTTAAGAAATTATTTAATTGATTTAGGGAGTGATAAGAACCATTGACCTGACTTAGGCTTTTTCGGGGGCTAGCGATAGGCTGAGCACGGGTTTTTGGGGCCTTGTTCAAACAGACAGCATGGTAGATGGGCGACAACTTGTTTCGTCAACTTCGTCTTGAGTTTAATTTACGTAGTGTAGGGTTTTATAAATTAATAACCCTCAAGATAATTGGTTTGTATGATCTCCTTTCCTGTTTGTACCTATCCTAACCCATATCTTATCCGAATCCTTATCTGCAACCAAAATTTGAAACGGCCATTCACTCTGATCTGTTGTCGGAAAATTCGGTAAGTAAAATAACATTTCTTGTCAACGTACCAATTTATTTCCACAAATATAATTAGAGGTTGCTGGGTTTGCTGATTGAATATATAGGATTTGTTTTTTAGTTAGGCTATTGTAATATTGGAGTTTGTGAGAATTAATTAGGCATAGACTCAGAATGAACAATTTTACAGGGGTTTATATAATTACATGGGCGTAGTAGAAAATTTAGTCAAAATTAGGTCTGTCTGTTTACTTAGCATTATTATTTGGGATTAGTTTACCTTAATTTTACTTTAACCGGGTCGAAACTTAATTGAATTCCGGGACCAAACTGAACTGCTCTGGGAATTTTATGGCCTTGGTTTAATTTATTCTTAGTCCTTATTAGATTAATTGCATTTACCTAAATTACTCTTACCTGAATTTAACTAGCCTACTTAAACTTACAAAGCAATTATTAATCCTTTGGATTTTCTGACACAAGTCTGAAAACACGTTAGGCGCACGGAAGAATTGTGCTTAACAGCCCGTTACATACAGTTTACTGTATTACCAGAGAACACTCAGTGGAAGGAATTACCCTCGTAATTTTGTAGAGTATATTCCTTCAATCATCTCACTGAGTGAAATAAGTTTCCCACAGTTTTCTTGACTTTGTCCTTCCCCCTTTTCTGTGAATTCCTCAAGTCGAGCTCGACCCCAACGCACCTTTAACATGTGGGGGATCGAAAGGCAAAGTTATTAAGTAGTGATTTCCTGTCTATCAATGCTGATACAGGTAATATTTTGTATTGTTGGAAATATATGGTGGATGGTGTGTGTACCATATGCACGCTATTGGTTGTGGCTGAGATGCCTTATATTCCCATTTGGTTCAGTTTTGTTCGAATGCCAATTTCTCAGCTTTTGCATTTTTTTGCAGTTCTTAGCAACAATGGCCAACAGGCAGTATTCTCTGGGCATGAATGTCATCAATAAACTTCTAATGGAATTAGAAAGTGATGTTGATGATAATTCAGAGGTTGCTGACACCTCTAAGCAAAAACATCGAGTGTGTGAGAGGTGAAGCATATGACCTTGAAATGACTAGAGAGAGAGAGGGGACGTGAAAAGGGGAAGGGGAATAGTGGGTCTGTGCCTTATCTGGTGACAGATTACATCAGCTGAGGTCAGTAACCATTGTCACTGTATGAAGAGAGAGAGAGAATAACATTTCTGAGAATTCTTATGACAGAGCTGCCTAACTGCAATAATGGCTATACACCCTCATATATTATTAAATAGAAAAAAAAAAAGAGCAATAGGTTCACCATAGCAAATTCAATTTATAGTTTTGTTAGTGCAAGTCAGATAGTTCAGATGGCATATCTGGCAGTCGAAGTTGGTGCGGATTGTGGCCATTTTGTTTACATACCCGAAAGGTGAGTGGGCATATCACTATATAGTCACGTTTTCTATAGAATTTGTGATATGTTGGTATATTTTCATGCATAAATATATTTCATAATAGTTACAACGATTTTTATAAGAAATTTTCATGGTGAAAATAGGTAGACAATGACCTTTAGATTTGGCCCCTGGTATAACTGCTGATACCATGTTTGTCCAAATATTTTTACATAATTACATTCTAGGATAATATGACTTTATTCTATAAAAAAAAAAAAAACAGTCACTACCTATTTCATTTAAGTACCAAAAAAAATTCGTGAAATTTTGACTTTTTTTTTCCTTTTGACTAAAAAAATTATCCTTTTTTTCTCTTTTCAGATTTTGACCTCTATGGGGTCCGACACCTTTTCTGGCAGTCACATATGTAAATTGTAGTTTTAGGGAGGATTCCCTCAATTTTTGTGTGTGTATAGCATACATTGTATTTTTTGTAAATATTTTCGTAAATTATTTGTTTGTATATACTTAATTTTTTGAAATATTTAATTTGTAGATGGGTACTATTTATCTTTTCAGTAGTGTTTGTGAATGTTAAAATTGATTTTAGAAACTAAAATTTTTCTAGACGCTCTGGTCAAGCTCGACCCACACGCACATTTAATGGGGTAGTGATATAGCGACACCTATCCAGGGTTAATGCCTTCTCTACTCTAATATAGAACCTTCCATTTATCCTCGAATTGGCATGTCTTTGATAAGGATATTCAATTTTTACACAGATTGTCACTAACTATTTTCCATCTAACCATTCTCAGACCAAATCTATGCCAGTGTTTCATTTCTGCATAATGAAACTTTCAACCAAAAGCTTTCTCAGATTATTTCAAGACATTATGAAGCAGTTAAAATGAATCTAATTCCAAAGAATCCACTGAAGATTGGATCTTCATTCAATACTAATGACCATTTAAGCGACCTCGTGACGTATGGGGTGATGGATTGATTGATTTGTTAGTTCTTACTGGCGTCGCAACGACGAGGTTATTGACGCCGACGTCTGGGGTGATATATAAATACGATTGTCCTTGAGGAGCTTACGTGCATCCCAATAAAGACTTCTCAAGTACGCGCCCACTGTCACAGAGGTGTAAGCTAGCCTCGAATGGGCAATAAATTGAGTAATCCAAAATTTTCGAATATAAGAGTATGGCAAAAAGTGTGGTAGTAACATTGAATATGGTCAATTTAAAATCATTACAAGGGTCTCTTCCGAGCTAGCACACTATTCTGGAATCGGTAACTTCCAAACAGATAAGTATACCATTGTTGAATGCCCAAACTCCTCCAACCCTTAAAACTTTTTTTCTATCCAACGCCTATATTTCGGGATACAAATCCCATCTTTAGAGCTAAAAACGGTAAAAAATAAAATTCTGTATATTATATCAGACTAAAATGGGGCACAGTAATAAATTATACTTTTTAAAAAAATATATAGATTAATTATCATGACATCAGTGAAATTCGAATTTTATGTAAAAGCAAAATGGTAACTAATTAAATAAGAGATTAACAGTACAGAGGAAAGCTATTAAGCACAATGACACTTTCAGGAGAAAGAGAAAAAATAAATAAACAAAACACTTAAAAACACAAAAACCACACATGAACAACTATAAGAAAATTACATTATTACTAAAGACAGGAGAAAAATATTGAACATTAATCCTAACAGGCAAAAATTTCTGTATGTGATTAAAAAAGGAAATATATATATATATAATAATATATCTATATCTATATATTATATATAGATATATATATATATATATATATATATAATAATATATATATATATAAAGGTGAACGCAAAGCAAAAACATAGCGAAACGAGAACTAACCGGTACAGAAGCATAGACAAGACTGAATAAGCTATTATTTATTTTTGACAAAAGGGGAGAGGCAAACACAAAGGCGAGAAGGTAGAATGGGCGAATGGTCTATTAAGTAATGTTCAGTTGTACAGCAGTTGAATGGTTGTTGAGGGTTGGAGACAATTGTTTAATGAAGAAGGACTTGAGAATGCGTAATGACCGGTTATCTACAGCTTGGGATAACATTTTTAAATCATTGTACTGAATGCTATGTTTACATTTTACTGCATGGTTGCTTATTGCAAAAAATTCTTTCTTAGATAAAGCTAATCCTGTTCGGTGACTGACACCCCGATGGCAATCGATGCGAACCTTATTTAATTAGTTACCATTTTGCTTTTATATAAAATTCGAATTTCACTGATGTAATGATAATTAAGCTAGATAATTTTTTTAAAAAGTATAATTTACTACTGTGCCCCATTTAAGTCTGATTTAATGTATAGAATTTTAATTTTTTCCCTGTTTTTAGCCCTGAAGATGGGATTTGAATCCCGAAACGTTGGCGTTGGATAGAAATAAAGTTTTAACGGAAAAATGCTGAAGTTTCTGCTGGCCATACTCTTTCTATTATATATACTATATATATATATATATATATTATATATATATATTATATGAGAGAGAGAGAGAGAGAGGAATAGCGAGAGAGAGAGACGAGAGAGAGAGAGAAGAGAGAGAAGCTCCTGACTGCTTTGGTGTATATGGGAGTTTCAGACAAGGGTGCAATACGTCTTTGTAGCTACCTGTGAGTGAGGAGGAAATTCATGTAGGAAAAAAGAAATAAAAGATTTTGTGCAGGTTTGTTGGAATAGAAACGGTTTGGAAGGGGATCTGGAGCAACTGATGCTGTAGATCAACTGTTTTTTAGTGATGGCTCCGTAACTAATGTAGTACTACTAATCACTGCCGTGGCAACCCTTCTTCGCCATCCCATCTTATATAACAATAATATATTAGAGTGGAGACACTGATAATCATTATATGACGACTTCTGCAAACTTTATTTTTTCTTTCACAAATAAAAACATAATCATTGAGATGACCGAGCCAACTTAATCAAGACGAAATTCATGAAAACCGTGCGGCACCCTAAGCACTGTCTGTGGCACGCCACAGCACCCAGTTTCAGAATCACTGCTTTAGATGATAGTATTAACTGGTGATAGTGATGAGAGGTTGCTGAAACATAGAGTGGCTAAAAGAAGCCTGTCATAAGAGTAATCTTATGAAGGAAATAGATGCTAGGAAGATAAGAGCTGTAACTGTAGATGGCAGACGATAGAGAATGGTTGTGTGGGGGTAGGATGCGGTTAAGGGGATTTTTTTCTGTGGATTATAGTGTATAGCCTACCACATGGCCAACGGCCGTACCACGTTGAAAGCACCGCTTCTCATCTGATATACCAGCATTAGTTTTATAATGAATAATAGTTATCATTATTATTGATGATGCTGTTTCTGTGTTGCTAGTGTTGCAAGACCACTAAGCAGGAAGACTTATGTGCGGAAGCAACAAATGAAAAAGTATCCAACAAATACCATAAAAAACAGCAGCCATCCTGGAAAAACTTTAGAACAGTATTTCTGCCTCTTGGACTCTTGAGCTTCAAAGAGAACACTCCCAGAATGTTTTACAAAACAAGTAATTTGCAAGTACAGTTGATGCTAATGGAAGTTTTCAGTTGACAGTAGACCTTACGGGAGCAAAGGAAATCTCAAGAAGAATAGCCCGGGAGGGTGGGCTAACTATACAAAGTGAAGAATTTTGTTAACCTAGGAAGCGCTAATTGTCAAAGCCAATAACATGGCGCTGTCTCAGTAACAGGAAAAGTGAGAGAGTAGAATTACAAGTAAATAAGAAATTATTTGTTAATATTCGGTAAAAAGGAGCTTATAGTAACATCTCTATTTTTTTTACTGCAGAAAAGGGTAACGTCCGAGGGTTAAAACAAACAATTTGGTGAACTCGTATAAAGGGAAGCTAAAGACGATTAATATTCTAAATAAAAATGAAATACGGAGTTAGGTGAGATAATGGATTAACAGTACGAAAGAGAAAAGCTAAGAATGTTTAAAAGTTCAATAGCGCTGCACCTCAGTCACTCAAACAGTGTAGTGCGCCCGCAAATGTGTTTGTGTAGTGTGAGTGCTGAAGAAACTTTCTAAAGCATGTGATATTAATGCCGTCATCATCAGGTTTTATTGCATCATCAGACGATATATTTCTTCAAGCTCTGTACAAATAAAGAATGAGCCGAGAATAACTTTAGTAATGATAATTATACCTACAGCCTGATAATTTTCGATATGCTAGGCGAATCATGTAGCGTGTTTCAAGTAGGGGTCTCATACTCTGGTAAACACTTGTCAGCTTTACTTACAATAGCCGATAGACCAAATTCACAAATTCTCTTCGATTCGCTTACCATAAAAAATCATCTGATTTCCACCCGAACTCGGTTTCCTACCAGAGGTTTGCTACGAGACTTATTTTGACTGCAACTAAAATGTGGAATCGTTTGCTCAATGCAATAGCAGGGTTTGTTAGTTCTAAATGTTGAAGCGATGAGCAAATTAGTTCCTGCCTTCTGCTGATGTCTTTTGAATTCAGGTGTAGCCTATAGGTTTTATTTCCTACTCCATCTTATTTGATTTAGACCATTTTCTTATAAGTTGCCGCTCTTTGCAGGCTGATTTCCGTTTGACTTCGTCCATTAAGGATTTTCCATTGCAGATTTAGAGAAAAGGAGAAAGCAACTGACACCACAACTAGAAGAGCATTCCGGTTGGTTTCTTCAGTCCGAAGCCAGCAATACGTAATTTTCGTCTCAAATACGTAATTTTCGTGGATTGTTACACAGTTAACTGGGATATTGTCTAGTATGGGAGGGTTAAACAACCACTACCCGTTATCTCTCCTTAACCACTACTACTATGCATATTTACCTTTCTTCAAACGTCACACTCACCAACCAATCTCGGTCTGGCTTCGGTAGTGCTCGTCAACTACGAGTAGGCTTGTGATCCGCAAGGTAAGATCATCTATTTACCTTGGTGTTCCGTAGCTTTTGTGTTGCTATCGAGTTTTAATTTGTCTTTTTCTTATACATCGACTTTAAAGACATTTTCCCAGTTTTGTATTTTTGGAACGTAAGTTTTGACTAATTTTTTTCTGCTCCTTCTAGGTTTGCACGCACGCCTGTACTTACCTATCATTTTAGGTTTATTTATTAATTTATTTTTTTAAGACTTCTCTTCATATGAACATTTTTGTTGTGTGATGTCCTTGTTATCCATGTTATTCATTTTGTTATTGCTTAGAGAATTGCCGAATCAGGGTCATTCTAAGCTGGATTGTTTGTTCCCAAATTTTGTTGGAATATTGACAACAACTAGGCCTTTCATATCCTACAGTTGCATCCTTTGCGTTATTGACATTATTATTGCTTTAGGGAAATGGCTTTTTCAAAATATTTCGTTGTTCCTTACTGCTTTTGCAAAACCCCTGGTAGTAATACTATAAGTAATGTTGTTGTAGTTTGCAATACTCCTGCTATTACTTTGATTGCCCATTTTTTTATTACCTTTGCAAGATTTTTCGTTTTCACTTGCCAAATCGATTAAGATTTCCCTCGTTACTTGCATGATGACTGCATTTCATCTCTAAGCTTTTGTATCATTTAGAAAATAACTTTTAAGAATAATGAAGCCAATGGCTCCTCTCTGACGCCATTTGCCTATTCTGACGAACATTGTAAACATTTCTTTCTATATTTATCGACTATAAGTACTTTAGGCCACATGCCTATTCTTTTTAAATTAAAAGAGGCAAACATAGTGTAATGAAGCTCTGCGTCTTTTTTATGCATATTACAGTATAAACATTATATTTAAGTATGGCCAAAACCTGGTCATTCTTTCTTCCCTGTTTGTATTCTGGAGGCACTCGCTTGCTCCAACCATAAGTTTAATTCGACGAACTGTTCTTCGGTTTCTTTAGAATTTAGATCTTGTTTAAGACTGAATTTTAGTTCTCAGAGATACAGTAATGCTGTGCTGGTAGTGTTCCGTGTAGCCTGCAAAACTTTATTTTGGTTTTCAGTCAAGTAAGTCTCTTAGATTAATGTTTTGGTTATCAAAGTTGGATGTTGACACTACCTTATTTTAATGTACACTTTCATTGATGTCTAATGATATAATTAAGACTTTATCAAAAGACTTGTTAGCAATGTGGAAACTTAACACAATAAACCAGAAGTTGGTTTGCATGTTATCTTGAAACGCTAACCTGCAAGATGCACAGCTGTAGGTATTCGAGTTTATTCACATTCATTTTTTGTCGCAGTACTCAAGAAAATTACTTAGGTCTTTTATGATCGTAAAATAATTTCTCTGACCCATTCCAGACGATGGATCTGCCAACTTTAACTCGCGCCTTGGCAGAGGCCAAAGATGACGTGGACAGAATCCTGATTGTGTCGGTGACAAAAGAGATTCCGAGGTCACAAAGCCTTCAGGAGACAGTCAACATTATCCTTGCGGTGATTGGGAAAGAACATATAGAAGACATAGAGGTCTTGTTCGACACCACTTTCGTTTTGGTGACCTTACACAGAGGTCACGAGCACGTTGTCGATGTCATTTCCATGTTTTACCACAAACACTGGATCTACACCTTCTACCATCCGCATCCCATTCCAGGGAAGGTGGAGGGAATTCTGCGAGGGTTTCCCAGGTTCTACTCTTTGAGAAATATGGAAGCCTTACTCGCTCCCCTAAAAGATAATAGGTTTGGATTTAGCGATTTCACCACAGAGTACATCCCTCTCGAAGGAACAGACTTCATGAGCAACGATATCAAGGTCACAGCCCACATCAGAGATCTTAGTTTGCCTAGAGGTAATTTTGGTCTGCTCTTTCACACCATCAGAGCAGGATCCTTCCGGGGCGATGTCAGGTTCAAAGTTGTCGCTACTCTCCACAAGGAGGATCCGAGCTTGAAGTTCCCGGTGGAAGAAGACTTCGAAGTGGATATTAGTAGATGGATGCCCAGTTGACATTTCAAGCGTTTCTGATCACATTCACTTGGCTTGCTTTTATGTAATAACAGATGATCACTAATGTGTGAAAATATACAAAAGAAAGTTATATTCCCTCGAGCGAAGGAGTAATATTTAGATTTTACTTGCATGATTTTAACATTTATCAAAACATTTTGTGCTGATTTATGAAATTAGTGACAATGGGAATATAATTTCTCATGTTTCCAACGAATAGTTTTTAATAGTTTGTTTTAATATAGGCTTCAGGAATTCTATGAACAACGCATATGTAGTTTTTCATTTGTACTTACACCAATTAATTTAGAATGCATTGTCTACCTAAAGTGTATGTGTGAAGACTATATTAGATTTTAGTAAGCATATTCTTTTAAAAGTACCTTTAACGGGACTGTTGTCAAAGAAATTAGTATAACTTATACTTTTTACCCATTCATATTACAGCTGTGAATTTTTCGAACTTTTTGTCCATATTGGGTAGGTACTAGTTAGCAATTGACAAATACGGCTGCCTGTATCCTATACATAATTGCAACCTTGTATACATTTAATTGAATAATGAGATTTTTTTAAAGCTTGACTGCTTTTGTTTATTGCGTTATCAAACCTTATTTTTCTGTATGAGTTTTAGGGTCCGGTAATGGCCACAGTCCATTTGCCGCCCCATTGACTATTATATGATATGCAATACTAAGGGTATCCCAAAGGTGTTTGAGGTGGGTTGCCAAAATAACAACCTTGGGCATTGTTTTCTACGTACACATTTATGCCGCCATTATCTCAACACCCATGTTCGCAAATATAGTTTTACCGGAGAATCTTAATGAAAATATTTTTGTCTAAATCCATGTTTTCAAGGACAAGGATTAACATAAAGCCTTTAAATGCGCTATATTATGCATATTTAGTATAAAAATATCATATAATAAATTACTACTTAAAGCACATGAATAACGATAGTGATAATGGTAAGAAGGTGGAAGAGACTAGTTTTTTGTATATATATATATATATATATATATATATATATATATATTTATATAAAATATATTTATATAAAATATAAATATTTATAACTTTTATATTTATATAACTGTTATATATATAATATGTGCGTATATATGTATACATCTAAAACTAATGGTGAGTATATCTATAAATATTAGCCTTCATTAATAAGAAAATAGCTCAAGATGGATGATTAGGCCATATTCATCACCATTTCTGCTTTCCTTTCAGATGCCATGGAAAATTTATATTTGGAGCAAGACTGTACATCACCAATGCAGGCGAAACTTTAAGGCAAAAAAAAAAAAAAAAAATCTGATGATCGCTCTAGGATTGCTGCTGAAATTTAGATAAACATTCCCATCCACTTTAACTTGCCAGTCCCTTATTGTGCAATATAGCGAATGGTAAAGTTGACCAAACTTAGTCAATGTACATGATGCATTGCAAATTGGAGAGAAAATGGTAGCATGATAACGTAATAACCTACCATCTGGTTTTCATTCAAATATTTCCAGCTCGGTAAAAACAATGGAGCAGCTAAAGCTTGGCATTAGGAGACCAGACTGGTTTTGACTTGGAAACCATTTTCTTGCAGGCCTGTCCACACGAGCGGGCCTGATCGGCGTGCTCCGGAGTTGACGGGCAAATTCTGGCGGGCTTACTCATGAATGTTTTCCACACAAGTGAGGCGATGGAGAGGTGGGCGTACCCGACGATGCCAGTGGTGTGTTCAGTGCGGTACGATAAACATGGTGCCTACCGCAAAGATGATGATGTTGTATCATGATAATTGCTTTGTGTGTGATGAAAAAGAAGAGAATATGGTGCAAAGAATGGCACGGTAAAAGAAATGTATATGGTTAACGTACGTCTGCCAGGGTCGAAGTTCAAGCCATTGGGCGGCACCATGGTGATTTTGCTACACGAGCACGACCCATCGGGCAATTTGACGGTTCGCCCATCAAGTGTGCCCGTTAGAGGGGAAGTCCGCCGATCAGGCCCGATCGTGTGGACAGGCCTAAAGCCTTGTCATGGTAGGACAACAACCCAGCTGGAGTTGGAAAACATTTTTCAGTATGAATTATGTGCAGTCCCATCATCTCTTATTGATGAGTATGGTTGCTTACGGAATGGCACTAAATCTCTTCTTACCAAACGTCTTGGTGTTCTGCAGCCTTGAGCGCACCAGCCCCCAATATTATCATCGTGGATGCGCAACAGTTTCGATAACATATAACTGGCTTCATGGTGATGTAACTGCTCTTGTTGACAGCATGAAGCGTTACCTCTCTGAATACCCCCAAACATTGTGAAAAGATACTGGTATTTGATAAGTACGATGACCATGAGAGACAGGGTTGTTGTTGTTGTTGTTTTCGATTTAGCTGACCTTATGCTAGCATATGGGCTCTTATTTGCTCCTAGAGCAGCCCGTAAGAGAGACCGCGACGTGGTAGTGAAAGTACTACAAGCTACAACTTTACCCTTACCAGTCAACTCCCCAGTAGGGATGCCATTATGAAGAACCAAAACAACAAAAAGAAGCTTTCAGCATTAATATCCTCTATCAGCTTTGGCAGTGGTATAACTAGAGAGTCAAAGTAGTGGTGCCTTTTTGCACGAAGAAGCTGATATTACAATGATCGCATACTTGCTACAAAAAGCAGAAAGCAACAAAATAATCAGAGTTCTTAGTATAGGGATACTGATGTGCTGGTTCTGCTAATTTACTTAGTTTAAAGCAGAATTGCATTCAAAATGTGAAGTCCAACAGGACTGTCGGAATGGAGAAATCATTAATATAATTGAGACTTGCAAAAAGTTGGATCCTAAATGTTTGCAGTTGTTTGGCATGCATTCACTGACCGGTTGTGATAATGTGTCAATCCATTCAGTAAAGGGAAAATAAGTGCTCTAAATATCTTGCTGGCTGGAAATTTTCCTGCATTGGGTGAAATACTTGGTGAGGAAAATGCTACCAAAAAGTGAACTAAGAAAGCAGGACAGGAATTCTTTGCTCAGTGTAAGGTATGCCCCAGGGGATCTCGATGTATATGCAGCCCACCATAAAATTTACACAAGGGAAAAAGGAAAACCAATGCGAATCATGAATTGCCTCCCACAGATGCCAACCTGTTCCTCCATGTTCAGAGAGCACACCTTCAAATGATATCATGGTTAGCGGCTGATCAGCCAGGACCCCCAACAGTAGACATTGAAAAATTTAGATGGAATGTGAAAGATAAAGCAACCATCCCCTTGTGTTGCTACTATTTCACCAGCCCCTCCTGATTTGATAGACGTACCTAGTTGTAGTTGCAAAGGAGAAGGCAAAGCCTGTAGTCATACAACTTGTTCTTGTCACAAAAGTAAAATATCTTGCAGTGTGTACCTACTGCTTGTGTAGAGGTGTTGATGGATGTTATAACCCTTTTCTGATGAAACTAGATTAGCTGTAAGAAACTGATGGTTCTAATATCTCTGATGTAGATGATAAGTAGTTAGAACAAATAATTTTCTTGTCTTAAGTCTTGTTTGCAAGACTCGTCAGCATATCTGTTTTAGCCATTTTTCATGTCTGTCTAAGCCTTTTTTTTTTTTTATCTATGTATACATTAGCAGTGTTCATGAAACACACTACATATGCATTTTAGAGTAATTTTGGCCTTGTAAAATACTTTATTACCTTAGAATTGATAATAGCTTAAAGTAGTTGTCTATTTTTATATATTCTTATGAAGTAGCTTATCTAGTAATTTTTCAGTTTTACAGAGTGTGAGACCTGTTTCATTTTGAATCAATTTAAATCCATTTTAAAGAAAGAATGTGTTATTAGCATACTAGAAATGCAAGATACTATATATTTAATGCTTTATTTTCATCCTTGATCTAAAAAACATGGGGTTATGCACCATTATCTTCTCATTTCCATACTTAGATCCAGAGTTATTGAGAAAAGTTGTTTTTCCCTAATGGCAGACTTTTTTTGCCTTAAAACTAAAGTTGCCAAGAAAACACCCAAGGAATGTAAAGAAACCAAGATTGATTGATTGATTGTGTATTATATCTGGCGTCACAACATCTGGGTAATTGACACCGAAATAAATTAAATATAAAAAAACTAAATTTTTGATAAATTTCATATAAAAATCTATAAATATATTATATAAAAATTTTGTTCATATATAAAAGTTCTTACATAGACAATCTATGTATAATTTAAATTTGGTTAAGGAGGCCAGCCTCCCTCATAAAAATATATAACTGCTCTATATTACAATCCTTTCCAAGAATTGTAGCTAGGATAAAATTACCTACTCTGTCACGACCCCAAGACGAAACTATGTCTCAAATTCCCAAGTCTGGGACATTCAACCAGCAAATGTCTCACAGTCAAGGGCACAGTACAGTTCTCGCAAAACGGAGGATTTTCACGAGACATCAAGAACCCATGGGTGAGTCTTGTATGTCCAATCCTCAATCTGCACAACATCGTTTCTTGTCTCCTTGGCATATATGGATATGACCAAGGAGACACTCAGACGTGATACTACGCATTTTTTGATTGTTTAAAATATCCTCCCACTGGGACTGCCAACATTTTTTAATTCTCTGACCTACTAGAGGATACAAATCCCGATATGGTAGTAGGCATCTTGTGGGTTCTGGGGAGCTGACCGCAGACTTTGCAAGTTGGTCAGCTTTCTCATTCCCAGCCACCCCAACATGAGAAGGCACCCAACAGAACTTTATTTCTTTTCCTCTTCTTTTTAGTAAAAGCAGCCATTCCAATATATCTAAAATCAGAGGGTTTAAAGGGTTAAAAGATTCCAGTGACTGAAGAACACTTCTTGAGTCACAATATATAATAAAATTACTTTCATTCCGAATTAAAACTTCCTTTAAAGCCTTTAAAATTCCATATAACTCTGCTGTAAAAATTGATGCAACAGATGATAACCTGCCACTCCTCTCTACATCAGGGAAGACTACACCAAAGCCGACGCCAGCATCTGACTTTGAGCCGTCCGTGAAAACTGCAGTGGAGTCGTCATGTTGCAAGGAATGTTCTAAAAATATTGACTGCGTGGCCTCACTGGACAATTCTGTTTTGGTAAAATTGAAATATCTGCAGAATTTTACCTCTGGGAAGTTCCAGGGGGGACTAACTGAATATTTTGCTGGTAAAATCTCGACCCTTGGCATGTTTAATTCACGAACAATGGTATTGACTCTAAAAGCGAATGGATGAGGTTGCTTGGGGTGATTTTCATAAAACTGCCAATGCCTTTCATTTCTCATACAAATGCTGGTTAAAGACTTAGGTAGTCTCTGGAATCTATACCAGCTCCGAACCAGCAGACGCTTGTAATGAAGATCCAGTGGCACCTCATCAGCATCTACAAGCATGCTCTCGGTGGGAGATGATTTAAATGCTCCAGTACACAACCGTATTTCTCCATGATGAATTGAGTTGAGCATTTTAAGGCTATTTGGCTTTGCAGAAGTGTACACCTCACACCCATAACTTAATTTTGAAAAGACCAAGGCTTTATATAATCTCAACATCTGAGTTCGGTCTGCACCCCACGAAGTGTGAGACACGACTTTCAGCAAATTCATTGCTTTTAAGCATTTTGCCTTAATATATTTCAGATGTGGAATCCAGGTCAGCTTGCTATCAAAAATCAAGCCAAGAAACCTTGTTTCACCAACACATGGAATTCTCTGCCTATGAATGAATAGATCTGGATCAGGGTGGATTCCCCTTATACGACAAAAGTGCATAGTTACAGTTTTACTGGCGGAAAATCTAAAACCATTAACCTCAGCCCACTTTATTATATTATCAATGCAGAGCTGAAGGCGGCGTTCAGCCACTGCCATCCTTGATGCTGCAAAGGAAATCGATAGGTCATCAACAAAAAGGGTATATGTTATATCTGGGGGAATTATTTTAGAAACCCCATTGATTACCAAGGCAAACAAGGTTACACTTAAAACACTTCCTTGTGGTACTCCTTCTTCCTGATTGAATACATCTGACATTATTGCTCCAACCTGAACCTGAAATATCCTATTTTTTAAAAAAGCCTTAATAAACAGGGGCAAATTGCCTCTCAGGTTACATTCATAAAGGACCCTCAAAATGCCATATCTCCATGTTGTATCATAAGCCTTCTCTAGGTCAAAGAAAACAGTGATGTGATGTTGCTTGTTGGCAAAAGCTTCACATATTGAAGATTCCATTCGTACCAATACATCAGTTGTGGAGTGCATACTCCGAAAACCACACTGAGCAGGCGACAGATATTTACCTCTTTCCAAGTACCACATCAATCGTGTGTTCACCATTTTTTCCATGATCTTACACAAACAAGAAGTTAATGCGATAGGACGATAATTTTCTGTCTTGAATGGATCTTTTCCAGGTTTCACAAATGGCAGTAATTTCAACTTCTCCCAAAGCTTGGGGAAGATATGTTCTCTGTAAATTCTGTTAATTAGGCTTAATATGAAAAGTCTGGTATTTTCAAGGGTATGCTTAATCATTGAATATGTTATATCGTCCAGTCCAGGAGCTGATTCATTACATTTATTCAAGGCTGATTCAAATTCTCTAATAGTAAAAGGAGCATTGTATTGCTCATGTCTTAAGGTATTAAATCAATTTCGACCTGTTCTATTATCCGTCTTTGAGCTGAATAGGGTCTATCATCATTTTTCTTCGCAACATTAGCAAAATGATTAGCAAACTCATTTGCCACTAACTGGGGGTCTGCTACCTCACAACCATTCACCTTGATAACGGGAGGTTGACAAGGAGTAAACTTGCCTGCTATTTTCTAACTCTCTTCCAAACTAGAGTCAGAGGAGTTTTCGAATTTAGTGAAGATATGAATATCGTCCAAGATTCTTTTCGTGCTTTTTTTATTTCCATGCGAAAATGAGCTCTTGCTTTTCGAAATTCTACACGATAATATTCACATTTTCGTCTGCGGTATCTGGTGAAGGCAGATCTATATTTCTATGAGTTTCCTGGCATTTACGTGTCCACCAGGGAACTGGTCGGCGGACAAATTTGCCCGAAGTCCTAGGTATAGATTGAAGACCAGCTGAGAACATCATTGTATTCAAAAAGTCAAGAGCGTCATCTACACAGGGAAAGTCATCAGCAGAGTCATCTATTGAGCTGTGCTCCTGGAATGTTGACCAATCAGCTTTACCAATGTTCCATTTGGGTAGCCTTGAAGATGGAGGACTTGATGCTACACTCACCACTATCGGAAAATGGTCACTGGTAAATCTATCATTCATAGTTCTCCAATTAAAGTCAATAATACAGTCATCACTACATATAGATAAATCAATTGCTGATAACGTGCCTGTTTGAACATGAAAATGCGTAGACTCCCCAGAGTTGAGGATCCCAACATTTTCATCTTCTATGATGGAACCTAAACACCTTCCTCTTTGATTGGTGATGATGTCACCCCAAAGAGGATTTCTGCTATTCATATCTCCCAAAATAACAAAAGGGCGTGGTAACTGTTGAATAAGAGATTTAAATTCATTGATGGGGAAGGCTTCATTAGGTGGTAGATAAAGAGAGCATATTGTATATTTTCTTTGCAAATGGATCTGCACACCTATCACTTGCAATGCTGATTGGATACTGATAGGATTTTGTGGGGTGTCATTTCGAACATACAAAGCGACACCACCATGGCTTCCAATATTCAAATTATAGGTGGAGTGATAGGATGTATACTCTCGTGGGCTGGGGCACATATTATTACCAATCATTGTCTCCTGCAGAGCTATACAAACAGGAGACACTTCTGATATGAGCAGCCTTAATTCTTCCCATTTAGCTCTTAATCCCTGACAGTTCCACTGTAGAAAATGAATGAATTTACTTCCCTTTAGAGGCTGTTAAATTAGAGCCTCTTTTAAGAGCTTTCAGCTTACTGACTTGCTCCTTATTTCTGGAAGGAGACCGATTATTTATGGCTGCCTTCCTTTTCAGAGGGTTATCGGTCTCAGGAACACCAGACAAAGCTGATGCTGCCTGAGGAGGGGTGTGAAGGTTGGACATTGGTGCATTCTCCAAAGGATCAGAAGCACCATTTAAAGCTGGTACAGCCTCCAGTGAGGTGGAAGTGCCAGGTACACCTGGCACAGCCTCCAGAGAGGCAGGAGTCCCAGAAATCATTGGTTCTGCTTCCATAGAAGCAGAAGTGCCAGAAAACCACTGGCACTGCCTCCAAAGAGGCGGGAGTGCCAGAATCAACTGGCACTGTCTCCGAAGAGGCAGGGGCGCCAGGAATTACTGGCACTGCCTCAGAAGAGGCAGGGGCGCCAGGAATTACTGGCGCGGCCTCCAAAGAGGCAGGAGCACCAGGAGTCACTGGCGCAGCCTCCGAAGAGGCATGAGCGCCAGCAATCACTGGCGCTGCCTCCAAAGAGGCACGAGTACAGGTCGTAACTGGTGTTTTATTAACATTAGTTTTGGTGACATTGATATTTCTTCTTCGGTTGGCAGCAACACTGGAAAAAGATATTCCTGGTCTAATGTACTGACTCAACACTCTCTCTTTTGCCTCTCCAAATGTGATACGTTCGGTCACCCTTAATGTCTGAATTTCTTTTTCCATGATGTATACATCGCAATGAAGTGAAGATGATGGATGATTTTCTCCACAATGCACACATCTGGCCTCCTTATTACATATGCCATGCTCTGGCTCCACTGCAATTTAACACAAGTAGCAGGCTTGCCTTGTAATTTCTGTCTGCATGACCCCAACATGTGTCCAAATTCTTGAGATAAAAACATCTCCTCGGTCTTGGGATATACTGTTTAACCTTAAAACGTAACCAGGCTGCTTTCACTATACTAGGCAATCGGGTGGAATTGAAAGTAACAATTAAATCGGGAAGTGGGACTAGGACTCCATTTATCTTCTTCTCCATTCTTTCAATTCTTATTACCCCTTGATCCCTTAATTCCTCTACGAGCCTTTCCTCAGAGTAAGTCAGAAGCTGGGGTGCATATATCATGCCCTTGGAGTAATTCCAAAAAGCATGTACTGCACACTCTACTTTAACTCCTCCAAGGTGAGATAACGTTTTTAGCTGTTCACTCTCTTTTGCCGAGGCAGATTCCACTGTCAGCTTTCCTCGCCCCTCAGAAGAAATCTTAGGCTCTCGGCCACAGCACCTGACAATATCTTTATATACATTAAAAATGTCACAATCAGAGTCTTCCAAATTAAAAGTCAAATATTTATCATAAGAGTTTTCAAACATTCCGGGTCCTATTTCTGTAACTATATTTTTACTAAATTTCCCCTTACTCCGTACTGGAGCATAGGGTTTCAGTGTGATTACACTGGAAGGTTTTTTGGAGTTTTCCAGAGGAAGGTTGCCAGTGGACGTTCCTGCAGTCATCAACTGTGCCGATTCATTACCATCAAAGGGTCCAGGGGTACTTGATTCTTTATTTGTATTATTCATAAAGATCAAAGTATTGGTAAAAAAAGAAAGAAAGAAAAAAGATAAATAAACCTGAAAACCTTAAAAAGACATCATCAGCCTTTCATGAAGTTTATTCTTCCACTAATGGCACAAGTGAGAACCGACTCCCAAATGTCCGCGTCCCTACCCTACCCCACAGGGGATGGCACAACATGATTAGAGTGGCCCAAGTGTAAGCCAAACCCGCTTGATAGGACTGAGAGTATTACCAGAATACAATCATCCCCACCCTAATCACATTATGGGCAAACCGGACAGAATGCCGAGAGTCCTATCCGCAAAACTAGACCCCCCTGGAATCCGTGGTCCAGCCCTGCAAAATAGTTCCGCCTGATATCACTCAGGTCCGAACATTATCGGGCAGTTGATGGTCCTGCCACAGTTCCCACTATTTAGCTTCAGATATAAAACCCAGTCCCAGCTATGATATCTGGTGGGTTCCTTTTTCACTTGTCCTTGGGGCTCAGCTGCTGATCCAACTAAATTAGTCAGAACTTTTCCTTCTTTCTGCAATATTTTCATTCTTACTACATCCTTCTCCTTCATGTAATTTTTTTTCTTTTTTCCCCTTTGGATTAATTGTGGAAATTTCCACCTTTGATAAAATTTACTGGACCTGGTAAACAGAAAAGAAACCAAGAAACCTTTTACTTCAGAACATTCATAGCTTCACTTGGCAACTCTACTAACACTGCGAATATCGTAAGCATAAGTGCATGAACTAGCAGGCTAAGAATTAATTTAATTTTGTATATTTTTTCTTGTCTCTGTGGTCTTATATAAAGACAGTTTTTGTTTAAAAAAAAAGGAAAAAAAAATCTTGGGAATAAGTTCGATTCGGGTAGACATGGAAATATTGTATTGACTGTTTTATAATTGTGTGGACAGTCTTGAATTACAAAGACATGGAAATATTGTATTAAGTGCTTTATAAATAAGGTGAAATGAAAGCTCTTAGGGAGGGGTTCTAGTTAATAGCCTAATTATCAGCCGCCCTTTGGAGCGACAAGTCTGGCAGCGCATTACGGATATACGCCGGGGTCCAGTAACTACTGAAGACACCAAAATGCTTTCTCTCAGGCCTTCGTGTAGCCTACATCCCATTACCTCCAGACACTAGTTGCATATGTTCATCAAAGTATTTTTTAAAATTAAATAAATACTTTAAATTAATACTTGATTATAGGGTCATGAAGTAAGTTAACTCGCAACATTAAGGTCTTGTTTTTTTCTTTTAACCCAGGGAGAAGTCTAGTAGGCAACATAAATTACACTTAAAAGCGCAGTTCATTAATATCTTAATTTCTGAAATTCTTAGATAATAAGAACATAACCAAAGAATAAAGTAGAATTAATGTAACTGCACCTTGTCATGAATCAGACTAAAAAAATCCCGAGTCCTTGCTTATTCCTGGATACAGTAAGCTAACACAGGCGGTCAATGGCCACAAAGAGTTACGTCTTTCATTTACGTAGAGTCTTACTGAACTGGAAAGAATTTATAGCGTAGCTGTCTTATAAGCCAGCTCTGTGCTTAGGCAACCCGTGTCTTTACTTACATTATGGAAAAACATAACGCCAGTATCTTCCCACGAAGGATTGCAATTTAATTTCCCCATAACGATAGTAGACACAGACGTTAAAGAATTATTTAGATACATGCAGCAGGAAGATGAAAAGTGAAAATATTAACCACGAATTATATTTAGAACACTTTAGATTTAACTTACAAACATTGCTGGAACAAAACAGAACCACTGACAACGGCGTCTTCTAGCTGTGTTTTGACGCCCGATTAATGTCTGAGGCTGTGAAATAGTCAATTGCCCACTGGCATTTTCTTGTTGACATACACTCAAGGTACAGTGTGATCGTGAATGTGTGTGCAGGTATTTTAAGGAGCATTACAACCAACAACTGTAGCAAAACGTTGCAGGAGTAATAGGGTAGCTACCTACTACTAATATACTACCTAGGTATTAACTATACCTAGGTAGCTAGTACTACTACTACTAGGTACCTAGCTGCTACTACCTAGGTACCTACCTACCTTGGGTACTAATGGTGTTATGAATTATAAATCTTCGCAATATATACTACCTATATAGCTATAGGTATACTGCCTAGTAGTATATATGCCCTCATGAAACCGTACTACCTAGCCTAGCCTAGGTAGTGGCTATAGCTAGGTACCTAGGCAGTACTATCATGCTTTTTTAATCGTTTTTTATTACCTAGCTAGCTAGGTATATTAAAATTATAGGCGAACACCACATTACCTACCCATTGTACCTACCTATTTATAGTAGTAGTAGTATTAGGGTAAACAACTGAATGGACTACTTGCGCCAGTCTTGCCCGTTCGTTGACCCATCTTCCAGAAAAAGTACTTTTAACACAACCAGACTCCAGAGATGGGCACCAGTCTCGATTCATTGGTTGTGGAAGCAACACCTCGAGACCTCTACTTTCCTCTTGAAATAGGGTAATGCACAGCTGTGCGGACAGGCGGACACTGTACCACTGTGCAGACAGTTTCCAGTCAAAACATCTTACCTAAACGTCCCTCCTAACACCTGGGGGAACAACCGACTGGACTAGGGATCCAGTTTCCACCGCTTGTGAAGCCACCCTCCGAAAAAAGTACTTTAACACGTCCTGACACCAGAGATGGGCATCAGTCACGAGTTGTTGGTGGTGAGAGCAGGAGCTCGAGACCTCTACCCTCCTTTTGAAGTAAGTATTTTCTCCAAAGTTAGAAATTAAGTTCATATTTTAAGATTAAACTGAGGTTAATGAAAGCCTGGCTCTACGCAGTGCACACATAGCCTACCTCCAAGACGCTTTCGAATTTTTTACTTACAACTCCGAATATTTAGAAGATTGACGCCATCTCGATGTTTGCAGAGTCGCTTGTGTCAATAAACTTCCCATTCCATGTGCTAAATCCGCACACCACTTGTACCCATAGATGCTGGGGCACTTTCTTCACAAAAATTGTAAACACTGACTTCCAACCACGACTTATCCAAGGAAACTACGATTTTTTGGTAGAAGAAGAAGAAACGTGCACTAGACAATTATTAAAATAAATAGTTAAATGGCAGTAATAAGGTCATGAATTGCAAAAATTTTTTACATACTCATGATTATTAATTTGAAAATATTCGTTGTTGAAAAAGTAACTAGACTAGATTCCTGACACAAATATCAACAGCGTTGTTCGCGCTCTTCTATTGTTTATCAGTATGGGTATAGACTTACACAAAACCATGGAAATTAGTGTATCTATTTGTAGTATATATACATATTAGAGCAATTTCATCATTATTGCATTACTGTAACAACTAGAATTCATGGAAGCAGTTTGTAAATGCATTGGCATATGTGTGAAGCTCCACTAAATTGGCAATGATAACATTTTGCCATTCTCAGCATGTAAACATTATAGATTACATTTATTTCAGGCATAGGTACAATTATTACAAATAAAAAAGTCAAAATAGTAATACAGTAGTACCTCGAGATACGAAATTAATCCATTCCGAGGCGCCCTTCGTATCATGAGGTTTTCGTATCTTGGACCACATTTTACATGTAAAATGGCTAATCCGTTCCAAGCCCTCCAAAAACACCCCAGTAAATTTCATAATAAAGCTAAATTGACCTATAAACAATGAAATACTACAACAATTTGGACCATTCAATACCTAAATTAATAAGAAAATGCAAAATAACCTGTAAATAAAGTGTATTAGTGTACATGGTATACAAGAAATAACGTACGTAAAATGTGGAAGCTTACCTTTCGAGTGAGGCTATCTCCGAAAGTGGCAGCAGAGGAGGAGGAGGAGGAGGAGGAGGCAGATACGTACGTATGTACGTACACTTAACTTTACGAAACATAAAAAAATTTAAGGAAAACTAAAATAAAATTTACGAAACACATTAATAAAACTGTAACACTTAACTTTACAAAAAACTAAAATAAAAATTTTTTTTTTTTTTTTTTTATTTTATTTTTTTTTATTTTTTTATACTTTACGTAGTGTTTTTTTTTCTTCTTTTTATAAAATTTCAACTTCATCACCACTTTCAACTTTCTGTTTTTTAGTATCACTGTTCTTCCTTTTTACTTACTCCTGCTAATACTAAAGGCCTCTTTAAAAAATACGTAACCATCCATGGAAGATTGCTTCTGCCTACTTTTCACAATGTTCCTGAAACGACTCAGGCAAACGTCATCGAACTGCACAAGCATACAACCTGTGTGAGCCTTTTTTGGGGGTGGGGGTCGTTTTTTTTTTTTTTTTTTTTTTTTTTTTTTTTTTTTTTTTTTTTTTACAAACGATTGCACTTTATGAAAAGCGGCTAGAACATCCTTAATTTCTGCCGTTTTTTGTTTTCTTTTTTTGATTTTCAACATTTTTTTTTTTTTTACTTTTTTTTTACTTTGTAGGTTTTTTTTTTTTTTTTTTTTTTTTTTACAGAATTTCAACTTTCTATCACTTTGGTTCTTCCTTTTTCTTCAACTTTTTGTTTTTTATCTCTTGGTTCTTCCTTTTTGCTTACTCTGGCTAACTCCTGCAATGCTAAAGGCCTCTTTAAAAATAATGATCCAAGGAAGATTGCTTCTGCCTATTTTCACAATGTTTCCTGAAAACGACTTCAGGCAAACAAAGTCCATCGAAACTACGTAAAGCATACGACCTGTGTGAGCCTTTTCGGGGTGTCTTTTTTTCTGTAAACGTGTAGTGTTCATTAACAGCTGCCCGTCTTGATAATTATCTACTAATTGTTGCACCTCATGACTCTGTTGGCCCTGGTGTCCATCAAAACCTTGTTCAACCAAATGCTCTCTCTGCAACTGATTTGGGTACTGAATGTTCGGCTGCTGACCTTCAACATAAACTGAAGTGCCTTGATTATACTAGTATGCATGTTGTAAATCATTGGTCAACACCCTCTGTTCAGCAGGGAGTGGAGATTCTACCAACCTTGCAAAGTTTCCAGTTATCCCATGAGAGAGACCTTGATCACTTATCCCATGTGAGAGATCTTGGTCACTTATCCCACGAGAGAGATCTTGGTCAATCATATCATATATGTCGTCACTCAAGAGGCGCTCTTCTTTTTCCATTTTCTGTGAAAAGATATGAGAAATTTTTATTTTTTAAATACACATGACACAAACACCATCACAATGTCAACTCTGACTAGTAGATTCAGAAACAGTTGACGATCCCGAAATGAATACCGAGTGCGTACTATAACAATGCTGGTACCGAGTGGCCGAGGCACGCCACCACGTACATAGATGCATGATGGGAGGGACGCTGGCCAATAGGAGAGAAGGATCTCATGGCCGCGACTAGCATCAGGAACCAATGGGAGAGCAGGAGGATGGTGGCGAGTCTACTAAGTTGGCGGCGCGCGAGTTTCAAAATTGTTATCGGTGGTTCGGGGGAAACTCGGACTTTACAGAAACTTTTCGTATCTTGAAAGCTTTTCGTAATGTAGTAGCCGTTAAAATATATCTATATATTATGTGTTATGTATATATCTATATATATATATATATAATCTATATATAATATATTATATTATAATCTATTCTATTTATATATAATTATTATAATATATTCCCTTATATATATTATATAGATAGTAATAGATAGGATAGATAATATAGATATATAGATCTATATTATCTATAGGATAGGATATATATATAAGATAGATTTAGATCGCTAGCTAGATTATATAGATATATCGATACGATATATATATTGATATAATATACGATATAATATAGATAATATATAGAAATATCTTATATATATGTCTAATATGATACTAATATCTATATATCTATTATTCTATATGACATTCTAATATTACTATTATATATATATATATATAATATATATACCATTATATATATATATATATATATATAATATCTATATATATATAAATATATATATACCATAATTCGATATATATCTATATACATAATTAATCTACGATACATATATATATCTTTTTATTTGCATTATAATATATATATTATTATATACATATATATATATAATACATATATTCTATATCTAAAATATATTAATATCTATATATAATATATATATAATATATATTTATATACATATATAATAATATAATATAATCTATATATATTATATATTACATATATATTATAATATATATATATATTATATATATCTATATTATATATATCTACATATAATATATATCATATAATAATCTATATATACTATATAACCATATAATCTATAGTCTATATATATATATAATTAATATAATATATCTATATTCTCATAATAATATACATATTACATATAATCGATTATACATATAATATAATATTATATTAATATATCTCTATATATATATTTTACATATAATATATATATCGTTATATATAATATATATATATAATCACATATATACACATTATCTATTAATTCATCTATATAATATACATATATATAACATATATATATATATATCCATATAAATATATATATGTATACAGATATCTAATTATATATATATAAACCATAATATCTATATACAATATATATATATCTATAACATATATTAACATATGTATAATATTAATAATATAATAATTATATAATATATATAACATTATATAATACATATGATACATATATATATATATAATGTTTAAATTAAAAAAAATTTACCAGTATATATACATCATATCTAAAACATATATATATATGTAAATTATTGATATTATATATCTATATATATATATTACAGTATAATATCTATATATATATATACATATATATATATAATAATATATCAATATATATTAATATCTAGACATATTCTATAAAATAATATACAATATCTAGTTATTATATAATATTATAATTATATATATATTCTACTATAATACATATATATACTTTATATATATAGTAATATATACATACTAATATATCTATACATATATATATTATAATACATATATATCTCATATATATATATATAGTATATATATCTATATAGAATATATATATTATATATATACATATTAGATATATATAGTTATATAGTATATAATATATATAAACCATATTATATATACATATATAAACCTAATAGATATTATATATATAATATAATAATCTATAATATAATATCTTCATAGTACATATTAGTTATCTATACATACTATAATATCTATGACATAATATCTATATATTACTATAGCTATATTATATATATATCTATATTATATTATATACATATAATATATCTATATCATATAGTCTACCATATATCATATTCATATAATATATTATAATCTTATATACATATAGTCTATTATATCTACCATATATATATCTCTCTATATATCTATAATCAATATTATATATATACATAGATACCTATATAAGCTATACATATATCTAATAACCATATATATATATATATATATACATGTTTTCATAGACATATATCGATAACAGTTATCATATCTACATATATAGATTAGTGAGTCGGTATATATATATGATATATCTATAGATATATATCTATATGATACTATTATAATATATTATATCTATATATATAGTATATATCTAGATATATATTATACTATATATTATAGGATTACTCTAATATATATCATATACATAATTAATAATATATATTATAGATATATCTTATATATAGTTATTCTATATATATATATATATATAGGATATATCTATATGATATTATACTATACATAATATATATACATATTAATGGATTATGATATTATATAATACCTAATATATATATATATTATCTCTGTATATATATTTAAATATGTATGTATATTATCTATATATTGAGGTAATATATAGTATATATATAATTGATAAGATTATATATATATATAGATGGTAATAATATATAATATATATATTTGTATATATATATATAGCTATATTAAAGTATATATATATAATATAGGGTGATATAGTATATATGGTTATATCTCAAGATAGTATATAATTATTAATATAGATCCGATAATATACAGTTCTGATATATTATATCTATAGAGATATATATATATATGTATAGATATATAATATATATGATAATATATATATTATATATATATATATATTATATATATATATAATACTATATATATATATATAATATATAATATATATAATATTTTTATAATATATTATATAATATTTATCTATATCATAATTTATTTAATATTTATCGATAATATATATAAGTATATTATGTATCTATATCTTATATATAATATATTTATATATATATCTATATATATATATTATACTAAGTAATATATAATAATTATATATTATATATATCTATATAATTAATTTGTTTTTAGGTTATAATACTATATATATTATATATAATATAATATATATATATATATATAGATAGTATATATAATCATATAATATATATATCTTACTATAGATATATATAATCCTTAGTTATAATATATATTATATTCGATAATAATATATATATATATATCTATCTAGATATTGATCTATACTATATTAATATATATATTATAATATATATATATATTATATCCATATATATATATCTATATATATATATAATATACTAGTATATTATATTCTAATATTATATTATTATGATATTATATATATAATATATATATAAATCATACAGTGGTCCCCCTTATTTCGCGGGGGAACATGCGTACCAGACCCCCCCGTGAATAGTTTATAACCACTAAAAATTTTCATACCTTGGTTTTTTTTAATAGTTTTTATACAAACAAATTGCATTTATGATGAAACATTTTGATAAAAAAAAACCAGGAATTTGTGGATATTTCTTCATAGAAAGAATACCCCCGCGGGGGAAAAAAAATGGTGCGAATTTTCCGCAAATAATGTGGGAAACGTTCCTGAGAGAAGTCCGACGAATCCGGAAGAACGCAAAGAATACGGGGGGCCCACGTGTATATGTATATATTATATGTCATAATATATATAAGTAATATAATTATTATATATATATTATTATATATCATATATATATATATATATAAATAATTTATTTTTTAATTTTACCTTAGTGAAATAACTAAATATTTTATAAGTATGAGCTATCTAGGCATGTTTATTAAATTTCTACAGATTGATTGTATTGTCTTGAAGATGAGAAGTGATTTCCAAAATGTTGGTGTAAATAAAAAGAAGACATGATTTATGATCATCTGACTACCATGTTTATTATGAAAGATTTTAGAAACTGGAATGGAAACATGTCCAGTGATAATAAGCTACAGAAAAATACTTCAATATCTGTTCAACAACTGTATTTCAATAGTCATCTTTATTATTCTTTGTTGACTAGAAAGCTTCTGACTACCATGTTTATTATGAAAGATTTTAGAAACTGGAATGGAAACCAAAAATGTCCATGTTATTAAAATTTAAAAAAAAGGGTGACTAAAAACGGAAAAAGAATACTTCAATATCTGTTCAACAACTGTATTTCAATAGTCATCTTTATTATTCTTTGTTGACTAGAAAGCTTAAGAAAATAGCAAACTGCTAAAACAAATTTTATTGTATGGAAACCTTTTTGAGAGATAATACTTAAGGTGTGCCTCTCACAGCACACGGCAGACATTACCAAGGATTCTCACAGTGTTTGTTCTGCATTTCTATGTTGTTGTTTTCTTTCTTTACCTTTGGTCTCTTCCCGTCCATTAGTGCCATATTTTTAACTCTACCTGTCTCCAGTTTTCTCTTGAAACAAATACTTTGGTCCAGACACCCTTTGATTCTTGATAGATGTGAAATTTTTGCTTTCTTTTTGAGTAAAAACAAAAAAAAAAAAAAGCTGATAACTTTGATTTGGAAAAAATTTTGATACTTTTTTTTTTTTTATTGCAGATGGATTGGAACAGACCACAACATGTATTGCAGAAATGGCAGCATTTTGGAATACCACAGATGCAGGTCCAACAGCAACAACACCATCTTCCACACCAGCAGTTACCGGCACAGCAACAACATCATCACCAGCAGCAGCAGCAGCAGCCGCACCAACAGCAGCCACATCAACAGCAAACACAGCCATCCGCTCAGGCTTTGCCCCAGCAAATGCAGTCCCAGATGCACCAGATGCCTCAGCAGACATCCAAAATTGCTAAAACTGGGGGCTCATCAACACCTCACTGCCTTATCTGTAATGTACATTTAGGGATGTTTGCCAAAGGAGGCATGGAAGTGTTTTCAGAAAAGGTGTGTATCAGGGAGATTTTCATAAATAAACAATGTTAGTGAAAGAAAAGAAATTAGGAACAGAAACATAGCAAATCCATACTTTTATCTGACAAGAAAGCTTAGTTACAGCATGAATTATATAAGAAATGCCAAAAGACTTGAAAAACTATTAGTACTGTATAATATTAATAAATGCATTTAACACTCTGTCAACTGAATTTTCATAGTAGTATGATCTTCACAAAATAAAGAATTAAAAATTAAGCTTTTGATTTCAGGAATACTTTTGCTGAAAAATAGATTACAGTTACATTGCAAATTGATGATAGATAATAGGTTACCCTGAGTTTGATTTATATTATGTGTGATTGGTTGATTTTTCTTGAAAGGTTATAACCACCCATGGAAAAATGCAGATCCATTCTATTCTGGGTGCAATTGTGAACCAGGAGCTCAACACCTCTGTTGTCCATTCAAGTATAGTTTGCAAAAAATGTTTCAAGTTGATCGATGACATCGATGCGCTTGAGGATAAGCTTATCAGTATGAAACAGGTGAGTTAGCCCTAGCACTTTTTAAAATTTTTACATTTCCTAGACAAAACCTTTGCTCCAGAGGGAGTTGCTTCTCTACCCTTTATTATGAACAAATTGCGGAGTTAAACAAATTTTAGGACCTTTTTTTCTCACCTATTCTCCCATTATTATTGGTTGTCTTTGAAGTGTTTAAATATGTAGTAATTTTTTTCCAAGAAGATATTAGATACTGAAAACTCTGAGTAACTGATATATTCTGTGCTAATAAATATAATTTTTATTGTAGTGTCTTACCGAACAATTATAGAGCCGTGATTTCCACGAGCGGCAGGATACTAAATTCAAATTTAGCGCGTCGGCGTCGCCAACACTGGTGGTGATGACGTCATCTCCCTCCACTCGCGGGAGAACCAGGTACAACTGCCCAGTGAATCCAATTCTTTTCCTGCCGCGTCCGGTGAACATCGGTGGTCGGTGCGGTTGGATGACTTTGCTTCGCTTTTTTTTCTTGTGGATTTGATCTTTGAATTGTGAAGTACTCTTTGTTTCCGACACGGCATACAAACCTTCGGTCCTTTTACAATAGGAAGATACTAGCGGCAGCTGGATAGGTCGTAAGCTTTCGAACAAGGGGTTCGGTAGTTAACGGCTTGTCCGACAGGCGCGCGCGCGCGACTGGTAGGTAAACAAATCACTTTTGCTTTCGGCCTGCTGGCGTGTGGACGTGTATCATCGCTCTCTGCCCGCTTCAATCGTCGTTTGCTTTCGCATGATTGTGTTTTTCTTTTTCTATGTATCTAGTGAAACTGAATTGTAAGTACAATCATTTCATTGAATTCAATTGTGAATTAAAGGATCTTGGTTCACAACGCCTCCGATTACCCGAGTGCCGGGACTGAGGGCGTAATTGCGGGAATTCATTTTCCCAGAATGATCCTCGTATTGTGTATGCTCGTGCCGAGGGCGGGAGCGCTCGCTCCGAGCGTATATTGGGTTGGAAAATGTGTAGATGAAAATCGTAAGTAAGTGCTCTTTTCATTTATAATTTTTTGACCTGTATGCCGTTGCCGAACGAATGCGCTCGGCACGGAAACTTATTCAGTATGAAAGTGAATCGCAAGTACAGTATTCTTTTTCATTTTCATATATTATTTTTTATTGTAGCAATACTCATTTTGGATCAGTTTCCGAGCTTGCCCGGAGATTGATCCTTCCCCCTTTTTTTTTTAATTTGTTGAATGAAGTGAAATCGCAAGTGCAGTTCTTTTGCATTTTCATTTTTTTTTATTGAGATTGCATTGTTGACTGGGATCAATGTTCCGCTATTCACGGAATTGATCCTTCCCCTTTTTATTTGTATGAAGTGAAATCGCAAGCGCAGTAGTCTTTTCATTTTCATATATTTGTTGATTGCATCATTTCATATGGATCAAGGTTTCCAGAAACCTTGATCCATAAAGTAAGGAATGAAACCTTTCACTTCCTTGCGCTCGGTACCGAGGGCGCAAATGCGCTCGATCCGAGCCCTTATTCATTGTGAAGTGAATCGTTTTGCAAGATGCATTTTCAGTTTTGTTCCTTATTATTGATTGCATCAATTTATTTGGTTCAAGTTCCGCTCAGTCAGGGAATTGATCCTTCATGCCTTGTATTCGTGCCGATGGCACGATTGCTCTAGGGCTCTTATTTTGTTGTTGGTACATGGGGACTGTGCTGGGGTGGGGAACGAGACCCCCCCCGCTCAGTTACCCACAGATGACTCTTCCCCTGGGGGGGGGGAGGTTATCGCGTTCTTCTCCTCGCCCGATCCGTCGAGCGCGGGGGAGGGCGCTCGGTGCCCGATGTACAATTGTATTAGGGGTCTTCCACTCGTTCGGGAGGGATCAAACCCCCGCACGAGGGATTTCCCCCCATTAATCGCTACTACTATTATTTCCGCAGGTGCTACTGCCACGAGGGTGGACCTTGGTGAGGTATGGGCGTCCTTCCAATTGCATAGCGTGCTGGTGTCCAGGGGCTGCGGTTCTATGTCTGGGCCTACTGCGGTCACCCATGGAGTGGTGACCACGCAACCAGTGACGACGTCCCTCCTCACCTGGTGTACTCGCCTCACGTGGTAACAGTCTTGCCTACAGCCGCTGTGAAGTGCCGTTCGCCGTACCGAGAGGGGGGCGTGCCGCCGCCGCTCGTGGTTGCCGCGCTGCAGCGACCACACTTCCGCTGCCCTAGAACTCGCCCCACCCTGGACCTGCCGCCGTACCAGGATGTTGCTGGCTGCTGCTCCACTTCCTGTGTTTCCGGTGCTGCCTGCCGTACCTGCCGATTCTGGGCTGACTGTCCATGCAGTTGCTGCGCTGGCTGCCCTTGCGTTGCTGCGCTGGCTGTTTCCTGCCGTTGCTGCCGCTGGCTGTCCCTACCGATGATGTGCTGGCCGTGCCTGCTGTTCCTGGATGCCCATACCTGCTGATGTCGTCCCTGTTCGTGGTGGTACTACCCCAGACTTTGGTCTGTCTGTACAGGTGCGTCCGGGCCCTGTGGCTTCGGCTACAGCAGCCCCGGCTCCGCCCTGGATAGCAGATCTTACGTCTGTCCTGAGGAAGCTGACGAAGAAGAGGAGGAAGGTGTCGTGGTCGTCGTCTTCATCTTCTTCATCGTCGTCGGCCGCCGCCTCTTCCCCTTCGACTTCTAAGGCTTTACAGCCGAGGAAGAAAAGTCGCCTCCTCCCTCCTCCAAGAAGTCTCCCTCGGGAGCTTCTCGGGACCCGTCTCACCTCGGTGGGACGGGAGGGTTCCTTCCGCTGGTCCTCCTGCTCCTTCGGGAGCGGGGCCCGTCTCTTCTTCCGCAAGGAAGAAGACTACGGGGACCAGAGGGGTACCGGCTAACACCGGTACTTCCTCGCCTGGTGTCAGTGGTTCTGCCACTGCATCAGGGTCCGTCTCGGCCTCTCGTTCGCGGAGGTACCGAGTGTACGGTCGCCTACCAGCGACCGTGCAGCCAGGAACCAGACCTCTGAGTCCGCTCAGCGTCAGGTTCACGGCACGGGGCGGAAGACTGGTGACAGCCGCTCATGCGACTCTCACCAGACCAGCTCTCACTCTCGCGGTGAACAGCTGGCTACCCTGGGACTGACGGTCCACGACCGACCACGGGCTGAGGCTGGGAAGAGGTCCTCCCGTTCGCCGGTGCCAGCCACGGCTGGAACCAGCGACGGTTGACGTGCCGTGAGGACAAGCACCGGTCCTCACTGCGACAGTGGAGCCTGCAGGTCGCCTGACCGTCGCTCTCACAGAGCGCGATCGGGAACGGCAACCAGCACCAGCTCTTCTGACACTCGAGATCGGGCCGCTGTGCTCAGTCCAGCCGTTCTCCACAGCGAGACGGTTGACCAGGCCTGCAGCTCGATCGTCACCGCGGGTTGACGATCGCCTGCAGCCCTCCAAGCCTGCTGGTTCTGCCAGCGAGCGACGAGGGAGCGTCAGGTCTGCCTCTCCCGTACCTTCAACCTCCTCGGGTTACACCGGGAGGAGCGAGGTACGTATTGCGGAGTGATCGTGAGGGGTGCGCCCCTCATGATCCCACCACGACGCCCTACGTGCCAGGCACGGTTCTTGGACCGACCAGGACGTATGCGCAAGTGGATGGGGAAGACCGAGAGGGCTGTCGCTGTTCCCCCTTCTTAGGGAGGAACGGTTCTCGGAATGCTCTTGTTCGAAGGGCTTAACGTCCCACTCTGCAAGATGCTGTGACTCCGAGATCCAGAGGAACTTTTGCCGAGGTTACGGCGCTGAATTCGTCAGCACAATGACCTCGGGGAAGGATCGCCGCTCCCACCAGCAGAGCCACGTCTCGGCTCGAGTCGTTTTGGGGCCCGAGAGGGAACCCAAATCGACGGTGGGTCGGCCGCGATCGGAGCTTGCCGACTGTGTTGAACCAGGTAGTCTCTCGTCTCCGGACAAGAAGGCTCTCTCAGTTCTGGACGGTCGAACAAGCTACTTCACCTCCTCTACTGCGACAGAGGCGTTTATACGTGTCTTCGGACACCGTATTTAAATACCCCTTCGGTCCTCCTGAGGTTTCGACCTCGACGAGGACTGAATGAGTCGGAGCGGTATCGGCTCTCTACTGTCAGGTGTCGATCAACCCCACCCAGACGACGTCACAGTGGCGGCAGACACTTACCTACAGTTATGAGTTCGTAACCCTCCTCGGGAAAACGTTTTCTCCTGACGATACGTTTTCCCAGGCTCTGAGAGGCCATCGCCGTAAGGCGATGGCTGCTCCTTTTCTTCTCCAACTGCTAGATCTCGATTTCTACGGGAATCGAGAGGACCACCAGCCGATATCATCTGACGAATTCGGTGGGGGTTTCGCAGAGTGCTTAGAATTCTAACGGAATTTCTAGCGCACTCAGAGTGTTCGAGTTTTTTACGATCTCCAAACACTCAGGCGAGACCACGGTCCAAAGTGAGCGAGAATCCCCGATAATTGTTACACGATAATCGGGAACCTCGCTTATGCTCGAATTCCTGTAATTTCTAGCATTTGGAAGAAGACTGCTGCTGAAAGAAGAAGTATCTCACAGTAGGCGCTTAACCTGGAATAGAGAAGAACGGACGGGAACTTCCAGTTTGGCTTGAACTATCGTCTTCGGTATTCTGTTCACCATTGAAGCTTTCCTTTGGGAAAGACTTCTCCTTCACTCTCTTGACTAGAGAACGAAGGCGGTCGATCTCCAATCCTTATTCTCATTCCTCGAGGGAAAAGAATTTAGGATGGAGGTCGTGGTACAGAACCTACAAATATACTACGTATATTACCCTCGCGACATGATCTTTAACAGTTGAATTGTCCGTGGGGTAGCGCATACCGTAGTTAACTCTACGGTTTGTGACCGAGACGAATTGTATCTTAATTGAACTGCAACTCGGGGTTGCCTGCAACCTCCCAGCAGTTATCAGTTTCGATTTTAGATACTTGGTATTGTCATGACAACACCAAATCAGCTTTTATATTTACCGAAATCCGTTTCGGTTAAATATAATTGCTCGAGCGTATTATTTATGCTCGATGGTTCTAGCCGAACGCATTCCTTCGTGGAATAATGGATTACCTGGCAACTCAGGATGACGAGTCACCGAGAGCTACTGCGTATTGAACTGCCTGATAGCGGCTCAGTATCAGCTAGGTCTCGGAGATGCACGGTCGGTTACGTCTCTCTCTCCCCTGGTTGGATTGACTACCGAACCGTATCTCTGCCCAACAATCATGGACTTAGGTCTCTGATTAACGGGGATTCTCGCAATAATGAAGGACCATCTACTGCTGTTACGCGCATTTCATCGCCTTCGACATTGCGAGAATTTTCAACAGAGATATCTCTTGGACTCTTTCATCTTTCTGTTTACCGCACGGTAACAGAAGTCTGTACTAGTCAACCGCTGCATCGCACTGCGATAATGCGAATGATTTTTGCAGACATCTGAGTTTGTCTTCAAAATATCTCGTATTCGTAGGTGTGCAATTTCATTGCTCGCCCCGAATTAACAGATATGTCAGAAGACATCGCCTACTCTCCGACCTGACAGCTCTACTTCCAAATGTTCAGCCCATGAGAAGCAGTTCTTCAGGCAGTAGTTCCCTGTCTTCATTACTGGAAGCGCTCCGCTTTTATTGCAACTACGATCCTCACCGGACAGCAATCAATAGCGGTTAGCGTTCTCAGTCTTTGTAGCACAGGTTCAGAATCTTGAGATCCTTCTCTCGGTTCAGCTGTGAAGACGTAGGTTGCATTTCTGTACACCTTCGTCTTCAACGTCACATAGTGTTGTTTTTCTCCTTACCCGAGAATCAACTATACTATGAGATATCTTGCCATCAAGGACCTCGGTCTCTAGAAGGCAATTGACTTTCGCCTGTTGGGCACATGCCTTAAGAGAGTCATCACCTTGCCTTCTGGCATCGGTGACGAACAAATTATTGTTTAGTCTCTTGGCATAACCCTGTTAAGGCGAAGGTCACGTGACTTGCTCGGGTGCTTGGACAACTTGCCTCCTACCGAACGCAGTCAGTAGGCAGCTGTCAGAGCGCCCAAGTCTGTTACGAACTTCGCTGTGGACTTAGTTCGGTTGTTCCATAACAATCTTTTCTTCGTCCTAACGGCTTGTCACAGTACCCATACCATCGACACCCCAACATTGAGTGTCGGTGTCCTATCCACTACCGAGAACAACAACTTCGCTGCAGACGGATAGACCAGTATGGGTACAGGACATCACCGAAGTCGAGAAGTCGGGATAGGTCATACGACAATTCCCTTCTTCTCTGAGGTAATTGCATGACTTTGCCTGCGAAGTCAAGCATCCAGGGGATGGGGATTCGTGACGCTCGATTTCGTACCGAATTCGTAGCGAAGACTCTGAACCCTTCGGTTCCTGACGATCGGTAGAGTCCTTCACAGTCCCCTCCCTATGGACTTCACCCGCCTTCGATGCGAAGGAGATGCTGCTTTGTCCTGTGAAAGCACGACCGCGCTTTCTGAAGAAACTCGACATCCCAGGCGGAGTTGTTGAAGACTCTTCGTCAGCACCAAGATGACCTAGAAGTACACTCCCTCGAGTTACACAAGAACTTCTCCGTGGCGCAGGCTGAAGGCAGGGGTCTGGTACAACCAGACCACTGGCACCTCCTTCTACCTTTTGGATATTGCCCACGGTCCTTGGATCGTTTTCCTTAGGACCCGTGGTGGCTGCTCAACACGTTGTGTAGCTAACCCAGACCCTAGCAGGCTGAACAGCATCGAGTCCTGGTGTGACTGTATGATATAGTGATGAGAAAGTGACTGGCTTCTCTTTCTATCTTTTTTCACTACCCCTCTACCTGTGGGTAGAGGTATACGGTCATTACCCTGCTGGATAAGGACGAGATGCCGGGTTGAGCTATATGACAGAGCCCCATCCTATCCCTTTCACTAGGGATAGGAGCAGATATCCACCACTTCCTTCTACAAGGGGGGGAAGTGGATGCCGACAAGAGTCAAACCCATGACTCATATTTGCTCCTGTACAGGAACAAGTTCTTGCATTGCTGGTACGAAGAGATGCGCATGCCCCTCTCTTAGTACTCGGTCCAGAGGTCTGACCATTGATCCTGCGGTGCACACCCCGATCAATCGGACAGAGGCTTGGATCCCTCCCTCGCTCTTACGACCAGGGAGGCTTCCAAGGTTGGCGAACACCAGTCTGTTCACAAAAAGACTCATATTCCACCCACCAAGAAGTGAGTCTTCCTATTGTAAAAGGACCGAAGGTTTGTATGCCGTGTCGGAACAAATGACAATTTGTTCCAAAATTGCATTTTTCCTAACTATACAAACCTGAGGTCCTTTTACACATAGCCCCACCTCATGCCACCCCTCACTCTGCAGTTTTTGCTTGGGCCAAAAGCAAAAGTGATTTGTTTTACCTACCAGGCTCGCGCGCGCGCGCCGTCGGACAAGCAGTTAACTACCGAACCCCTTGTTCGAAAGCTTACGACCTATCCAGCTGCCGCTAGTATCTTCCTATTGTAAAACAAGGACCTCAGGTTTGTATAGTTAGAAAAATGCAATTTGGACAAATTGTCATTTTTTGGCGTTGTTATTATTTTGCTTTTTATTTAGGTGTTGCCATGTCGGATTCTAGTCCGTCGGGAGTTAGGTTTTGCATCTCAGGATGTAAAACTAGATTATCCAAGTTAGAGTATGATTCTCACACTAAATGTGTTAAGTGTAGGGACAGGTTTGTTCAGCAGATCGAACATGTAACGAGTGTAGTGATTGGACTGATTCTCAATGGAAGTTTTTTAGTTCATACTCGGAGAAATTAGCTAAAGACAGAATTAGAAAAGCAGTGCTTAGGGAAAGTAGACTTAGCTCTGCTTCGTCTTGCGATGCATCTGTTCCTTCTGTTTCTCCTCAAATTGTTATGTCTCCTTTAACTACACCTCCTATTCCTCCTACTAATCCCACCTTCTCCGGCTTCCCGTGTAGTTTCTTCCGACACCATTGCCAGTCTGGAATCGAGGTTAGATCATTTTAAATTTTCGGTACTAGCGAATACGGTTTTTGCAACTTGGTAATTCAGTAAGACGTTTTTTTGGAGAAAGCGGCGTCAGGTAAGAGTGTAGTTGAGGGTGCGTCTTCTGTCCTGACACGTCTCCTAGACAAAGGTCACTGTCCAGCTCCCCCGCACCGGGGTGGGGGAAGAAGACATACCGGAAGTCCAAGGGAGTCGATCGGGATTTGCCCACAGACAGGCGCCTCTCTTGTTAGCCTGTTGCGCCTCAACAGGGCTCGGTTAAGCGTTGGAAAGGTGTTGCGGTCAGACGCCTTTCGAATGATTCAAGCGATTCGTCTCCGGTCGCGCAGCGCTCTTGGCGAGATTCGCCCGTTTCGCGTCCCTTAAAAGAGGCGTTCAGCGCCGATTCTTCGCCTCCTCCAGTCAAGCGGTATAAGGAGCCTGAGAGTAGGGTTGCGCCGCGGCCGTTAGCGGCTCGTTCGTCGCCTCAATCTGTGCCTTTTTCGGCTCCATCTACTAGTAGAGATTGTGGTTTTAGCGCTGTAGCTAGCAGTTCTAAGGGTGTTTCTTTAGGCGCTTTTTCGTCTGTTACGCCTGATGCGCCTGTTTCGCCTCGAATTTCGGCGGCTCCGAGCGAGGCGCAAGTAGTTTTTTTTCCGCTCCTGCTGAACATTTAGGCTCTTCCAAGCCTACGTAACTGTTTTTGATTCGTCTCTGGCGCCTTTGCGCAAGCAGTTAGAGATGTTAACCACTGGATGAATGAGTCCAAGGGTGGTTCGAAACCTTCAGATCAGGTTGTAGTTTCCGTCTACTTCTTCGGCGGTATCGGAGAATGAAGAAGAAGTAGAGGAGGAGGATTCACATCACCTCTCGTGTTATTCACGTCTCCTTAGATTTCTTCTGGTATCTTATCCAGATTATTTTGAGAAAGGCTCCGCGCTCCCCAACTTCGACTTTTTTGATGAGGAGGAAAACTTCAGACCCTCTCCTCCCAAAACTTGTTCTATCTAAAGCGGTTAGACATTCGTTGAAAAGAGACTGAGAAATGGATGTCTATAAAAAGAGACTTAGGGAAGGCTCTTTTTGCTTACCCTCCCTCTAAGTTGCTTCGTAAGAGGTATAGGTTTTATGTAACTGGGGAAGCTCCTTCTCTGGGAGTTTCTGCCTCCTCCCAGGGAGACTTCTCAAGTTAATCGACTCCTCTAGAAGATCTGCTTTCGCCGCAGCGAAAGTTTTCTTTACAGCGCCGGAGTTGGACACGTTGTAAAGAATCAATTTAAACTTTTGGAAGTCTTTAGCTTCCTTGATTGGACTATTGGCGCTTTAGTGGCCAAGATCGAAGACTGTCCTTCTCTTTCTCAGGAGTTAGCGGAGGATTGGATTGGTGTTCTGTCCTGTTGCGACAAATCCATTAGGGATGGATGTGATTGAGTTAGCTTCGCTCATCGCCTTTGGTACCCTTAAGAAAAGGCAACTTTGGTGCTCCTTTGCTTCTAAAAGGGTTACTTCCCAACAGAAGTCTGCTCTCTTGTTCGCTCCTTTTGTGAAAGATAACCTCTTTTTCCAGACGATGTAGTGTTGTCAATTTCTTTCCGTCGCGCTAGATAAGAAATCTACTTCGGATTTACTGGCACCAGTTCTACTAAGAGACCTAAAGCTCCTGTGGAGACTGTTCTTCGGTTTCTCCTCTGGCCCAAGTGCCTTTTCGAGGGAGAAACCCAAGCGCTTCTTTCGGCCGAAGTCGAATTGCGACCTCAGTCTAAGGCCTCGGCCAAGGTAAACAAACCTTCCAATGAAAGCTCGGTTCTTCATGCACCAGTGGGAGCCAGGCTGGCTCTGTTTTGGGAGGAATGGGAAAAACAGAGGAGCAGAAGCCTGGGTAGTGCAAGTACTCAAGTTCGGCTATCGTATTCTCTCGTTTTCACCTCCCTCGCTCTCACCTGTACCATTCCATTCCAGGCATACTCTCCGGGCTCAGACAAATTTCTGGCGCTAGCCGCAGAAGTGGAAGCGCTTGTTCTCAAAGAAGCGATAGAACAGATAGAAGGGGATTTTCCTCCAGGCTTTTACAATCGCCTTTTTGTAGTTCCCAAGTCATCAGGGGGCTGGGAGGCCGGTTTTTGGATGTGAGCGCCCTGAACTTGCATGTCCAGAAAACAAAATTTCATATGGAGACCACTCGGTCGGTTCTGGAGTCCATCAGACGTGGGGGATTGGATGGTCTCTCTGGACATGCAAGACGCTTATTTTCACATTCCGATACATCGCGAATCTCGGAAGTACCTGAGTTCATGTTCGAAGGCAAGGTGTTTCAGTTTCGGGCGCTTTGCTTTGGACTAGCGACCGCTCCTCAAGTTTTCACCAGGGTTCTATCCCCGATAGGAAGCTGGCTGCACATATTAGGGATTAGAATCTCCCTCTATCTGGGCCCGATTTTGGCTTCTCCGGTCGGAATCAGAGAGTCGGTGCATGAAGGACCTTGGAACAACTCTGGATCTTGCCAGAAAGTTAGGAATTTCTGGTCAACAAACAGAAGTCCCAGTTGGTTCCATCTCAGAGCATCCTTTATTTGGGGATGATTCTGAATGCTCAAGTTTTTCGGGCTTTTCTGTCCCCGAAGAGGGTTCAAGGCTGTCTGGAGACAGTTCAGGAGTTCTTGGACAAAAAGGTAAGTTCTGCCAATCAGTGGATGAGGCTCCTGGGCAAATTGACGTCAGTGGAGAAATTTGTGACGTTGGGGAGACTGCACATGAGACCTCTGCAGTTTTTTTCCTGAGAGCCTCTTGGTGCAGGAAGACACAACCAGACTCCATACCTTTCCTGTCACAGATCAAATAAAGAGGACCTAAGGTGGGGCTCTCTCGAGCAAGGTTGGAAGAAGGGTTAGATTTACGACCCATCCTCCCGAACCTACAGTTCTTTTCCGACGCATCTTACACAGGTTTGGGGAGCCCTACTGGGAAATCAACGGACTTCAGGAGCTTGGTCGGAGAAGGAGAAGAAGTTCCACATAAATGTAAAGGAAACTGTTAGCAATTTTCTTGGGGCTAGACAGTTTCGGAGCTTAGTAGAAGGTCGAGTAGTGGCAGTGCATTCCGACAACTCCACGGCTCTCTCGTACGTGCGGAAACAGTGGGGGGGACTCAGTCTTTCTCTCTGTACGAAGTAGCCAAGGATCTCCTCCTGTGGTCAAACGAAGCGAAGGTTCAGCTAGTCCCGAGATTTGTTCCGGGAAAGATGAACGTCCTGGCGGACGAGTTAAGTCGTCAACAGCAAGTGTTACCTCTGGAGTGGACTTTGGACAACAAGAATTTTTCAGAAACTTTGGCGCCTTTGGGGACGACCGTCAATAGACCTGTTCGCGACATCAAGGAACAACCGTCTTCCTCTCTTTTGTTCTCCAGTCCCAGATCCTCTAGCTTGGTCGGTGGACGCAATGCTGTTGATTGGTCGGGTCTGGAAGCTTATGCATTCCCTCCGTTCGGTCTAATAGAGAGGTGCTGAACAAGTTCATGTCGCACAGCAATGTAACACTGACGTTAATCGCTCCCTTTTGGCCCAGTGGAAGAGTGGTTCCCGCGACCTTCTCCAGTTGTAGTAGACCTTCCCCAGACTTCTTCCTCCAGAGAAGGTGGCTTCTCAAACAACCTCACTTCAAGAGGTTCCACCAAAACTTGTCTGCTCTAGCTCTGACAGGGTTCAGACTGTCCGGAATCTTGTCAGAGCGAAAGGATTTCAAGAAGAGCTGCAGAAGCTATCGCTCGTTGTAGGAGAGTCTTCTAACAAACTCTATCAAGGGAAGTGGTGAATCTTCAGAGAGTGGTGTAGAAGTGCTAAAGTCTCTACTTCTGCGACCTCTTTAACAGAAATAGCAGATTTTCTTCTATTTCTTAGGAACTCTAAGAAACTGGCTCCTTCGACGATCAGAGGATATAGAGCCATGCTCTCTTCGGTTTTTCGACATCGAGGTTTGGATATTTCCTCCAATTCAGATCTGTCGGACCTCATTAGGTCTTTCGAAACCACTAAGCTCCCGCAAGATACAGTGGCTTTGGAACTTAGATGTGGTGCTTAAGTTCCTCATGGGGCCACCGTTTGAGCCTTTGAAGGTCGGCTTCACTCAGGAACTTGACTAAGAAGGCACTCTTTCTTATTGCACTAGCCTTCTGCTAAGTGTGTCAGCGAATTGCACGCTATAGACAAAAGAGTCGGTTTCTCTCAAGGCAATGCTGTATTTTTCGGTATCTTTGACTTTCTAGCCAAAAATGAGAATCCTTCTAATCTTGGCCGAGGAGTTTTGTGGTAAGGAACTTATCTGATTTGGTTGGACATGAGGAGGAAGAAAGGCTCTTATGTCCAGTCAGGGCTATTAAGCAGATCTGTTTGCCACTAAGGGTATTAGAGGACAATCTTCTAAGCTCTGGACCTCGGTTCAAAATCCCTCTCGTCCTCTCTCTAAGAATGCTATATCGTTCTTTATTAGAGAGCTTATCAGGGAAGCTCACTCGCAGTCCGAGAACGACATCTTTCCGTTCTGAGAGTTAAAGCTCACGAGGTTAGAGCAGTGGCAACGTTCTTTAGCATTCAGAAAGAATTATCTTTAGCTTTGATTCTTCAGAGCACGTTCTGGAGATCGAATTCGGTTTTTGCGAGTCATTTATCTCAAAGAGATAGAAACGGTTTTTCGAGATTGTAAACGTTAGGTCCGGTGGCGGTTTCTGGCATGGTGTTGGGAGAAACGGCACAGGGGTGTCGTCACCTCTATGCTAACTTTTCACCTTGAATAGGTTGTCGAGTTCAAGGGAAGCTGGGGGTACTGAGTACTGGGATACTCACCAGTCTGTTAGGTCAGATTTTACAATGGTTGGGTATATATGTTTTTAAATCTGGTGTTGGTGGACAAATGTTTTGTATGATTGAATTTCTGGTCTTAGCCCAGGGCAAGGGCAATCTTTTTGTTGTTACTATCCTCCGTCAGTCAGCCTTGACTCGCTTGAACTACGGAAGGATTCCACTCCTGTAGAGGCTAGAACTTTGGTCAAATTCCAATTCCTCTATCAATAGTAAGAAGAGCACCGACCAGAGGCAGTAACAGGCTGCTGTAGCTCTCTTACAAGGTAAGGTACAACAGACACCTTGAGTGTTTACTGGTATTGCAATAAATGTAACCATTTAAAAATACTAGTGGTCCACTGAATCCCACTTCCCATAAATGTGTAATCGCTCTATAATTGTTCGGTAAGACACTACAATAAAAATGAAATTTTCATTATTAAAATGAAGTTTTATTGTTATACTTACCGAACAATTATGATTATACCCACCCTCCTCCCCTAGTGGACGGACGGGCAGAAAGAATTGGATTCACCTGGGCAGTTGTACCTGGTTCTCCCGCGAGTGGAGGGAGATGACGTCATCACCACCAGTGTTGGCGACGCCGACGCGCTAAATTTGAATTTAGTATCCTGCCGCTCGTGGAAATCACGGCTCTATAATTGTTCGGTAAGTATACAATAAAACTTCATTTTAATAATGAAAATTTCATGTTGTGCGGATGATCTATTAGTGGCAGAGTAGACTGAGTTGTTGGTCACAGCAACAAGGTTAATTGGTACAGAGGGGCCATTGTCACATCATTTACAATTGTAAAGTCATTTATAACAATTACTGTATAGTTACAGTTTAGTTGAATTTTGATAATACCTACCTTACTGAAATTGGAGGAAGAAAGGCATTATGATTAGTATAATATATGTTCAAATAAAATCCTTCACAATTGCAAATCAGCTCTTTCCTTACTTGTTTGTTTATGTCATACTCATTGCTGTTTGTGTTAGTTCTTTGGTAAGTGGTTGTTAATTATACTACATAAGTCATAAGTTTGTTAATCTTGTTTGAAAGCTTAGCCTGGTACAAGCTACTGAAAATGAAATTTGTTTGGTAAGTAAAGATGATCGTGGAAACGGTGGTTGTGTTAAACACACTGTTTACTTCTTTAGTACATGTGGCATTTCTTAGTGATGTCTGTCCAAAGCAAATTCATTTTGAGAACACTAATAAATAGTAGTTGATCATTTTCCGTTTTTGTTGGAATTGCAGTACGTAAAGATTTTTCCTTTCACCTCATAATATTTATCTTGTAAGGTTTACTTGTATGCCTGTGTGTGTGTTTGTGTGTATGTGTGTTTACATCTATGTACATGTCATTTTATCAATGTTGAGGTTACTGTCTCTACATAGTGTGTGTGTGTGTGTTTCTTTGCATAGTATTCTGTTTCCCATTTTTCTTTTGTGGTTTGCTTGATTTACTGTACAGCGTTTCTTAAGTTTAGGTACTATGAGTATGATTATCATTAACATCTCATAACATCACACAAGAAAATATTTTATCACTGTTGATATTTCATCTCAGCTGTTGTTCCTCTCTCTCTCTCTCTCTCTCTCTCTCTCTCTCTCTCTCTCTCTCTCTCTCTCTCTCTCTCTCTCTCTCTCTCTCTCTCTGCCTGATGTACATATCCTTTAATAAAATATGGAAAAATCATATATAAACAAAACAAAAAACAAGCTCTAGCAAGTTTACTAATGCCAGTGAATTATAGTTTGTGTGTACATACATACCCTATGCATGCAAATGCGTTATCTTTTGGGTTGTAAAATTGATGCGTGAGAAAATAGCATAGAATAAGAAGGAGAATAGCATAGAATAAGAATGAAAAAATCATAAGTGTAGCAACACCGAAAAAAAGCTCTCGCAAGTTCTCTGCCAGTGAATGAGTGTGTGTTTACATATATACCAATTACAGGCAGCTCTCGGTTAACAAGGGGGGAGTCCCGTTCCCAGCTGATGCTGCTAACTGAAAATCAGCGATAACAGCACTAAAAACCAGCTTAACGCTGCTGCTAACCGAATATCGGCACCGTTCACCGTTAACCAAAGCTTGGCGCTGCTGATAACTAGAAATTGGCGCTGATAACCGGATATCGGCGCTGCTAACCAGAGATCGGCACCAAAAATCCAGTTAACAGCGTCGCTAGACAAGCCACGTAAAACCGTAATAAAAAATGAGAAAATACAGTAAAAATATAAATGAGGATAGCATAGAATATAAATAGAAAAATCATTAGCTTAACAACAGATGTCTACCTTGTCCTCTTCCCCTCATCCAACACTGCATCCCACTCCCTCCCAGCCAGGGAAACTGCTCCTCAGTTCCACCCACCTTCCAAAACAACCCCTTTGAGTGAGTTCCACTACACACCCTTACTGCCCCCTCCTTTCTCATGGAGGCCTCCCTCACCCACAAAACACTTGCTCACCCTGTTTGTGAGTGTAAGTAGTGTTAACAACATTTTCCTAAGGCTGTGCAGCATTCCCAACCATTTAAGAGTTTTTTAAAATTTATATATACGTATCATATATCTTTGGGGGGCCTTGGTCTTTGGTCGGGTTATGTCGGAAAATGTTAAGTTCCGGATAATGGCGATCTGGATAGTTGAACGATTACTGTATTTGGTTATGTGGTATTGACAAATAAATACTAGTGAGGGTACAAAGTTTTACATCTGTAAAATTTTCTCATCATATTGGGAAATTTCCAGTATCCGGCGGGCCCTTGGATGTGTATTAATATTGATACAGGAGGGATTACTGTATTTCTGTCTGAGGTCTAGAATATATTTATTAAAAAAGGATTAGATAATAAATTTTTTTTATTTGCAACTTTTCAGGTAGTTTCAACCAAGTATACAATGACACTAGCCTTGGTGAAGAAAGGGATGGTTGGAAAAGCTGTTATTGATGAGCAGACCAAGGCACCCCAACCACCACCAGAGCCAAAACCTAAGAAAGTCAGCAAACCACCAGCTTCACCAGGTGATAATGATTGTTCTATATTTTCCTTTATAAAGTAAGCCTATGATCCTATATTTTCCTTTATAAAGTAAGCCTATGATCCTAAATAATATATAGTCGATAAACTTAGTATTGAAAGATTGTAATTTTTATGGTCTTCAAGTTGTTATATCTTATTCATCGGGTTCTATTAGGTGGATGCCTGCGTTATCTATTATGTCTGAGAAGTAGGTTGTGTTCATCTTATTCAGTTTAATAATAATAATAGTACGCCTCAGTGGTGTGATTGGTTAGGTCTTGCCTTGCTATCTCGGTGGCCGCGAGTTCGGTTCTCGGGCATTCCATTGAGGTGTTAGAGATTTGTATTTCTGGTGATAGAAATTCACTCTTGATGTGGTTCGGAAGTCACGTAAAGCTGTTGGTCCCGTTGCTGAATAACCTATGGTTCCATGCAACGTAAAAACATCATACAAACAAGCAAAACAAAACAAGCAATAATAATAATAATAATAATCATAATAATAATAATAATAATAGTATTTATGATTGTGAAGTAATGTCCAGTCAATAGGTAAGAGACATTGTTTCTTAAAGTTTTTTTTTGGTGCTATGTCAGCCAACACACTAAATTATTAGCTAATGTTGTCAGGTGAAAGTATTGGAACTTCTGCTTTAAACTAGCATCAGAATAATATTAATTCTTGGGTAGTTGTATAGAAATGAATATCTGGGCATACAGACTAAATTTGTTGTTTGTCGTCTGTCCAGGATGATGAATGGCATCCTGTGGTAGGAAAGAAAGTATAGATGTCAATTTCATTTTAAACTGATGATTTTGAAGGTCTTAAAATTTACCATGGAGGGAAAAGTGTATAGAGTTTATTGTGCAATTTGATATCCAAAATTTACTTAGTTACTGTAATGCTTGGGATTAAATTTGGCTTAAAAATTTTGATTTTGACCACAGGCAGCCCCTGGGTTATGTCGGGGGGGGGGGGGTTCCGGTCCGACGCTGCGCTATAACCTGGTAAATAACATAACCCAGGACTTTGCAAGAAAAATGTATTAAAATGAGAAATAGTGATGAAAGCCTTACCTGTAATCCTCTGGGTGTACTGTACAGTATTTTACTAGCGTTCTGATGTGGTTTGCATCCAAAAACCTCAGAATTTTTACTTTATATTGTAGCTGTCTGTACTTTTACTATTCCATTGTGGTGTAAAATGGCGACGCAACCTCAGAACATCCTGTGTAATCGAGAACTAACTTTTTTTTTTATGAATGTATGCATATTTGAAAAGCAACTTACTCAGAACAACATAACCCAATAAAGAAATGAGGTTACAGACAAATAGTGTTTACAGCTTTTTTATGAAATTAATGATTATACTGCCTTTCATGTAGGTGTATTGAATATACATAGTATACTGCCTTTCTTGTAGGTGCATTGAATATACCGTACATAATTTATTTTTTCGCATTAAGATGACAAGTGATCATATTATTGTGTAATAAATGTATTTTTGCTGTGTTTCCATTCTCTTTTTAGTTGAGTATAGGTGGTTCTAGACACACACACTGTAGAATGAGAATTACAAATTGATTTAAGTGGAATAAAGTATACACACCACCTTACATTCTAGGTTAATTTTCATTTCAGACAAAGGAAAGTCCAAGGGCCCCAGCAAGAAAGGGCGCTCAGGAAAAATTGGACGACCTCGGAAAACAAGCAGCCTGACTGTTAAATCTGGCAAAGTTGTTGTGAAACAAATTCAGGAGGTGCCTGAAGAATTAAATGAAGAAGATGAAATAGAAATCAAAGAAGAAGAATTGGCAGTTGTTGTCATTGATGATGCCTCATTAGAACACTTTGAGGAGACTGCTACTTTCATGTGTTCTGTGTGTGACAAAGTATTTGAAACCAGGGAATGCTTGGTAAACCATATGGAAATTCATGGTTTGAAAGAAGATTGGTTTAACTGCAATGTTTGTGATCAAAGTTTTCTAAGTGAAGAAAGATATTTAAAGCATAAAAAGCTCCACAAAGGAACCAAGAAAGTGAAAGCAAACTCTACAGCTTTTGATGTAACTCACATAAAGCAGTTCAAATGTAAACAGTGTAGCAAAGTATTTACTACTAAAAGTAAAGCAAAAGATCATGAGAGAACACATACTGGTGAAAAGCCATTTGAATGTGATATTTGTGGTACATGTTTCCGTCAGAAGAGTAACTTATCCTCTCACAAAAGAGTCACACATTTGCAGGAGAAAAGGTATAAGTGTCAGATATGTGGGAAAGCATTCAAATGGAAAAGACTTTTAAATGGACACACGATGAGTGTGCATACTGGTGAACGACCTTATCGGTGTGAGTTTTGCGATGCTGGCTTTGTTTACCAGCAGCATTATAAGAAACACATGCGAATTCATACTGGAGAAAAACCATTCAAGTGTGAGATTTGTGGAAAAGCTTTCAATTCCTCCAATAATTGTCGAGCACACATGTTCACTCATTCAGATAAGAAGCCGTATGAATGTACTATTTGTGGGGCAGGCTATATGCGGAAACCATTGGTACTTACCCATATTAAACAGCATGCTCACATTGATGGTGAAATTGATGCTTATGTTAAAGCCAACTCTCCCTCAGCAGCTGTTGCAGCAGTTGTAGGAGACAGGAATGAAGTTGGCAATGGTAGAATTGGTGATTCTTCAGGATCACTTAAAAAAAAAGCAAGAAATGAACCTCAAAATCAAACTGTCCATCTACCTCAGGGTCCACAGCCAACAGGCCAGGTTAATATTGAAGAATGTGTCCCACAGTTCTTAATTTCTGAACCAGTTGTCAACAGAGAGCAGGCTCACACGGGAGAAACGATGAACTATGTGTTTGGTAGTTTTCAATCTCAGCCTCCTATGACACATTACACATCCCTTAATTTGGGTCAGTGGTGATTTTCTACCTTTGTTTGAGGTAGTTATGTTTATATGTAAATAGATGTATATATACATTATATATATTTGTGTGACCTAATCATTATTCGTGTATATATTTTACCTTGTATTTATGCCCAGTCATGAATTAAAGCACTGTACAGTATTTTTCAATATGTATAATGTGGATCTTTGTGTTTTGTTGTATGTACTTAGATTTTTTCATTGTTGTTCTGTATTGATATACAGTATGCAGCTACAAAGTATTGTTTTATACAGTCCTCAATGTGTGACTTTTTCAAACACTTATCCCAAGGTTGGAGTTCACTTATCCCAAGGTTGGAGTTACTTGTACATACTGGCCAATGAATCAGCCTTCTATACCTTCTTTTCCTTTATTTTGGTTATCTTATCGGTCTGCATTTAGTCCTGAATTTGATTTCAGTCATTCTTATGTTGATATGTCAGCAAATCTTAATTGGGGACCCCAAGATTTTTTCAAGTTTAGTGATTATGCCACGGGTTCTACTTCCTGGGTTGACTGTTATCATTTGTTGTATTGTTTGATGAAATACTTGTTATCAGACTTCTGGATGTCCTGGTTGTGGAAGGAACAGAGGACATTCCAGGACATTGTGTATTTTGGAGGATAGTTTGCATTTACCTAGTATGCCATATTGTAATGTACACAACAAGAGCTGCCTCAATTGGATATATCCGGAAACGCAATTGGGCTTTTGCCCAGTGCTAGGTGCCAACTTCTTGAAACTTTTACTGTTGAATTTTTGGGGATGGGCTATCTGTCTGTGTCTCAAAGCATAATTTGTAAAACCTGGTTTTGTGAACCTAAGATATTATAGTATAGGATTTTAGATATTTTACCTCATGTTTTTTTAATTTTATTCATGCATATCTAAGATAATGAAATATATTACCTTTGAAACATGAAAGCCTTGTGTATGCATTATTTATTTGAATGATAGATATGATTGTATAGTAAAGGTTAAGTACTAGGTTTTTCAGAATTTAAGGGAAGAGTACAGTATATGGATAAAATACAAGTGCTTGTATTGTGCTTTAATCTGTACAAAAGATTTATGGCAAAAGTGGAGGACTTTTTCTGTGAAACTGTCTTAGCCATGGGCACACAGCCAGTTATTAGAAAACCAGGCAGTAACTGTCAGTGTGAGAGTAATTATGATGCATTCATATAAGCGAAATTTTAAAGAATTGTAAGGAAATAAAAGTGAAAAAATAACTTACAAGTGCTTCTTGCTTTGCCATCTTTTAACCAAATCTTTACACATGTTTTGCAGAGTATTACTTTATATGTACTGCAGGCTATAATTTTAGCAGGCAGTCCCCCAGTTATTCCGGGGGGGATTCCGTTCTCAGCAGGGTGCTGGTAAGCAAAAACTGCCATTAACCAAATCTCTGCGATTTATGGCGCTTAAGGGGCAGAGTTTTGGTTAATGGCACCACCGCTGTTAGGTATGTTATGGCACCATAACTTGATGCCGATAACCGAAACTTGGCCTGTTATGGGACCAGTAACTGAAACTTAGCCCATTATGGCACCATAAGTTGCTGATTTTATGGCTCTAGACAAGTGCCTTACAACCAGATCAGCACCTCAGTGGCGTGGTCAGTATGGTATTGGCATACCACTTCGGTGGCTGCGAGTTCGATTCTTGGGCGTTCCACTGAGGGGTCAGAGATGTGTCTTTCTGGTGATAGAAGTTCACTCTCGACGTGGTTCGGAAGTCATGTAAAGCCATTGGTCCCGTTGCTGAATAACCACTGGTTCCTTTCAACGTAAAAACACCATACAAACAACATACAACCAGATCGCCATTAACCGAGTCTGCCGATGACTGGGGACTGTTATCATATGAACCAATTAAAGTATCAGTCTTGCAGCATTGGGAACTGTTAAATGTAACTCTGAATTTCAGTAGTGAGATTTCTTAACTAATCACATTATCATCATTGTCTGTAGCAGTTTATGATAGATTTTTCGGGAGTGGGTATGTATTAAAGGTCTTGGATGTATTTTTTTTTTTTTTTACACTTTCTGTAGTAATGCACAAGGTGCTCTATTACAGATAAAAAAAGGGAAAATATATTGCTACCTATGTATTATACTTGTCACAGTTGTAACATGTGAAGTAATGTACTGAACAATGCTAAGGTTAACAACAAAAGTGCAAGGTGTTTTCTGATTTATTTTTGCATAAGAAGCCAGTTTTTTTTAAAGATTTTATGATCACTTGAGGAGGTATGAATTTTCTTTTTCTTTTTACTTTTATGTGTTGACAGATACATGTTGATTTTTACTGATATATAATGACTTTGAAACTACATTATCATAACTGATGACCTCAGGTAAAAAATTTTTTGCTACAGAAATTGCTATAACAGCAAAAGATACAACTTTTTTTGCTACATATATCTGAAGTCCTCTATACAGTACAGGGATATACTAACTTTAAACACAGACTGGAAAAGGCAGTTCAGACTTGCTGACAAGGTACTAGTTGTCTATCGACAGGTTGGGGGTCTGCCCACTCGTTAGTCTGCACTCCACTTTGCTTTCGGCTGCCATTGCATTAAGATGTCTCTCAGAACTCTATACTCGACTTTCCGCTCAAACTTTTTGATGAATAAACAGAAATATTCCATGTCCCTGTTTTTGACTGTTTATTATTACTGTAATTCAAACTCATTGGTCAAATAAGCCTATTTGTAAGGAATGCATATAGTTTTCTTTGTGATGATTTATTCCCCTGTTTTCATAAAGAATGTAACAGCTGGATATTCACTGGCAGCTGTATTGTTTCTTAATTTAATCCTTAATATAATTTATCAAGGATGTGAAATTTAGTCATCTTGGAAGGACTTTGAGAATTTGGCCTACAATAGATAAGGGGGTCTTATGTCACAGCCTTTGCTTTTATCTGATTGTGGGAAGTAGGACGTTATAGCTTTATTCCCCTAGTAAGTGTGATTAAGTCTCTAATACTGGACTGGACTAGTCTTGCATATGACAGCGTAGATGGATGTGGGAGCAAGTAGTTTTCTCCTTTCTTTCTTCATCACAACTCATGAGGGTCACACAGAGAGAGGGTTGCGTTGCCCGTTTGTCCAGCTTGTTTGCCTACCTGTGTACCTGCCCTGTGGATGAGGTTTACGGGTGGCAAAGGTTTTTTAGTGTTGTATCTGTATCCAGGGCTGTATGTCTGGGCTTAGGGAACTAGTCCTTTCACCGCAACTCACAAGTGTCATAGAGGGGCCAGTGCACCTAATCATTGGACCGAGTTCTCAGTGGCAGCAGGTACCGATGTACTTTTACTTCTGCTTCCTTACCTTCCTCTTGCTAAACTTCTTGGTGTTGGAAGATGTGGGCAGCTTATCCCAGTTTTTCCTGTAAGAAGTCTAGCTAGGCTTTTCTTGTTTGGTCTTTTCAGCAGAAGACTAAAAGCAGCTCACGCAAACAGTTCCTCGTGCACTGCTGCTTCTGGTGCTTTAGGCACAGGTGCATCTGTTGCGGGGTCCCCGGGGACCCAGGCTTACTGGTACAGACCTGGCTGTCCCACGTCACTCTCCCTCTAGGAAGGGCCATGGGCCAGAGGGTTCTGACATGGTTCATGTAGCACCGTCATCCAGGCCTAGCAGGGGGAGGTCTCCCATCCATTATTCTTCTCATGTGGAAGCTTCAGCTTTTAGGAAGGCTGGGACATGATCATGGACAACCATCGTCCACGTTCACGTGAGCAAGTTCACTAGCCATGATATGATGTCGTCACCTTGGGTTGATGACCAACCATGGCCTAGTTCACTTGGCAGTGGCTGTGTTCTACCAGGCTGGGCTATGGTGCCAGGGACCATTTGCCTACTACCTCTACTGCTTCAAATGTTTCCGAGAAGCAAGGGTAAGATGGCCTGTTTTCTTGAAGGCATGTGTGCCTGGATTGGTCTTAGGACTGGGTGGGGCATACATCCAGGTGGTTAAATAATCCCTTTGGGGATTTGATGGGAGTATATCCGATACTTCGAAAGCTTTTAACAGTGTTTTCCTTCATGGGAACGGGACTTCCTGGAAGGTAAATGACTCTCGTCCTTATGAGTTTGACCTGTAGTCCATACAAGTCAAGCTCTCAGGACTATAATTTTGTTAGACCTGACATTTGCATAAGAATCGTGAGCTATCTTGGCTCTCACAGAGGGTGTATGACCTGCCCAGTGGAGGCTGAGTGTGCATTCTTGGCAAGAGCTCACATGGGTAGGGGTAATTGGGTTAGCACATTTGTCTTCTAATATACTTGACCAAAACACTTTATCATTACTCATCTCTGCTAACCCTCCCTTGTCTTATATGCTGCCTCGACCTAGTTCAGGTGCATTATCTGTTAATTTTCTTGTGTTCAAGTGAAGATTTGTTTACCCCCCTTTTTTTTTTTTTTTTATAAAAGCTCCGGTATTAATACCAAACTAAGATATTAGTGTTTCAGCAGCATGGTGCCATAATTTATGTACAAAGGTTAATGTAAATGAGCCAATATCAAAATTTAATCATGTTGGAATTGTTATGTAATGCACACATTGACAGTTACACATTGCTATTCTTTTGTAATATGAAACTAGCATGTAGTCAGAAGCTGGTTGTACAAGATTAATATTTAACATTGAAATTACAGCTTCATCCACATTATGGTCTTTTAAGAAGTAAAGTCATATTTTTGTAAGTGAAGTGAAGTACAGTGCTTCGAGTTTGATACAGTTTAGCTATATGATGTACAATGTTAGCATTGTTTACTTGAAGCCATAAGATGCAGTATTTTATGGTTACTTTATAGAGAATGGTCTGTTATAGATCTAATTGCGGTATGCAGTAGTTACGAATTGTGTCATAACAGTGCAATTTTTCCTTTTGTTGACAGTGAATTATATATTTTAGTATAACAATTGATGCTGGCACACTTAAGGTTTGAATTGTAGTGAATGAAAAACATGTATAACCTTGTATAAAGTTTTTTGTTTTAGTACTCTACATTTTTTATATTGAAATTTCTCATGTAAATTACAGTATAGTAGATTTACTACTGCGGTGTTTCTTTCCTACCTTTGGAATGACTTTGTGGTCTAAAATGTTTGAATAAATGCAATAAGAACTCACTTTGGGGGGAGGGGCGGGGGATGGCGATGTGGAGAGTGGGCGGAGTTAGTATTCTATAGGTTGTTTGCTCTACCCCTGTGGTTCTAAGTTGCACCTGCTTTTTTTTTTTTTTTTCATTAATATTGCTGTCCAACTCCTAAAAGTATTGCTTCTTAGTGCAACTATGGAGTTTTCTCGGTTCTACCTGTAGACCCATGTACTCCATCTCGTTTACTTTGCCATCCAACCAATACAATCCCAGTTTCAACTGTGTTAACCACCGAGTAGCTGAAGCTGACGTTGCATAGTGCTTGGCTTGACAGCCTAAATTTCATGAATCAAATCCAATCCATTCAAAAGAACAGCCAGCAGACGTAAACTCAAGGGAGAAAGGAAGACAAGAGATAAAATTAAAGGAGAAATGAAAAGAAAGTGAGAAATAAATGACTGAGGGTTTAACAGGGATCAAGAAAAACAAGTAAAAAAATCCCCGAAGAAACAATAAGAGTTTTTTGACCAGTGGTGGCCATAAAACACAGGCTCGGCCCATGAAATTCAGCAACGGTACGGTGGTGGCCTATGTTGGTATCTATAACGCTTTCGGAAGTAGAGATTGTAATTGAAACAAAAACCACCGAGGCTAGAGAGCTGCAGTTTAGTAAGGTTGATAATTGGACCTTGGATGATCAACACCAATTTGCCCCGGTGGGGGTAGTGCCGTCAGTGCACCTCGTGCGGTGTACTGTAGTCATTACTTAAGGTTCTTTGAAGCTGCCCTCGGAACCTACTTCATCCCTACACCGCCTCTCATATTCTCTTTATTCCATCTACTTTCCACACTCCTAACAATTAACTGATAGTGCAACTATACGAAGTTTTCCTCCTGTTATACACCTTTCACACCATTTACTTTAATTTTCCGTTTCAGTGCTGAATGACCTAATAGGTCCCAGTGCTTGGGCCTTCGGCCTAAATTCTATATTCAGTTCGGTTCAGTTCATACCAATTGGCAGCCCTCTAGTCTCAGACAAGTTTTTAAGATCTGATGACTGACCGAGACAAAAGCCGGCACGAGATAGTTTTTATCTTTTTGTTTAACAAACATACTCATGACTAAAGGAAAATACATATGAAACTGTTCTTTAGACAACAAAAGTATTCTTTAAATGTTTGTTTTCATTTTACAGTTGTAGGGAACGCCAGATCAGTCCGTTTGTACAGTAAGTCAGTCAGTGGCGGTTTCAACTGCGTGGACGTCGGTTGAATAATACCTGTACTATAGTGGAGTCCTTCATTCCAGCGAAAGCCCTTGATTTGTTGCTACTCTTTTACCCGGTGAATATTGGCTAATAAATCAGAGCTCATATTAATGTTTAGTGACTCATTTGTTAAAAATGCGGATTCATGCCAGTGAACAGCCTACCGACTTTAAAATTGTAAGTATATAGTAGTCCATATCTGCTTCAACTTTGGCCTAGCTGATGATTAGGCCTAGGGCTTATATCGATGGTTTCAACGCGGGATATTGTTAGTGAATCATTTCAACACTAGGCCTGCAATGTTCTTCAGACCATGATAAAACACTACCTATCTCTTAGCAGGTAGTAGGCTAAATAGTAGTTATCCAGGGCAAGGGGAACAAGTAATAATTTAATTAGTAGGGACAAAGCTGTTGTTTCAGCTCTGGATACTAGTACTAACAAAATATGTTTTTTCTTTGTTTTGTTTTAATGGTGTTCTAGACATAGTAAACTTCATGCAGTCAGTTGTAGTAAGAAAACAGTAATCATGTTTACCATTTTATGGATAGCGTTCGTCTGACGAGTGAATAATTCGTGTTCCGTTCGATGCTCAGATCACAAGGCTATAATTATATTTCGTTCCATAGGCATACGTGAATTACAGTAAATATTACTTATTCACTGGGATAGGTGAGTTTAAGGGGTCTATTTGGACTGATAGGCTACCTAGGTACTCTTGTAAAAACAGTTTAGGCAAGAGGACTGGCTGATATACTAAATACTAAACGCTCAATTTGGTACAGTCAGTTACCTAACTTGACTTAGTAAAAGCTGTAGAATTAATTGAAACTGTAACAGTTCAGTTTGAAGAGATGCGTTCAGATCCATCTTCTTTGAGGTGCAGAGGAGTTTAACATACTTCAGAGTGTTGACCATCAAGGAAACGTAGAATTTCTACAAAATTGCAGGAGTTTGTTGTTGTTGATTCTATTGGAAAACAGTCAGGAAGTACACTTTCACCTCAGTGTTAAGGATTCATTACGAATTCACCTTTTTTACCCTATCGTTGACCATATGTTATCAGAAATGAAAAAGCTGTTCGGTAATGAAACCTGCACGCTTATGAAAGCATTACAGTCACTTAACCAACACAGTACGGAGTTCATATCTTTCGAGAAAATGTGCGGACTTATTCATGCCCATAATGCTAACACTGAAGATTTCAAACATGAGCTATACTTTGCACAACGCATGTTAGAAAGATGCCACAATGACGTAAGTAACACCGAAAGCCCTAAATCATTGTTAGACATACTGAAAATTCTTAATTCATAAGAGGAGGCATTTCATGAACTCTGCAGACTAGCCAAAATCTCTGTAGTGTTACCTGTGTCGCCTGCTTCAGCAGAGAGAAGCTTCTCTGATCTGAAATTAATTAAGACTACTCTCAGAAATACAATGGGCAATGACTGATTTAAGTAATCTTGTTGTGCTATCAATTGAGAGTATCCGAGTTAAAAGACTAGATTTAGAGGAATTTGTAGATAGGCTTGCAGAAAATCACAGGAACAGGAGAATATTGTTAAAATGAGTCATGTCAGAGTAGTCTGCTTCTGTATAACATATAATGTTTTTCTAATTGTGCTACTTTCAATATATATATATATATATATATATATATATATATATATATATATAATATATAATATAAATAATTTCATTCGTCCATTTAATTTTTGATCAAGAGTATAGTGATATTCTTATAAAAAGTCTATTTTTTGTTCTTGTATTTCCATGCTTATGTTTTACAATTTCTATATGCACAGGAATTAATGTGTTTTACATAGCTCACTTAATGTTTCTCAGTTTCATATCTGTAATTCCTATTCTGTGATTATGTATAATTATAGTGTACCTGACTTCTGTACATCTCTGTTTTACTTGAAACAATATAACAGAATCACAGATACCTGTATAATGCCTGAATATACCGTTGGTTTCAGAATATGTCCTAATACCCTTCTCATATGGTTTCAGAATGCCTCTGAAATTGGTCACATTTCAAAATTTTCTTGGGGGGGGGGGGGGGGCTTACAGCGACCCCCCGAACCCCTCCAGCTGTATAGACTCGCTCCGCTCGCCTAGTGCTTGGGGGAATAATCTTATTATTCCTCCCAGGCCTAGTGCCCCCCATATTCAGTTGTGCCCCCTAGGTACCCACCCTGACAGACAGACTATAGCTACGCCACTGTTAACATTAGATGTTTACATGACTTCAAGGTAAATGTAGTACTTCCAAGATTTTACTAGTTTACGATTGTGTAAGGAATAAGGATACAGTAATGCACGAGAAAAAAATACAAATTGAATTGAAATTTCTCCATGATTGCTTTTTTTTCTTCGGTAGTTTTCGACTACTACTGGCAAATGGTAGAGGCTTACCAACAAGTTGAGCTTTAATATTTTTATTTATCCAAAAGCAATAAAAAAATCAAATGTCACACTTATACGACAGTAAACTATCTCACACTCAGTGACAGTAAATTAACCTTATTATCGTGAAAGAAGACACCAGAATCGCTAGGAGTCTAGCGCCCCCCCCCCCAACTCCCCGTACCCTCCCCCCCCCCTACCCGCCCAGCCCACGCCTACACCTATGTGAGAGATAGGTAAATATGTAGTTTTATTATTTTTTCCAGATTCCCGCGCTTAACTCAGTGTAAACAGATTATACCGAGTTACTTAATTCATTACGGAAAGAAGTTTTATTCTACATTAGCCTCTTAAGCAGTCGTTACTTTCTCACGAATACTTGCTTTTATTTTTAATCGATTCCAATCGCCCATTCAGCAAGTATATATTTTAATATATAAAACATTAATTTATAAATGGGAATGCGATCAAAACGTGCCTGCGCAGATTATACTTTTATTTATTCAGAGTACATCTAAGACAACGAATAGCTGTGGAGACTAAACGTCAGCAGCGCCCCTTTGCATCACCTGCAAACTTGTGCGATTTGACTTATCACTGGGACAGGATGATCCCACAGTCGCTGATGCAGACTTCTGTTATATCCTTTTGCTGCGACAAGGCCTCTGTCAAGATACCTAGGCCATCTTCGACCACGCCGAAACAGCCAGGAAGTTCGAACCCGTCGCAATTTCGGGTGTGGATGGCAAACTGACACGCCCTCTCCTCCTCCCAACCCCAGCCACCGACCACGCCCGCCTTCCACGGCCTCTTATAAATCTTATGCGTGTGCTCCGTTGCCCAGTTGGGTCCCGCCACTAGAGCTTTCCCTCCTTCGCCATCGTTAGACTCGTAGTCTCCGAAGAAGACGCTCTCCGTCCACTCGCCCTGGTACATCACCTTCAGGATGTTCGTTCGGGCGTAAGAAGGACCGAGTTCGCCGGTGCAAAGCAAGGAAAACTGGCGGGCGAAATTCGTGTCTGGGGCGAGGCTTATGAGAAGTCGGCCTAGTTTTTGGTCTTCAAAAGACAGTTCTATGAACGCCAGTCGATGAGAAATGTCCACAAGTTTCATGACGTCGCTGTGCTGGGAAATAATAATAATAATAATAATAATAATAATAATAATGATAGTTTTCAATGAACTCAATGTTTTCGGGCATGAGCATGCTTAGTTACCCAGCGTCTGGTATTCATATGATAGTATTCCACTGACTTTTTGTTTTACTATTCCCAATCTAGAAGTCATCCTTCCATATTTTATCTGTCTTTAACGAAATTCACTGTGATAAACTAACTAAAGACGAAGGTCAAGGATTGGTAGTTTCGGGTTCAGGAAATTTTTTTAAGATACACTGAGATGGCTGACTGAATTGAATTCATCTATATATTAAGTGAGTGCGTGAGAGAGAGAGAGGAGAGAGAGATAGAGAGAGAGAGAGAGATGAAGAGATGACTAGAGAGACGAGAGAGAGAGAGAGAGAGAGAGAGAGAGAGAGAGAGAGAGAACTTGAACAAGTCATTATTATATTAAAATAATAATCTTAGATTTCATAACCAATTAGGTCCATGGTTAGGTACCGCAAGGGGCCACTTAGTAAAACGATGAGAACCCTCTGAAAGGCGGTTTTACCTTCAGGAGGTAAGAGTCGTTGGGAGGATGCTCTGTGGTCTCCAGGGCGTGGAGAAATACCCTTTGCTTTTGGTCGAGCGAGATTTTAGCGTAGCGCCTCTTCCCATTTCCGTTAACTTGCTCGTTTTCTTGAACTGCGAAGACTCTGTTTGCCTGTATAGCCTTCGTGGTCTTTCCATTTTTTTCTGCGAGGTCTTGAACCTGCGATGAGAGTTTTGGATGAGATGGGTGAAAAAGGAGACAAATGACTGAGGACATGCGTGTTTTAATGATCTTATACACACACATTCATACTCCTCGTGTCAGGCATCAAGAAGTTGGGACGGTTTAGACTCCAGATTCTTTCATTTCCAAAGTACAGACTTTCGAAGAATTAATCTGATTGAAGAGGTACCTATGCAGAATAAGGCTGTCTCCGAAAGCTTGTACGTACTAATGGAAATTAAGACATCCCGTCTCATCGAAGTCAAACACGAGTAGTATGAATAATCAATATATACACAGTGAAGTTTATTGCTATTTAGTGATTAGATAATTGAGTTATATATAGTATATCATATGTAAGAAATATGACCATTGATGTTTTTTATATTTTTCGGCATTTTAGAGTTTTCCGTAGGCTCTGAGTTCAACAGGTGATGCTATAACGATTATTTTTATTCCAAGTATTTAATGCTGGATTCAAGAGTGTTCTCATAGGACTATGATGTTTTAAGTTTGCCTTTCTTAGTATTACTGGCATTCTTTAATTAATATCCTGACTAAATCTCTAACGTCGTTAACTTTTGTTAAACAGTCTTCTTGGGTCGTTGTCGGAAAGTGCTTAAACTGCGTCACTGGTCCCGCTATAGTTCTGCTTCAGAAGTTTAGATATCTATAGAAGGGACAAACATTCTCAGGTTGAAAGATGCATTTATATGTCTTGTGAGTGGTATGAGGGCTCAGATAAATAAATGCTGTATTTGAGTGAAATTGGTCAGAATCTGTTCGTTGCCCCCACCGAATTAACTCTTTCACCCTGTGGTAAACTGACGTCCTCAGAGTTGCTACCCTTGGCGGAATCAGGTGAAGGATTTTCCTGTCTTAACAAACATAGGTCTAGGGCAGTGGTTCCCAACGTGTACGCACCACCAGGAGATTAGTTTGATTTATAAAGTGGCCAATTCGAGAATGTTTAAACTGTTTAAACCATGTTAATGGCCTTTTAGGCTTCCTCCACGTGAATATATAAGAATTACAGGTCACCACAGGGGCATCAGGGTTTTAGAGGTGATTAAGTGGGGCATGGCCAGAAAAAGTTTGGGAACCTCTGGTCTAGGGTATTGTTTGTACACCTATTTGTATATGCATGTTCTATCTGATATACTTCAGTCGATTTCCATTCGTTTTTGGACCCTGCTTGCTTGGATTAGTAGAACGGGGTGGTGGAAAACAAGTGCAGCTGTTGATGCAAACAACAGCTTTGTCATGAGAACTTATAATCCCCCTAAAACAAAATCAAACCCCGCCTACCTCAACACATGGCAGTTTCCAAGATGCTGATACTTCAAAAATGGTAGCAAACTTGCTTTATATTTTAAAAATTTCCATACCATAAGCCTCCAAACATTGCATACTGTCCATATAATGATTGTGGATTTATATTTTGGTATTCATGTCATTAAAGATCAACTGAAACCTGTTTTCCAATGGGCAGTTATGTCCAGATTTGTAGCTTTTGCTCTTGCCATGGTATTCTTTCTCACAGTCATACTGTTCAGTTTTTTGGCAAGAGTCTGCTACTGCTGGCAAATGTGTCCAGTATGGAAGCCAGGCACCATCAATTGCCATCACCAGTGTCCTGGACTAGGCATTGCTGAATTGCATACTAAAGACTGGCTCCAAGTGTGCCTTACTTGAAAGACAGCTCTGTTACACTGCTCTCTAAGAGCAGCTCTTGTATGGGAATGCAATAATAAGTTCTTGCTTCCTTGCAAAGAGATCAAGTCTGGCCTCATTCACTTCTTTGTACGAACTGCTTCTGTCTTGCATTACCTCCACAAACTCTTCAATGATTTGCAAGTCTTCCATCTTCTACAGCTGATGGTGTTGAATTTAGTTAGGTGAAGGCGAGTATGATATGCTGAAACACAGTCCATTTATTCCATGCTGAGTTTCTTCCCCTCTCCATGAAAAGCTGAGGCTTTTGGTCCCATGGCTACTACCTCATGTCTTTTCCTCTTCCAAATTTAATCTAGAGTTTTTCCAAGCCAGTTTTTTTTCGTGCTATATACCACAATGACGACAACTTCAGTGTATGAACCGCATATGATTGCATTTAAGATGTCTTCCTGCTTTGCAACATATGCAGCATGCAAAGAGGCATTATCTGCTTCTTCATGAGTGCAGCCTTGTAGGTCTGCAGTGTCTTACTCAGCTTTGCAGCAAAGTGCAACATCCCCTTTGGTGACAAAAATTCATGTTGCATCATCTGCTTGTGTCAGTTATGTCAGCTTTGTTCTGGTAATTCCTGAGGAAGCTTGGTTCAGTTGCCAGGAGATTTTGCCGTGCTGATCACTCTGCAGCGAACTCCTGTGCCTCTGTTTTTCCTCTTGTTTGTGTTTTCCTACTGTCTGCCCAGTATACATTAAATACATTGTGTGCTTGTTTGTATTTCTATGTTCTGTACCTTAGAGAAAGATTCATCTTTTGCATAAAACCCAAATGTAGATCCCTTTGTTGGTCTCAGAGCATTTACAAGTGCTGCACCATCCATTATGATAACATCAGCAGCAAGTTCTTTGTCATATATAACTGGCACTGGCTGTTCTAGTAAGGGCAGCAGCTGTGACTTTGTGTCCTGACGCATCTGCCCATTCTGTTCCAGTGATTAGGGGGAATTTTGATTTTCACGATGAAAGAATACATTTAAGTCATATTGTCTGTTCTTGCATGAGATAAAGAGGTGTGAGAACAGATTACGCTCTTCCTTTGTGATTGGCAGTGGGTGTATGCACTTGGGCTCTAAAGCAGACATCTTGTGACTTTTATTCTGGTGTACTTGTTCACAAACTCTGTTTGATGTGTTGAGTAGTATGTGAATTGTGCCTTTCCAAAGCTCCTCATAGATCTCAAGGATTCACTGGGTTGTCCATTTCTTTGATTACCTATCTTAAATTCTCAACCATTTCAAAAAAACATTTTCTGCACACTTGGTTTCATGATGATGATTACCCTCAGATTTTGGATCAGCATCACTTCCCGTCTCAAACTTATCAGTTAGGCGGGTTACTTCTGTCCGCCTTCTGAGAGCATCTGTCTCTTCAGATAGGCCAGTGGCTCCACCATCTTTCACTTGACCATTGTTCTGATCATGTGCTTGGATTTACAGCCATTGAGGAAAAAATTGAGTGGTTTCATGAACAGTGAAATGAGCTGTTTTGGCGAGCTTCCATTTCTTTCAAATGAATTGAAAACCACTTGGCAAGATGATGTACTTACATGGTCAAGAGCAAAGAAAGGAATGAGTTTCTGCAGCCTATTTTTATACGAGTTGAAATTAATCCTATTATGACTTGGTGGAAATGAAAACTAAAAGTTCTAGCTGAAGCACACGATAGCAAAAGTAGAATTGTGAACACTAACCCATTTTCAGATCCTGCTTTTAGAACTTTGCTTACTTTCTTCTTCTGCTTCCTGGATATATGCCATATAGGTAGCTTTGTACAGCTAATGTAAACTGCAGGCTGTCATCTGATGGGCTAGACTTGTCCTCTCCACCTGTTAAACAAAGAGGAACGAATCTGCTGTTTCAGAAGTAGCCATTTCTGCTTCTGAAAGAGCACTAGCCCAACCACTCTCTCAGGAAATCACCAATAATTTTGAATGTTTACATTTCTAAATGCAGCCCTCCACACATGCTAACCATATAATTAAACTGCAAAGGCCATTCCATTGGATCTGCTTGGCAATAGCAGATAGTGGGAGATCAACTGTTAGAACTGGGGTTTGGCCAGGATTGAGAAACTGTGATTGCTCTTGCAATATCCATGGCATTTTTGATCATTGCAACTTAAAGCAGTGACTTTTGAAATAAAGCAACATTGATGACAAGCTTACTTCAAAGGGCACCTGTCGCTTATGAGGTGCATGATGTGCTTCCCAAGATAAGGGCACAGCGTATTCACTCTTGTCTCAGAGACTGACTTACTCAAGCTATTTGTACTTAAGAGAAATATGTTTAGATAGCACAACTTATTGGTGTCCTATACTTCCACTGGATGAGGGAGGGGTTGTCCATGTTGAAAGTGAATAGGGGGTACATTTGTGTAATATTCAGGGAGAGAAAGTACTGTTTTTTACTTTTTCCCACTTTGAATGATTTGGGCCAAGTCTCTGACCACACCCTTGTTATCATTGCTTGGATGCTGAAACAAAAATATGCCAGCAACGGGACCAACGACTTTACGTGACTTCCGAACCACGTCGAGAGTGAATTTCTATCACCAGAAATACATATCTCTCACTCCTAAATGGAATGGCCGAGAATCGAACCCACGACCACCGAGGTGGGACGCTAAGACCATACCAATCACGCCGCTGAGGCGCTGCACTTGGATAATGGTCCAAATGGTCAAGAGCACCTTTTCTTAATGTAGTGGGACAAACTAGTACTTCCTTCACAGCCCTTGCTACAACTGCTTCTCCTAACCCTTTTGTCATTTCCAGAACCCTACCATAGCTAATGCTGATTCCATGTTGATGAAGTTTATCAGTTATGTGGTGCTTTCTGTTTTTTGCAAAGACCAGGAGACTAACGTATACTGGAAACGAGTTCTCTTGACTTGGAATGTCCAGTAACTATTGAATATGCGGAAGTCTTCCGGCCTTTTTATTATAAAAGTTGTGCTAAAGGTCTGTAAGTATATAATGATCCATATTTAAGTTTTGCATTTCTATCCCCACATTTTGCAGCACACTTACAAATTCTAGAAAATTTGGTGTCACAGATTCTCTTTTAGTGTCTGCTGTTAAGGTTCCATCGAATTATGTCTCATGTTAAAGCATCTGCTTCATCAATATCTTGGCTGCTTTGGCACTGATTAGTTTATCATTTAGTCGCATGCCATTGGTTATCTTTTTTTTTTTTCAACTGTATTCGGTGCACAGGAAACATCTGCATTCAGCTGGTCCAGTCTTTCTTGTACTGATCATAAAGTTCTACCATCATGAAGTAGCAGCGGCAATCTGTAACCAGTTGCTTTTCTGTATGTACCTTTCAAGCTCAGCAAAAGCATGGGCTGTCATGCATGCCAGTCAGATAAAATGCGAGCTAAATATGGTCCTGGGAATCAATATCTTCAGCATTAAACTTGATCAAAAATTTCTCATCCAGCAAGTTGGTGGCACATTGTAGCAGCTTTTCATGCACAGGCAATGCCATGGCCATTTGTAAATCTTTGAATTACAAATGGTTGGTCACAAATAAAGCAAATTCATTCTTTCTCAGTCCTAGATTCCTCTGCATCTTCTTCACCCGCCTTTCAAAAAGATACTAAATGTGAATTTTGCATATGGGGCATCGTCGTCTCTTGTCCTGCACAATAACTCCCTTTTCCACTCCATTTATGTGGTTTTGATATTTAGCTTTGTGCTTTTCAAAAGTCTAATGGATTCAGTCACCTATGTCAAGCCTTTTGGGATCAAATGGTATAGACATTGCATTCAAGTTGTAAGATTCATTAAAGTTTGTAGCAAGGGTAACAGGCAGCATCGGATGAATCAACTAGTCTCTCCATTGAGGAAAGACTTGGATTTCCAAGATTGTGCTGTCATTGTTCTTGTTCTATAGGGTGAGGGGGATGTCTAAACATTTATACGCATTGAGATATATTATACAACTAGGTTGAGATATGTTATAATCCTACGCTTAGCCCGATCATTCAACCAATGATATTTGATTCCCGTGTGATCTGTACACCTGCCAGAAGACTCTAGCACTGGCTTCTTTGGCTCAGTTCTTCCACACTGACACATGAAAGTGAGTTAAGAAGGGGTTAATGCGTTTCTAACATTCACAAATAAATTGCTCAAACTGAATTTTCCCTAAATCTATGTATTACCTGACCATTTACCTCCTTTATGAATTTAAGTACAAAACTTTGGCATGGTGACCATTTTGGATATAGGGACACCTATCTTGGATGTTTACAGGCAATAAAATACATATTTCAGTACTTAAAGGCTGGCTTTCAATATTTTAACTTGAACTGAGTGATTGAGGAGTTCCAGTGTGACTATGCAATTCAATCTCAGTATTCATAACATTCACAGGAAGCCATTTTGAAAACCTGCCGGCCATCTTTTAAGAAGAATGATTGTTATGGCGAATTTCATATTTGTATCACCGTTTGCACTTTTTCTTATTATATTTTGGAGTTACCCACTCCATTAGCAGATATGAGGTTACTGTAGGTCTATGTAAGGTGAATGAGTAGCCCTAGGACCTGGAACAAGTGAAGTATAAGTGGGGTTGGAGGAGGTTAAGAAATAAGTTCTTCGTGGGAGTCAAGAAAAACTTGAGTCAAGAAAAACTTGAAAACATGTTCGTTATGATCTATATGTAAATTGGAAACGTTAAGAGAGTAATGGAAAAATTATCAATGGCAAATGCATGAAACCGTACATGTTTGAGAAAAATATAACTCCACTAATTTCAATATTTCATAGATAAGCAAAAACTAGACTTGCCTTCATTTTCCCGAGCCAGTGGAAAAGCGACGCGTGCGTCCCTGTTGCTGACTTCTTGGGTTGAATCTTCTTCGGAAGTGATCTTCCTGTACAATAAAGAGGACGATACAGTTAGAAAGAAAGGAAATGAAATAGACTTATCATGAAGGAAAGATTGGCCAATTGACTTGCCTCGTAAGAGTGAAAAGTTGGGTTGGGAAAAGTAGTTTGCACGGAAAAATATAAAACTCACTTGAGCATACATCGAGCATTTAGACAGTGAAACGAGTATCATCACGTTCATCCACAGTGCAGGATCTTCACTCATTAAATCATAGCATTAAGGCAGAAATAGGCATTTGAGCACCTAAGTGAACAACTTCAGGTCCTCAGTTTCGAAAGAACGGGCATTTTTTAAATTTAAAATTGAGGCGCGCGCGCACACATGAAATATGTTACCAAATAGTTTTAGATAGTTGTAACCGGCAGCATTTTACCTCGGGGCAAAATTCCTTATCTTCGTTAAAAGTTAATATATTAACCCTTCGAGATGAGTCCATCCAAGTTGCGAGACTGAGTAATGGCAGTTAAATTATGAGGGATTTAAGTAAGTACTAGGGTGATTTTATTATATATCCCTGTAAGACATTGAAACTACTTGTTTACATCGCTATTCTGGTAAGGCAGGGCTTCCCAAATGGTAGCCCTGAGGCCATGTCTGGCCCGCAGCTAATATTCAAAAGCCGTATCAATCCCAGTTGTAGTACTAGTACTACTCGCAGCCAGTCGCTTGGAGACTTGAAGCTGAAGTGTGTTTGCAGTCGCCAGTCAGTCGTCTTCCATCCTCTCGGTGCCGGTATTGTCCTTGGAATTATTTTCCTTGATCAATGCCAAAAAATTTTGTTTGGAATATCTCCCATTTGTTTTACTTTAGTGTGAGATAATTAAACTGACACTTATTTTTTTTCCTGTGACCTGCAAAGATGTGCAGGATATCTAATGTTTCCTTCGTACTAAAAAGTTTGGAGACCTCTGTACTTAGGGGTGTATTCTTTACCACGACCAAAGTGACCACCACCTTTCGCACCAATGACTTCAGGTTACACTTTCAATGGCGTAGACAAAGACGAAACCTCGCTCCAACCACCGATAGTTCCTTGTTTTTCCTTGACTAGTTGCGTAGCAATAATAGCAAATACTACTCGTCTTACTATAATGGGCGTTATGTCTGTCCGTCCATCTGTCATTCAGTCACAGCCAAACGGCTGGTTCGATGGGCAGAAACTTGGCAGGGTATAGTGGGCATCCATAAGATGGTTTATAATGGTGTTTCATCCTACCTCCCCCTTCTCCGAAGGAGGTGGGGGTGAGAAGGAATTCCCTGAAACGGAGCTGGTTCTACCCGTGAAACGGGGCTGGTTGTTCCCGTAGACTTAGTTACTTTACGAATTTATCATACATAATATCTGCATACATATGTTTGCTAGTAATAACAATAGGACTTAATTACCAAAAAAATAGTTAAGGAAGTCAAGAAACTAACAATGGAGAGCGATCTTTATTTTTTTTCTTTTGCTGGTGCCAGCGCTAATCATATACCAAACACCACTTGACTTTTCTTTTTAATACGAGTTCCAGATGGTATGAACTTGGGACTCACGGTACTGAAGTAAATGAGTTATTATTGGAGAGCACATGATTATGCAGCGTTTCCAACAGACTTGTGACGAAGTGCCAAGTATCTGGTTACTACACTTACCATTCATTAATTGTTACCTCACAACAGCCAGACACCTGAACCCTCATCACAGGTACTAAACGATTGAATACTCTAAAGGCAACAGTGATCCCTTAACAACTTACCAGTATTGCAGAAGATCCGACTAAGTTCATCAAAACAGGTGTGAGGTAATCTTGTAAGTAATTAAATTAATCAAAGGGCATCACTCCATCAACAACTTTAAAAGTCTAAGTATTTCCCTGATTTCAAAAGTCTAAGTACTTCCCTGGTTCTAAGTCACTTCAAGTTAATTGAAGGAAAATAGATCAATTACCACTCTATGTTTCTACCTAACATCAATATAATCATAATTAAATGCAAATATACTGGTTAGAATTAAAATACTTATAAAAATTTTAAATACAAAAATTTATTATTAAACTCAAAATTATAAGTGAAATTCACAAAATCAGGGAAAATTACTGTTACTTGAAAACAAAGTAAAGTTCAATTAATTCTTGAATCAATTAAGTAAAATTAAATCAAAATTAATTTATCACAAACTTCAAGAAAATTAATTCAATAAAAATTCAAAAGTGTTAGGCAATAATTGAAATTTGGAAATTTATTCACAAGTGCAAAACAACAATAAAACTTGAAAAGAATTCTAAGTAAATGCAAATTAATTCACAAGTGTTAAATTCAATTAAATGTGCAACGATTAAGTAATGAAAATAACTAAGTTAATTAAATTGTGAATGTAAATGAAAACACAGAAAAATGTGGAAAATACCAAAATTGTAAAAAGTATTAATCACACAGAATATAAAATAAAAACACACACTTCAATAAGAAAATGAATAAATGCACAAAATATAAAAATCACTTCAAATGAAACAAACACAAAACAAAAATTTGCAATGTGTAAAAATGTAAATAGTTTCTCTCAAACCATCGTAACCATTAGTTATTAGTTCTCTAAACCATCATAACCATTAGTTATTAGTTTTTTACCAAACCACTGACTATAAGTTATTAGTTGCAACTAATAAAAATATAACATACTTCACCTTCTTGGTATACCAATTTTCTTTCTTTGCTGCAGCTTGTTTCACACTCACAAAAACCAGGCGCCGTTACACACAATGTTTGTTCAGATTCCACAAAAACACTAAATAATACTAAATAAACTAAGAAATATAAAATCTGAAATCTACACGTTATGAGTGACTATTTTACGTTACGTTAATATCAGTTATGGCGAGGCAGAGAAAGAGAGAGAGAGGGAGATGTCTGAACGGAACGCGGTTCTAAGATGTAATAAAAAACTCTTCCTTACGAAAGTTGGACAGTGGAGATGACACAAAACGTTTTAGGCAATGATTCTTTCTAGAAGCTTCCATTATGATGGAGCTTTACAAAAAAACTATGAAATCTGCACGTGGCATTCGGCAACGAAATACATGTATGAAACAGTCTGTTCAACAAATACACGTATTCGATCGAAGCAAAAGTCCCTATCAGATGTGATGACAGAATTCCCAATACACAAGGAAGACCTCGAGGTCTCTAATCAAACGTGTTGACAGATTAGGAAAACAAAGCAGAAACTTCGGGGTCTCTTATCGCAAGGTGTTGACATAATAGGGAAACAACTCTAGCTTCGAACGGACAAAGATAATCTCTCTCTTTCTGCATTCTACATTATATGTTCTTTTACAATATGTTATGCAAAATCTGAACATACATTTTAAACATCCTACAACTCTAAGCTATCTAGGAATCTGAAAAATGTTGCACAATTCTATACATAATATTTTATACAGTCAAAGAGGGGATATATGCGTTTTGAAAGTAGCAATATATAATATGTATATATATATATATATATTATATATATGTATATATGTGTATATATATATATCTATATATATATATATATATATATATATACATATATACATATATATATATATATATATATATACATTATATACATATATATATATATATATATATATATATATATATATCACATATATATATAATAATAATAATAATATATAATATATAATATAATATTATAATATTATGTATTTATATATGTGTTATATATAATATATATATAAAATATAATTATATATTTCATAAACATATAGATATATATATAAATATATATATATATATTATAATATATATACATTAATATACATATATATATAATAATATATATTATAAATATATATATAATATATAGATATATAATATACATATATATATATATATATATATATATATATTATATAATATTATTATAATACATACATATATATATATATATATATATATAATATATATAATGTATATATATACATTTATTATATATTGCTACTTTCAAAATGCATATATCCCCTCTTTGACTGTATAAAATATTATGTATAGAATTGTGCAACATTTTTCAGATTCCTAGATAGCTTAGAGTTGTAGGATGTTTAAAATGTGTGTTCAGAATTTCGCATAACATATTGTAAAAGAACATATAACGTAGAATGTAGAGAGAGATTATCTTTTGTCCGTTCGAAAGCTAGAGTTGTTATCCATGGTTTATACATTACTAATATTTATTATATTTATATATATATATATCTATATATTATATAATATATATTATTATTATATATAATATATATATAATATATATATATAATATATATGTGTGTGTGTATATATATATATATATATAAATATATATATATATATATATATATTATATATATTTAATATATATATATATATTTTTTTTTTTTTTTTTTTTTTTAAATCACGAAGACGAAGAACGAAAAATGTGATGAGTATACAAACAAGTTACAGCCACGAAGGAAAACTGAAACACTGGAGATGCTAATTACTTTGTTCTTATTACCAGTTGCTGTGACCATGTCTGGTAATAGACGAAAGTTCTTAGAATCTCCAGTATTTCAATTTTTCCCTTCGTCGGCCTGTTTAACTTTGTGTGTATAATATATATAATATATTAATATAATAATTATTATATAATTATATTATATAATTATATATATATAGTAATATAATATATAAAGCGAATACACTGGGAATAATGAATAGTTCAGTAAAATCCCAAGCGCTTTCGGTCTTTTATTCAGACATCGTCAAGGAAGGCTACTGAACGATGTTTGAATAAAGACGGAAAAGTGCTTGGATTTCTGAACTATCAATTTTCCCGTGGTATTCGCTTATTTTTGAAGTCACGTGCATCTTACTTGTGATTTTTTAAGCAATTATAATATATTATGTATAATATATTATATATAATATATATTATATATATTATATATATATTTATATATATATTATATATATATTATATTATAGTTAATATATATAATATATTATATTAATATATATTATATTATATATATATATATAATATATATATATATATATATTATATATTATAGATATATATTTAATTGTATATGTATTTAATTAATATATATATATAGTATACTATATATAATTACTTATTAGTGATATTATATATATAATATATATATGTAATATATATTTTATATATAGTATAATAGCATATATATATATAATAGAGAAGCAGTCATTAAGTTAATATATATATATATATATAGTTATATATAACGCGTATTATAGCTGAATATATTATATAGAGAGAGAGAAGAGAGAGAGAGAGAGAGAGAGAGAGAGTGAAAGAGAGCCTAATCCATATCGTGTATGTGTTTGTATGCATTTATACAGTTATATATATAATAAAATTTCGTAACCCACTTTAGCGTTTGTAATCAGACACTAAGCACAATCTTATACGGCTGTAGGAAGTAGTCAATTCACTCGTACATCAACACACACAGTAGGTATTCAGCTACGCACGAAACACGACGTCGACACCATATTAACACTTGTTCAAGCAAATCTCTTCGCCGCACGGAGGTAGTCAGTCACGAAAGCACTCGAATTATAAAACGTCACCTTAACCTAGTTTTAACTGTTTATTTTCAAGGCGATGGCAATATTACACATCGAAGGAAAATGCACTTACCTTAAAAAAAAAAGATATAGTTATCCCCCCCTTAGTTGTGGAACCGAACGGAAGGAATCAGAGGGCCAAAATGCGTGGGCTTGAACTGAGGTTATTTCAAGACTGCTGCGGAATGACTTAGTCTAACTTGTCCCATCGTTCGCTATAGATCAAGAACGTTCGCTAGATCGATAATGTACTGTTTCGGAGTTTATTGTCTTTTCTATTTGTATCATAGTTTATCATCATTTACCTTTTAGTTAGAAGTTTTACGTCCCTTGTATTCATTATTAAGAGCAGAGACCTTACATAAACTTTTAATATTGTAGCCTAAAAGAACAGTGGAAACGGAGTTGGCGGTTTTGTTGGGAATTGTTGCTCATGACAACCTTAGTTCAACAATACGGTGCAAATGAATCTCTCTCTCTCTCTCTCTCTCTCTCTCTCTCTTATGAATGGTTAGACAAAAATAACCCATTAATCCTCTCTACTTTGAGAATATCTTGCCACTTGAAGGGGAATATATATACGATAAGTCTCCTGCTCTGGGCAGGATTCACACCTATGTTCTATTTCAAGGTTCTAATCTTGGTCGAATGCAGGTTATTTCCATAGTATTGTGAATTAGATATTAATGGGGGTTATGTGTGGCTTAAAATTTGTGAGTACAAAAAGTTAAGTGTGTACATGTGACACACACACACACACACTCTCTCTCTCTCTCTCTCTCTCTCTCTCTCTCTCTCTCTCTCTCTCATACCAGGCTAGTTTTGTGTTATTGTCCGTAATGCCAGAGGACAGTCAGGAAAAAAGCATTTCATTATAAAAAATATTTACGGCAACAATTTTGTTCATTTATCACCATACTTAGTTCCTCGGTGTTCGAGTAGGTTACGTGTTCGCCCACCGATTAGGTAGTCCGAGTTCGCTTCCCCGCTCTGCCAACAAGGAACCAGAGGAATTTATTTCTGGTGATTAGAAATTAATTTCTCGATGTATTGTGGTTCGGATCCCATAATAAGCTGTAGGTCCCGTTGCTATGTATCCAATTGGTTCCTAGCCACGTATAAATGTCTAATCCTTCTGGCCAGCCTTAGGAGAGTTGTTAATCAGCTTGGTGGTCTGGTTAAACTAGGATAAGCTTTAACCTTACTTAGTCGGATGATCAATAGTTTGAGGATCATATGATTGGAACTTGCAAAGAAGTGAAATCATCTTTATTGCATTCTGTATTAAATAATTTTCTCAACAAATGTCTAATTTGTTTTATTCATGTCCTAGGTTTCGGTACCTGGAGTGACGCAACTTACTTTCTAACGCTTTCCCCGTTTGAAGGCGAATGGTATATTGAAACTTAATTTTTAGAAAATTTGTTCCATAAGAAATTTTATTACATTATATTGACATTCTTTTTTTTCTATTTTCAGATTCGCCCTAGAAAAGGTAAGGAAGACCTTGTGGCTGATAAATTCAAATACCTAATGGAGTTTGGGAGAATTTATTTCGGTATGTAATTAATATTACCAATAATCATCTATCGTTTGAAGTGATTACATGTTCGCGTTTCACTTTCATAACAATTCAAGTGATCATATTTCCATTTATAGTCTTCATGACGCAGCATCTCTGTATTGGCAGGTAAGCGTCTAACTAATTTGCATTTACTTCTCGTTGTTGTACCTTCCCGTGATTGGAAGAAAGAAGAAGCTCACTTTTTTCCATATTTATCGTCGGGAAATGTTTATACTCGTGCACACATGCGCACAATGCACTCTTGAATCTGTGTTTGTGCTTTGGCCTTCGGATTTGCTTTTTCCCAATTTATGTATTTTGTAGATAGAACTGTGTTTGAGGTGTGCAATGTATGTTTATATTTTGATTTATTGTATTCTTGTATGTTAATATTCTGTAGTATTTTGAGTATTTATGATGTATACTGTGCATGGCATGTTCTTAAAATCGTCTCATTATAATTATTAATAAAAGGTGTTTTTTGTTTGTGTATTGTGTTAGGTATATCATAAGGTTCGGGTATTTTTGGGCTCATAGTCTAGGGTTCACATGTCGAGGGTATCTTGAGTATGAAAAAAGTAACTAAAAATAAAAAAAATAAAAAGAACACGTAACAAATTCATAGTTGAGTATGTTCATATTTAACCAAAATTTTCGACGATTTAAAATTGTGCTGATAATTTCTGTTTCCAATTTGACATTTACGTCATCTAGACACTAGATTAATTACCCGTGTCACTTTCTTCTTTTCGAAGACGTTTTAGCGTTTTGTTAACGTTCATTTCTGCTTCATTTTCATTTGAATATCGGTGTAGCTCTACTGACTGAGGCTTAATTCATCTTTTTCAAATGTCACTGCGTGGTCATTATCGCTTTGCGAACTTACAAATATGGATTTAAATACTTTTTTTTATCCCGTTTCATCGAAGGGAGGATTCGATGATGGCTTACTTTTTGATAGAAGTTTCGTGTCACAAGCCTAGATGGTTCAGTAGCCATTAAATCAGCCAGTCAGTCAGCTATTGATTTTACTTAATACCATGAATATCACGTGTCTGGTATAGTTAGTTTTTTGCTCAGGAACCAACATCGGTATTCGTGCTTGTGAAAGTAATATGTAAAATTTTTCTTTGAATTTTAGCTTTCTATTTTTCATTCTAGTTTTGCTGTCATGTGATTCCTTGATCCTAACTTAACAATAAGTTATTGTTTAACCAGGTATTTCTTATTTATGATAGTCTCATAAATTTCACCGCTAATGTTCATAACATGGTATGTTTTTTAATTTGTTTCGCCGAATGAAGATATTTTGTATTATTATGGTAATATAATACTTTTATATAATTTATAATATAATTTATATTATATATATATATATATTTATATATATATATTATTTAATATAAACGTATATATTAGTGTAATATATTTATTTTCTATATATATCTATATTATATATCTACATATATAATACTACATTATTATCTCTCGATGTATCTATTTGTGTAATTTTAGCAAGTAATCAAATTCACTAGTAATTTTCCGCAGATACCAAGGTTTGACGTGGATAGGTTTATTCATATAGGTGAACATGCATCGGCTATTGAAGGGAACTATCCTTATATATATATATATATATAATATTATATATATCTTACGAGGTCAAAATGACGCTCGTTTAAATAATTCATGATAAAAATTTCTATAGAGAATTACGGCAGATAATAGTTTTTTTTTAATTTAATTTTTTTTTATTCAAATACAGAGACTCTTCACCCTCTGATGACCCCGGGAGTCATTTACCTATTTAAATGCCCCAGCTATAACCTGGGGAAATATGTCGGATCCACCCGCAGGTTGTTAAAAGTGAGATTGGATTCTCATCGGGGCGTGAGTTATAGAACGGGTGTTAAATTATCAAACCAAGAATTCTCTTGCATACGTAAACATGCAAAGAAATGTAAATTCGATGTTAATTACAAAGATTTTAAAATCATAGGCCGAACTCCTAAACGATCAACAACTAGCAATTTTAGAATCGCTTTTTATTAAACACTCGTCCCCCAACTAAATACCCAGACCACATCAACGCCTCTAAACCTCTCGTGAGTTTCAGTCGAAGCTGAACCTTTTCCCAAACTGTCACTCGGTCTGTGCCCTCAGCGCCGTTTGGTAAACTCTCTTCCTTTTTACTGTACTTATAATCTACGTATGTTGTATGTAAACAACTTATTATTCTCTTTTTTTTTTTTTTATTCCGAGTCTGTTTTTTAATGTCTCTTTCTTTTATTATGTTGCTTTGAAAATGAGACTAATCGTCTTGAAACGTCAGCAGCTGAACAAAGTACTTAGAAAGCAATAAAGAATTGTCCTTCCTCTTCGCACCAAATTGCTGTTTACTGGATTAATAGAGCTCTCTCTCTCTTCTCTTCTCTCTCTCTCTCGTCTCTCTCTCCTCTCTCTCATCTCATTCCTCACGTCTCTCTCTCTCTCTCTCTATATATATATATATATATATATATATGTATGTATTATATTATATACATATATATATATATATATATATATATATATATGTATTATATGTTATACATATATATATATATATATATATATTATATATATATATATATATATATATATATATATATATATATATATATATATATATATATATATATATATATATATATATATAATCCCTGTGATGACCTGCCCGCTGATCTTCAGCAGCTCTCGAGGAGATTTGCTTGAACCAGCCCTGTTTTGCGGTCTTATGTTTAATCATTCTTAGGTGTTTTGGATTATCTCCTTCTGTCCATGTTTTTGATTGTTCATAAAATCCTTTATATTATTTCGCAATTGACCGTGTCCTCAAAATTTCTCCCTACGTTGCCATCCATCGTTTATTCACAACAGTTAAAGAGGGCGTTTTCTACGATAAACCATGGTGATATATTCTTGTTATTATATAAAAATCTGTCTTTTCTAAGTTGATCTTAAAAGTTGTAATTCCCATCGTTTTTGGCCAGCGCTGAGGCTTGGTTATGGTGGCGAATGTTTTGTTTATTCTGGCTTGCTCTCCTTGCACGATTTGTAGTCCTGTCTAAAATATACTTGACCACAATTATCACAAGGTGCTAGATCGATCCTAGCCTTTTCCTCCTACCTTTTTATGTGTACTTTTATTTCTAGTCACCTTATTTTTAATGTTATAGTTAAAATCCTCTTTTGTAAGATATGTAGCTAGTGTGTCGCTAGGCCTCCTTGTTTAACCCCTCAGTCGAAGGGCTGGTACCTATTTTCCTATGAACCCTCCCGAGTTTTCAGACCGCTAGGTGGAAGGGCACCGGGTTTTGTAGTGGCCTCATCCCCAAGCCACCACGGCGGTAATATTATAATTCCCAACTAAGGTTATACTTTCCAGTTCTTTGTTAAGACTTGATGATGATGATGATGTTTGGAAAACGATCGTATCTTTAATGTTTATTACGTCTTAATCTTGGCGCCTTTCCCCATAGTGGTGTTTCCTAACCTTAAATGGTATGTTCCTTCTCCCACCAGCAAGT